>NC_049216.1:27470435-27789185 GCF_013347855.1 Anguilla anguilla | reverse complement strand
AGCTCAGCGTACCCCAGCTCGTCTGTCTGTGTGTCCGTCTGCGTCTTTGTCCCTCTTCCTCCAGCGCTCAGCCCCTCTCCCCCGTCTCCTTTCTTCTTGATGAAGAGATATCGGATGAGTTTTTCTCACCTCTCCTCTCTCTATCCGAGAGAAAAAGAAATGATATTGACCTCCAGCCGACCCCTATTACTGTAGCAATTTAAATTGTGCCACAGCCAGGGAAAAAAAAGAAGCATGCGTTAATTTTCAAATTAAACTGAAAAATTAATTCCGCTCACATCTGCCGCCATCAAAAAGAGGAGACCGACTTTAAAAAAATATATGTTTTCATTATTAATTAATAGACTAATTTTTTCCCCACATTTGAACCTTTGTCTGTATGCCCACCCGCACGGCAGACATTTTGACTATAATCACACTGAAATGGGGAATTATGATTTTGATTTGAAACAGGGTATTTAGCGCCGCGCGGCTCCCCCCCCCCCTCCTCTGCAGGGGTGTCATCCAGGTAGCGGACGAGCACACGACGCCTACGCAGGGTAGGACCTGCTTTCACTGGCTCATCCCCCCCAGCTGTCCGTCATTCTCTGCCTCTGATCCTCACGCAGAAGATCAGGCTCTGCTTCAGTTGCTTTGGTTCAGTAAACTTTTATGGATGGGGCGGGGTGGGTTGGGGGGGTGGGTGTGATGGAGAGGGGGGGGGGGTAGATGGGAGGGAACATAGCACTCATCCTTGCTGCCCACCGTCGGGCCTGCACTGCACAAGGAGGTTCAAAAGAAACTATGCTTCAGACAGAAAGCTTTTAAGGAGATGTGCTTCCGTGCTCCAAAAATCCCGTTTTTAAAAGGATTATGTAAAGATGGGCGCATTAGTCCTGATCCAGCTTTAATCTCATGGAATGAAACTCTCTTGTCATCCCCTTTTAATAACCCTCATGTTGATGGTGACTATTAGGAGTCCCTAATGCTCCTGGAGTAGGTCGGTTGCAGCGATGATGTCTCGGTCAGAATTCTATGTGTTGATGAACATCAAACGGAGTTTGGCTTGTGCTGATATGAGGGACACATACTGTTCAATGTGCACTGTTGCCTCAATCACCATCTACACGTACACACACACACACACACACACACACACCCACCCCATCAGCAACTTGGTTGGAACAGTTGGTGGAGGTGCTGTCGTGAGCAGGAGGTGACCCATGGGGGGGTCATGGCCCAGTGGATGTAATTGCCAGTTGTGCGGGAGCAGGGAATGCTGGGTATTGTCAGGGTGTTTTGGAGCTGTAATTAAAGATGATCAATTGTGCTGTCAGGCCCTCGGCACTAGCCGTCGCCACGGAGAGAGACAAACGGCCATTTTGTCCCCATCCATGGTCACAGCCACCACCCTTCCCAGCCTGAACCTTCAACCTCCTCCTGGCCTGTGTGCTCAGTGTACGGGGGACTGCTGTGTGACAGGTGTGCATGGGTAGGGCCTACGCTGCTTTAGAAGGCATCAGGTTTTCTCAACATTGTGAATTTCTCTTTTTTTTCCCCCTGACAGATCAGTGAAGATCTGCACCCCGGGGAGGAAAGAAGAGGAGCCCATGACCCCAAAGCGCACGCCCTCACGATTCGGACTGTAAATCTCGCACACATCGTGTGTAACACGCTCACGGAAACGCAGGGCGCTGATGGACTGTAACTGTACTTAAAATTGTCACGCCCCCCCCTGGAACTAGCCAAATTCAACACTATAATAATGTGAACAAATAAATATTGAAAGGTCTGCCTTGTTGTCCGAAGTGTTGTGAAGATTGTAATGCACAGGCTTAGCCAGTAGAGGGAGCACATGTATAAGGCAGGAGCACCTGGCTGATTCTTTCCTCCGGCTGAATTAAATCATATCTGTTTTCATCAGTGAGCAACAACATAACATTTCAGCATGCACCATTTTGAACCCCTGTGATATGGAGAGAAATATTTAAAATGAAGGCAATATGAATGTTTTTTTTTTTTTTGCTTTAAGACCAGGAAAGGAAGTGTTTAAATACAGCCGTGTTTACTGTTGTTCTATATTGCGCTTGATTTCCTTACTCTCTGTACTCCTACCCCTGGTTCCAGAATGACTGGGGACCATCTTAAAGAGCAGCAGTTTTTGTCAGCCACTGAAATGTATTTTTTTTTCTATTGCGGTGTGAGTGCTGGGTTTGGTATTATTAGGATTAGTGTTATTAAATGCATATTTTTAATGACGACAGCAGAGCTGTTGTTTAGCACATACAGTCAGCCTCTTTGTCTCAGTCTTGCATCTTGTTGGTAGAAATGCCACTGTCAGAGGGCTAGTCAAGTACACATTTTTTTGTGTTCCGAGTACAGCACAGTGCATTCTGTGCCAAAATGTATTCGTCGGTGAGCGGTGTGTAACAGGTAGAGGACGGTGAAATTGTTCTGTGGTATGCTGCTGTATCAGAAATATCTCTGAATCTGCGCTTTGGCTTCTTTGTTTATGTTGTTCATTTCCTCTTAGAAAATGGCAACAGTTTTTAAAATGGGGAGACTCACTGATCTTTAATGTGCTGTCATGTAGCAATCAATGGGGGAACAAAAACCCTTCCCTGAAATGTGTTGTTGAAGCATTTTGTAAGTTACACAAGTATCCAAGGTATATCCATCCATGAGGGAATTAAATTTGTTCACAAGATCGTCGGCTGATCATCAGTGTATTTAATTTGAGCCGTTCCGTACTCTACCTCCATGGCAGTACATTAGCAAGAATGCTCGGTCCTCTCTTAAATACCTGAGCTTTAAATATGGGTTTGTGAATTTGATACAAAGGCTTCAGTCCCAGCGGTTCGGTGAAAGTCGAGCTGAACCTACCATATTCCATTGTGTCGGGTGTGTGTGTCTCTGTCTCTGTGTCCTTCCTGGGCAGCATCCTATTGAAACTCTCAAGGTTCCCAGTCCTCTCTGCATGTGTATTATCAACAGGAGGCATTATCGGAATATGGAACAATAGCAAATGTTTTATTGTCCGTACCTTCTGAATTGTCACTCGCATTCTGTGGGTTGGCACTTGACAGGGACTTTTTGTGACTTGATGTATTTTTTTATTTTTTTATTTTTTTTTGCACGTAACTGTAATTGTAGGCTGTGCCGTCAGAGGAATGCCACTGGTATAAGAACGACTAGATGGTTTTTCTGGTTTTCTGCTCAGATTTTGGCCACCAATTAAAAAAAGCGCTTGTTTTTGTAATGCTGGTGTTTCATTTAGTGCTTGCACCACCGTCGGTACCGATGCACACTCACTCTCACCTTTTCTTTGTCTTGGCCTCAGATCATTTTATCTCTGGGAACAGAAAGTGTTTATTGGCATTCTGTGTTTTCAGTTTTTGGCCAGAAGGAAGCTCCTCTGTGGATGTTCAGCGTGATGAACAGGTGGTGATGTTTGTGCTGCATGCCAGTGTTCTAGCCCCCGCTTCCCTGAGGGACACAGTCTGCTGTGGTGTACAGGGGGTGTTCAGTCACATGAAATACGTTGACTGTGTCGACTGCCAAACCTTTACCAACTAAACTCAACAACCTAAATACGCTGGAAAATGTAAGCAACCTAATTTGAATAAATAAGCAACTCCAGACTGCAGTTTGCTCATTAGTGGATGTGGTGGAAGGACAGACCTGTGCTTAATTAATTCCTCTTTCCCAGCAGCCCCCGGGTTCCGTGCACGCAATTCAATTACCCGCCACAGCCGGGGAATATTTAATCAGCCGCTGATCAGGCAGAAAGGTGAGGTGACACTTTCTAATTATAATTATGATGGATGACCCTCCTTGGCCAAACAAAGCAATGTCCTTTACTTTTCTTTTTTTTTAAACATCTCCTGCTCCCTCTCACACAGGGCTGTATATCTTTTATTTTGGTGGAAGGCTTTGAATTTCTGTGCCTGGGTCCATTGGAGGGAGGTGATAATTCTGTGGCCTTCGAAATCAGAAAGCATGGGTGAGGAAAGGGGTCTCACAAAAGAACAGACCTCCCCAGCACATGTATGCCCACACACCCCAGAAGAACAGACCTCCCCAGCACATGCATGCCCTCACACTACACAAGAACAGACCTCCCCAGCACATGCTTGCCCACACACCCCACAAGAACAGACCCCCCCAGCACATGCATTTGACTAAAGATGACTGTCTTCAGGACTTCAGCAGGTAAATAGATCAACATTTACTAAAGGCAGTGGTATCCAGGTTAGGCAAGTCCATAACATCTTTAAGCAGTCTGGTAGGAATAGCATCAAGCAAAACAAGTTGAAGAACTACCACAATTTCAAGTTCACTCGTTGACTGTTAAAATCTTGAATGACACAAGATATTAAAGTTCAAACAAACAGTAATTTTGATCAATTTGATAAAGAGGCTTTTTATATCTGATATTGTTTATCTTTGCAATAAAAACATTTTTGGAAGCTTGCATAAATCGGGAAGAATCAGACTGTACATTTGATGAGGGATTTACAGGATTTACAATCAATCATGTTGAGCAGGACTGGAGTTATTACAGTTTTTTGGTATAAGGAAGGAGAGACATTTGTCTCTAGCATCTTTAACTGCTTTATTGTATTCCAGGATAAGATCCTTCAATAAGCAATAGTCTGTGTGCGAATTTTAGAATTTTCATTTGCGTTCAGCGTTCAGCCACTCCGTTTCGATCTGTCTGATATTATCAATGCTCATTTTCTAAATACAGCAGCACATCCTCTATGCAAGCTTACAGCCTCTCCATCCCCCAGCAGTTGTTCTTTATGGCTTTGGCCATTTTGGTCTTCTTCTGTGGTATCTCTTTCATAACCAGCTTTGCATATTACATAGTCTTTCTCCCCATTTCCTGGATTGGCTGATGTTGATTGAGAGCGCCCCAGCAAAGGGGTGTCGCAGAGGCTCCCGTACTTTAACAAGGCAAAGCCTTGCCATCGTCTGACATTTGGAAATCCTATTCCTGACTCGGCAGCGTCAGCAGTCACCTTTACCAGAGATTTCTGCTGAAGCTCTGCTGGCTGAAGCAGGGAATTAAAAAAGGCCTCCCATGGGGGGTGGGTGGATGAGGGGAGGGGGTCGCTGGCGCTGACTTAGTCTAAAGAAATGACTGTGCCCGGCCACACTACGGAGTGGTGCCAATATTGGGAAATGGAGTGTCCTCAGTCTGCCCATCTACGGACTGGTTGGGTGCTGCTCAAAGTCTCTGAAAATTCACTGTTGACCATGGTGAGATTATTTAAAAGTAGTATATTGCTCTGCAGCATCCCCACCCCCCTGCCCCCTTCCCTCCCCTTTTTTGCTTATGTCTCCCTCAGCCTGGGAGGGGCTCGCTGTCATTACAAACTTAATAAGAGCGCAAGTGAGATTGATGAGGTAAGCGGCGGCATCAACTGCTCTTTTAATTAACTGGGATACGGCAGTTACGTTCAGACAAAGCAAGTGGGTGCCCAGATTTGGTGCGGCATCTCTTTTCTTCTGCTTTGTTTTGTTGCCTCTCTAATGAACAGCCTTCTGGGACCCAATTATGTCCAAGGCTGCATTAGAGGCACAGCAGGCCTGGTAGAAACTTAACTTCAGTTTCCCCCCCCATCCCCCAAATCCCTGCTGGGTATGGCCTTCATTTAATTGAATTTAGAGAGGAATGTAACCAAACCCACCCCCCCTCCACGCAACCACTTGGCATTCTACCCACAAGTCTTTTCCCCACTTCTGGATTTCATTGGAAATATAATGCAGAAAATGAATACTCTGTTAACTGTCCTTCACTGGTGTACAACTGAACAGGCTGTTATATGTGCTCAGATGCCAGTCAGTGGCAGGAAAAGCAAGTTTGAATTGCATTTGACCCTCACTCACTTATCACAGAATAACTTTCGGTCTTGTGCTGCAAGGATGCCTCACATTGACCTTCCAGTGCATTTGTGTGTGCTATGGCTTTTTATGGGGCCGAGTCTTTGTACTTCAGCAAACTATACCTTTCATTTTACAGTCAATGACACTGAAGAGTTGAGGAATTGGGAAACCTCAGGTGGTCCCTGTGGCAAACCCTGAATCAGGACAGTAAAAGCTGTTTAAAGTTGTGATGATTTGTAACAGCTTCGGGGTCAAAGCACAATAAATCACAAAGGAGAATAGTCTTAAATTCTATATTCTTAAATATTAAAATAATGTTCTTAAAATATTCTTAAATATTTTAAAAAAATAAATAGCATATAGAAATGTATTTATTTATTTAGTGTATTGGGACACTTAAGTATAGGGGAGGGTGATTACAAGTCACTTCTATAATGCCATTTTTGTCATTTTGCATCAGTTGTGTAGCATTTTGGTGCGATTCAGATTCTTCAGTGCTATTCAGGTTTGTCTACCCCTTGTGAAGTGAAATCATAGCTAATCATACTTCATAATTCTGCCTGGAGTGCAAATGTGCTGAACCAAATATTAGATTTATTTACCTGGGGAAAAAGTAACATTACAGATGCAGCTTGACCACAAGTACAATGACTTACCTCTGACAATTGAATTGGAGCATAATTTTAGATGAACAGCATAGCAAGTGCTTTCACGAATGCAGAATGAATATAGAAGTGAGTTAAACTGTTTCTTCCTTTGTCTGTCAGCTGCTCATGGCCCAGTGGCTATGAATGTGTTGCATGCTACCTGTTGTATAACTGGAAGACGAATTGTTCAACAAATCAATAAACACAGAAATGCCAAAGGCTTATCTAGTGTACTGAATAATCACACACTGTGGGCAAATTATTATTCGAGAAGATATCAATCGTGACCCATTATTTCATCAACCCCTGGCATGCTTGTGTAAGACAATATGTCAATTTTCCTGCCTTACAGGTATTGATTGTGTATCAGAAAAATAGTGCTATATTCTCAATAATCAGTGCCCCTGATTTAACATGCGGTCTGGTTACTTGAAATGTGTTTTTCGGTGTCTTGAATGTCTGTTGTGATTATTATAAAC
Organism: Anguilla anguilla; assembly: GCF_013347855.1. Classification (NCBI taxonomy): domain Eukaryota; kingdom Metazoa; phylum Chordata; class Actinopteri; order Anguilliformes; family Anguillidae; genus Anguilla; species Anguilla anguilla. Next base: position 27,782,188 of record NC_049216.1, on the reverse strand, counting down.
ACACACATGGTACATTTTGTTGTACATTTAGCTAAATATTTTTAAAACAACAAACATTTCAAATATTCTCAGCTTTTATTTAAGGGTATTTGTGTCCACTTTGGTTTCACTATGTAGACATGTAGCTCTTTTCATGCATAGCCCCCCCCCCCCCCCCCATTTCAGGGCACTATGATGTTTGGGACATACTAATGTCATGTAAATGAAAGTAATGTGTTCAGTACTGTGTTGCTTGTCCTTTGCATGCTATGGCTGCTTGAAGCCTGTGACCCATAGGCATCACCTGGTGCTGTGTTGCTTCTCTGGCGATGCTCTGCCAGGCCTGTGCTGCAGCCATCTTCAGCTCCTGCTGGTTTTTGGTGGCTAGTTTCCTTGGGTTTTCTCTTATGCATATGAAATGAATGTTCATTTTGAATCAGATCAGGTGAATGACTTGGCCAGTCAATAATAATTTTCTCCTACCACCATGTTTCCCAGTGGCAAACTGGCGCTTTGCTACTTGCTGCGTAGCCTCTATAGTTCTCTTCACAAAGTGTTCCGCAGACTGCGGTCACTGATACATGAACACCTGCCTCCTGAAGAGTGGTTCTGATCTGTTGTTCAGATGTTAAGGGTTTTCTTCTTCATTTTGATAAGAATTATTTGGTCATCCAACTGTAGAGGTCTTTTACTAAATGTATGAAACACCGGTTTAAAAAAAATAATAATTTGGCTTCATGTGTCACATATTTGCATTTTTATAAATGTTTTGCTCATGGAAGCAATTAAATTAATGGTAAATATATGAAACATTGTTAAATACATTTTTTTTATCAACCTTTATTCATCCTGGGTAGGTTGACCGAGCATGCATGCTCTTTTTCAGCAATGCCCTGTGAAATCCCCCAAGTGGCCAAACCTGCATGTCTTCGGCTAAATGTTTGGTAATATTTAGCTAAATAGATGGAATGATTTAGTTAATGTTTTGTTAATTTAGCTGAATGTATAGTTAATAAATGAAACATTCGTATCGCATGTTTTTTGTACATGTGAGGAAAAATGGATAATCTGGGGTAAAATGTTTACTGGATGTTAATCATGTTTAACAAAATATGGAACTATGGAATTACTGTGATTGCAGCTCTGATCAGAAATATATGTGAACTGGTCTCATGTCCAAAAAGCAAAAAACTCATTTTTGTGTGTACTTCACCCCATGTATGCAGACACAGACATAGCTGGGGGGTACTGACACAGTGGGTTGTGTTAGTGGAGTGTCAGTTACGCTGGAATTACCCTTAAATGCAGTACTTGGGGAAATCCAGGGCATTAATAACAATTATTGGCGTTCTTTAGTTTCCTCAGACACCTTAAGTGTTGGGTATTGACTGCAGTGCTGAAGAGAATGTTGCCTATTGATTTCGCCCAGGCATAAAGGGATGGCCTCCTCTTCATGTAAGATCTGGATTAATCCTTGCAGGCAGCCAGCACGTGAACAATTGTGCTTGATACCACTGACTAGAACCGTTTCAAAAGTGCCCCCTCCCCAGGGGCCATTCCAGGCTCTTCAGTTCACTCCTGTTCCCTCCAAACCACTCATGTATGGGGGTGTCAGACGATGGTAATTGTTACTATAATACAACAAGAAACAGTGGGATTTTCTCCCTCACATATACAAAAAATGAGTACTGCTCACTTAATTGTATAACTTCAACAGTCAGAACTTAAATTAAAATCAAGTAATTTGAGCAAATGGATATGTGAGTGGAGGGAACTTCACTGATGTGAGCTGTCCTCACAATTGCAATAGTTTTTTTGTATAATGTACTAAAATCAGTTTAGTGAGGGTTAGGGGGTGTAGCATGAAAATTTGGACCCTTTGCATATGCAGACTGTGAGTCACCTTAAAACTTTTTAGTCCACGCTTTTTGAGCTCCCCACCCCTGACTGGAGCCCTGTGTAGTCAGTCCCGCTCTTCCTCCCACTGTGACACCCCAGGTGAGGATGTTATGAGGCAGTTATGTTTTACAGTGCAGATGGTGCGCTGTTCATTTGCATGGCTTCTCAAATGCCTTTCCTGCTTAACCTTGTTCAAAGGTGGACAGAAAATCCATAACTCTTTGGGCAGACAAATATATATATATATATATATATATATATATATATATATATATATATATATATAAAGAAACACGTAGGTCAGTAAAGCTTGTATGTATACACCTTTATAGATTTTATGTGGCACAACAGCCAATAAACACAGTCTTTATGTATGTGGACTACGTACAATGTTGAAACAATCTTATTTTACTTTCCTCTTCGGAATAAGTAAATCGGGTCCGTTCCATGTTTTGCACAATATACCAATAAGGTGTACTACTGAAACTATGGAGTCAATAAATGTAAAAATGGCTGAATATATAATAATGTGGCTACACAGATCATGCTTTTGAAAAAGATTCGCCTTGTGTGATATCTGTCAGAAAGTGCAGATGCTGGAGGTATTCTGAACTGTGTATTGATTGTTGTACTCCCAGTACATTTATTTTTAAATGTCTCAGTGACAGATTTTGGCCAGATGTTGAAACCAGACTAGGCACTTGTTAGGTGACGAGGGGCCAATGCAATTTGTGGCATCATTATGGAGTCTCTTGCACTGTCATGATGAATTTCAAAGACTCTAAATGGAAGTGGAGTGTCACCTTCTTGAGATTGTATTGGAGGACATTAGACTTGCTCTTTGTTTTTCTTGTTCTTGCTTTTTTGCAGTGAGATATATTTTGCATAATTAAAGGCCAGGTGCTGGCCTGACATTCCCCCTGAATGGGGGTCCAATGTCTGACATGGCACCTTCTCAGCTATGGTCTCTTCTGTATCTGTTCACCACTCTGCTTTCTATCAATCTAAATAAATAAAAAAATTTAAGGAGGTTGGACCTGTTTCTTTTTACTAAAATGAATAAAGAAATAGATGTCTTCAAACAGATTTCATTCATTTGTTGCAGTGTTTGTTGAATAAACATGATTTTCCATACATCTAAATGATGAAATAACATATTTAGAATTAAGACGTGAGACTATAATGTTTTGTTGATTTTTCCTCTGAAAACGATCATAAAAGTCATTTTCATTCATTCATTTCATATCAAGCTTAATGTTTTGTTTAATTTTTTTTCTGTTTTTCTCTCTAACTTGTGTGATTCATGAAATGTTGTTTTGTGGTGATGGGTTTTTGGTTGTTATTTGGTTTTGTGAAATTTTGTTTTTCTGTGCTGTCATTGTGTTTTGCTAAATTATATTGCAGTTTCACATTTGTTATTTTGTTTGGCAAAATGTTACGTTTTTCAGTTGTTGTGTGAGTTGTGTGTTTTATGAATTGTTTTTTCCATTTGTCTATGGCCATATTCAAAATGCTGCTGCCCAACTTGTCTTCATCCTTCCTAAGTTCTCTCACATCACTCCTCTGCCGAGGTCACTCCACTGGCTACCAGTTGCTGCCAGGATCATGTTCAAAGTCCTGACCCTCGCCTACACTGCAGCCAGCAGGACAGCCCTCACCTACATACAGGACATGATTCAATCCTCCATGCCAGCTTGACCACTGTGCTCTGCTGCAGCAGGGCGACTTGCAACCCCTGCCATCCGGGTGAACAGTTTTCACTCGTCCCTACCACAGAGCTTCTCCACCCTATCTCCGCAGTGGTGGAACAAAGTCCCCATTCCTCTACGAACCACTCAGTCATTGCACATCTTCTGCCATGGTCTGAAGATGCATCTCATCAGACTATACCCGGACTAAGCACTCCCTATCTAGGATCAGTTTTATCTCATATGTCCTATTTTGTTCCCGTAGCACTTTCATGTTAGGCATGTACCTCCTGTACCACTTTCAAATTACATGTACCTCCATCCAGCATTTATATTGCACTTGTATAGTTATCTTGATGTTGTAGCTTGTTGTCATGCCCCTGAGTTTGACTTAACATTACTCTCTGACCTAGCCAATGCTTCCTGTGAAAACTGGACTTACTGTGTTCATGGTGATGAATAACTGTAACATAATGACAATGAGTATTGTACCTTATCAGTCCTGTGTTTTGCAGTTGTTCCAGTGACCTCTAGTAAACACTTACTGTACATCACTTTAGATAAAAGCTTCTGCCAAATAAATGTAATGTCTGAAATATTTTCCAAGGATACTTTAAAAACACATTATGACTTAAATATTTAAATGGGATATATATATATATTCAAATGATTTTGCATATTTTCATCTTCTGGCTTATGTATTTTCCAAATTTCAAAAGAAATAATTCTTATAAATGTCCTTTGAGTTTTAAACATTAAATTAATGATGTGTTTGAATAAATTTGTTTTCTCTTCATTCTGAATTAAAAAATGTAATATGTAAAATGTATGCATTATTTAACTGTTTCTGTTGTTGTGGAAAATGTTCAATAATAGGCGTATGTATTTTTCCTAATACATGTCTTCAAAACTATTCGTATTTCAGGATTGGTTTGAATAAAAGTGTTTCCCATGCCATTTAAAAGATATTGAAATTTTTTGCATTATTTTCCATTCTTGGACATAAGTGTATAGGCTTATGTTTTTTCCCAATTTTCCACATAAAAAACGTTTTTCTTCATAAATGTCTCAAAACTAATTTCTGATCACTCATTTCACCACTGTAGTAGAATAAAACTGTTTCCCATGCCATCTAGAAGAAGAATTTGCATATTTAGAATTTTTGCATCATTTTCCATTCTTGGACATAAGTGTATAGGCTTATGTTTTTCCCAATTTTCCACATAAAAAACGTTTTTCCTCATGAATGTTTTAAAACTAATTTCTGATCACTCATTTCACCACCGTAGTAGAATAAAACTGTTTCCCATGCCATCTAGAAGAGGAATTTGCATATTTAGAATTTCTGCATTATTTTCCATTCTTGAACATAAGTGTATAGGCTTATGTTTTTTCCCAATTTTCCAAATGAATAGGTTTTTCTTCATAAATGTCTCGAAGATAATTCCTGCTCACTCATTTCACCACCGTAGTAGAATAAAACTGTTTCCCATGCCATCTAGAAGAAGAATTTGCATATTTAGAATTTTTGCATCATTTTCCATTTTTGGACATAAGTGTATAGGCTTATGTTTTTTCCCAATTTTCCACATGAAAAAACGTTTTTCCTCATAAATGTCTTAATACTAATATCTGATCACTCATTTCACCACTGTAGTAGAATACAACTGTTTCTCATGCCATCTAGAAGAGGAATTTGCATATTTAGAATTTTTGCATTATTTTCCATTCTTGGACATAAGTGTATAGGCTTATGTTTTTTCCCAATTTTCCACATAAAAAACGTTTTTTCTCATAAATGTCTTAAAACTAATATCTGATCACTAATTTCACCACAGTAGTAGAATAAAACTGTTTCCCATGCCATCTAGAAGAGGAATTTGCATATTTAGAATTTTTGCATTATTTTCCATTCTTGAACATAAGTGTATAGGCTTATGTTTTTTCCCAATTTTCCAAATGAATAGATTTTTCTTCATAAATGTCTCGAAGATAATTCCTCCTCACTCATTACACCACCGTAGTAGAATAAAACTGTTTCCCATGCCATCTAGAAGAGGAATTTGCATATTTAGAATTTTTGCATCATTTTCCATTTTTGGACATAAGTGTATAGGCTTATGTTTTTTCCCAAATTTCCAAATGAATAGGTTTTTCTTCATAAATGTCTTGAAACTAATTTCTGATCACTCATTTCACCACTGTAGTAGAATAAAACTGTTTCCCATGCCATCTAGAAGAAGAATTTGCATATTTAGAATTTTTGCATCATTTTCCATTTTTGGACATAAGTGTATAGGCTTATGTTTTTTCCCAATTTTCCACATGAAAAAACGTTTTTCCTCATAAATGTCTTAATACTAATATCTGATCACTCATTTCACCACTGTAGTAGAATACAACTGTTTCCCATGCCATCTAGAAGAAGAATTTGCATATTTAGAATTTTTGCATCATTTTCCATTCTTGGACATAAGTGTATAGGCTTATGTTTTTTCCCAATTTTCCACATAAAAAACGTTTTTCCTCATGAATGTCTTAAAACTAATTTCTGATCACTCATTTCACCACCGTAGTAGAATAAAACTGTTTCCCATGCCATCTAGAAGAGGAATTTGCATATTTAGAATTTTTGCATTATTTTCCATTCTTGGACATAAGTGTATAGGCTTATGTTTTTTCCCAATTTTCCAAATGAATAGGTTTTTCCTCATGAATGTCTTAAAACTAATTTCTGATCACTCATTTCACCACCGTAGTAGAATAAAACTGTTTCCCATGCCATCTAGAAGAAGAATTTGCATATTTAGAATTTTTGCATCATTTTCCATTTTTGGACATAAGTGTATAGGCTTATGTTTTTTCCCAATTTTCCACATAAAAAACGTTTTTCCTCATGAATGTCTTAAAACTAATTTCTGATCACTCATTTCACCACTGTAGTAGAATAAAACTGTTTCCCATGCCATCTAGAAGAAGAATTTGCATATTTAGAATTTTTGCATCATTTTCCATTTTTGGACATAAGTGTATAGGCTTATGTTTTTTTCCCAATTTTCCACATAAAAAACGTTTTTCCTCATGAATGTCTTAAAACTAATTTCTGATCACTCATTTCACCACCGTAGTAGAATAAAACTGTTTCCCATGCCATCTAGAAGAAGAATTTGCATATTTAGAATTTTTGCATCATTTTCCATTTTTGGACATAAGTGTATAGGCTTATGTTTTTTCCCAATTTTCCACATAAAAAACGTTTTTCCTCATGAATGTCTTAAAACTAATTTCTGATCACTCATTTCACCACCGTAGTAGAATAAAACTGTTTCCCATGCCATCTAGAAGAAGAATTTGCATATTTAGAATTTTTGCATCATTTTCCATTTTTGGACATAAGTGTATAGGCTTATGTTTTTTTTCCCAATTTTCCACATGAAAAAACGTTTTTTCCTCATAAATGTCTTAATACTAATATCTGATCACTCATTTCACCACTGTAGTAGAATACAACTGTTTCCCATGCCATCTAGAAGAAGAATTTGCATATTTAGAATTTTTGCATTATTTTCCATTCTTGGACATAAGTGTATAGGCTTATGTTTTTTCCCAATTTTCCACATAAAAAACGTTTTTCCTCATGAATGTCTTAAAACTAATTTCTGATCACTCATTTCACCACCGTAGTAGAATAAAACTGTTTCCCATGCCATCTAGAAGAGGAATTTGCATATTTAGAATTTTTGCATTATTTTCCATTCTTGGACATAAGTGTATAGGCTTATGTTTTTTCCCAATTTTCCCAATGAATAGGTTTTTCTTCATAAATGTCTCGAAGATAATTCCTGCTCACTCATTTCACCACCGTAGTAGAATAAAACTGTTTCCCATGCCATCTAGAAGAGGAATTTGCATATTTAGAATTTTTGCATTATTTTCCATTCTTGGACATAAGTGTATAGGCTTATGTTTTTTCCCAATTTTCCACATAAAAAACGTTTTTTCTCATAAATGTCTTAAAACTAATATCTGATCACTAATTTCACCACAGTAGTAGAATAAAACTGTTTCCCATGCCATCTAGAAGAGGAATTTGCATATTTAGAATTTTTGCATTATTTTCCATTCTTGAACATAAGTGTATAGGCTTATGTTTTTTCCCAATTTTCCACATGAATAGGTTTTTCTTCATAATGTCTCGAAGATAATTCCTGCTCACTCATTTCACCACCGTAGTAGAATAAAACTGTTTCCCATGCCATCTAGAAGAGGAATTTGCATATTTAGAATTTTTGCATCATTTTCCATTTTTGGACATAAGTGTATAGGCTTATGTTTTTTCCCAATTTTCCACATGAAAAAACGTTTTTCTTCATAAATGTCTTAATACTAATTTCTGATCACTCATTTCACCTCTGTAGTAGAATACAACTGTTTCCCATGCCATCTAGAAGAAGAATTTGCATATTTAGAATTTTTGCATCATTTTCCATTTTTGGACATAAGTGTATAGGCTTATGTTTTTTCCCAATTTTCCACATGAAAAAACGTTTTTCCTCATGAATGTCTTAAAACTAATTTCTGATCACTCATTTCACCTCTGTAGTAGAATACAACTGTTTCCCATGCCATCTAGAAGAAGAATTTGCATATTTAGAATTTTTGCATCATTTTCCATTTTGGACATAAGTGTATAGGCTTATGTTTTTTCCCAATTTTCCACATAAAAAACGTTTTTCCTCATGAATGTCTTAAAACTAATTTCTGATCACTCATTTCACCACCGTAGTAGAATAAAACTGTTTCCCATGCCATCTAGAAGAGGAATTTGCATATTTAGAATTTTTGCATTATTTTCCATTCTTGGACATAAGTGTATAGGCTTATGTTTTTTCCCAATTTTCCACATAAAAAACGTTTTTCCTCATGAATGTCTTAAAACTAATTTCTGATCACTCATTTCACCACTGTAGTAGAATAAAACTGTTTCCCATGCCATCTAGAAGAAGAATTTGCATATTTAGAATTTTTGCATCATTTTCCATTTTTGGACATAAGTGTATAGGCTTATGTTTTTTTCCCAATTTTCCACATAAAAAACGTTTTTCCTCATGAATGTCTTAAACTAATTTCTGATCACTCATTTCACCACCGTAGTAGAATAAAACTGTTTCCCATGCCATCTAGAAGAAGAATTTGCATATTTAGAATTTTTGCATCATTTTCCATTTTTGGACATAAGTGTATAGGCTTATGTTTTTTCCCAATTTTCCACATAAAAAACGTTTTTCCTCATGAATGTCTTAAAACTAATTTCTGATCACTCATTTCACCACCGTAGTAGAATAAAACTGTTTCCCATGCCATCTAGAAGAAGAATTTGCATATTTAGAATTTTTGCATCATTTTCCATTTTTGGACATAAGTGTATCGGCTTATGTTTTTTTCCCAATTTTCCACATGAAAAAACGTTTTTCCTCATAAATGTCTTAATACTAATATCTGATCACTCATTTCACCACTGTAGTAGAATACAACTGTTTCCCATGCCATCTAGAAGAAGAATTTGCATATTTAGAATTTTTGCATTATTTTCCATTCTTGGACATAAGTGTATAGGCTTATGTTTTTTCCCAATTTTCCACATAAAAAACGTTTTTCCTCATGAATGTCTTAAAACTAATTTCTGATCACTCATTTCACCACCGTAGTAGAATAAAACTGTTTCCCATGCCATCTAGAAGAGGAATTTGCATATTTAGAATTTTTGCATTATTTTCCATTCTTGGACATAAGTGTATAGGCTTATGTTTTTTCCCAATTTTCCACATAAAAAACGTTTTTTCTCATAAATGTCTTAAAACTAATATCTGATCACTAATTTCACCACAGTAGTAGAATAAAACTGTTTCCCATGCCATCTAGGAGAGGAATTTGCATATTTAGAATTTTTGCATTATTTTCCATTCTTGAACATAAGTGTATAGGCTTATGTTTTTTCCCAAAGTTCCAAATGAATAGGTTTTTCTTCATAAATGTCTTAATACTAATTTCTGATCACTCATTTCACCACCGTAGTAGAATAAAACTGTTTCCCATGCCATCTAGAAGAGGAATTTGCATATTTAGAATTTTTGCATTATTTTCCATTCTTGAACATAAGTGTATAGGCTTATGTTTTTTCCCAATTTTCCAAATGAATAGGTTTTTCTTCATAAATGTCTCGAAGATAATTCCTGCTCACTCATTTCACCACCGTAGTAGAATAAAACTGTTTCCCATGCCATCTAGAAGAGGAATTTGCATATTTAGAATTTTTGCATCATTTTCCATTTTTGGACATAAGTGTATAGGCTTATGTTTTTTCCCAATTTTCCACATGAAAAAACGTTTTTCTTCATAAATGTCTTAATACTAATTTCTGATCACTCATTTCACCTCTGTAGTAGAATACAACTGTTTCCCATGCCATCTAGAAGAAGAATTTGCATATTTAGAATTTTTGCATCATTTTCCATTTTTGGACATAAGTGTATAGGCTTATGTTTTTTCCCAATTTTCCAAATGAATAGGTTTTTCCTCATGAATGTCTTAAAACTAATTTCTGATCACTCATTTCACCACCGTAGTAGAATAAAACTGTTTCCCATGCCATCTAGAAGAGGAATTTGCATATTTAGAATTTTTGCATTATTTTCCATTCTTGGACATAAGTGTATAGGCTTATGTTTTTTCCCAATTTTCCACATAAAAAACGTTTTTCCTCATGAATGTCTTAAAACTAATTTCTGATCACTCATTTCACCACCGTAGTAGAATAAAACTGTTTCCCATGCCATCTAGAAGAAGAATTTGCATATTTAGAATTTTTGCATCATTTTCCATTTTTGGACATAAGTGTATAGGCTTATGTTTTTTCCCAAATTTCCAAATGAATAGGTTTTTCTTCATAAATGTCTTAAAACTAATTTCTGATCACTCATTTCACCACTGTAGTAGAATAAAACTGTTTCCCATGCCATCTAGAAGAAAAATTTGCATATTTAGAATTTTTGCATCATTTTCCATTTTTGGACATAAGTGTATAGGCTTATGTTTTTTCCCAATTTTCCACATAAAAAACGTTTTTCCTCATGAATGTCTTAAAACTAATTTCTGATCACTCATTTCACCACCGTAGGAGAATAAAACTGTTTCCCATGCCATCTAGAAGAGGAATTTGCATATTTAGAATTTTTGCATTATTTTCCATTCTTGGACATAAGTGTATAGGCTTATGTTTTTTCCCAATTTTCCCAATGAATAGGTTTTTCTTCATAAATGTCTCGAAGATAATTCCTGCTCACTCATTTCACCACCGTAGTAGAATAAAACTGTTTCCCATGCCATCTAGAAGAGGAATTTGCATATTTAGAATTTTTGCATTATTTTCCATTCTTGGACATAAGTGTATAGGCTTATGTTTTTTCCCAATTTTCCACATAAAAAACGTTTTTCCTCATAAATGTCTTAAAACTAATATCTGATCACTAATTTCACCACAGTAGTAGAATAAAACTGTTTCCCATGCCATCTAGAAGAGGAATTTGCATATTTAGAATTTTTGCATTATTTTCCATTCTTGAACATAAGTGTATAGGCTTATGTTTTTTCCCAATTTTCCCAATGAATAGGTTTTTCTTCATAAATGTCTCGAAGATAATTCCTGCTCACTCATTTCACCACCGTAGTAGAATAAAACTGTTTCCCATGCCATCTAGAAGAGGAATTTGCATATTTAGAATTTTTGCATTATTTTCCATTCTTGGACATAAGTGTATAGGCTTATGTTTTTTCCCAATTTTCCACATAAAAAACGTTTTTCCTCATAAATGTCTTAAAACTAATATCTGATCACTAATTTCACCACAGTAGTAGAATAAAACTGTTTCCCATGCCATCTAGAAGAGGAATTTGCATATTTAGAATTTTTGCATTATTTTCCATTCTTGAACATAAGTGTATAGGCTTATGTTTTTTCCCAATTTTCCAAATGAATAGGTTTTTCTTCATAAATGTCTCGAAGATAATTCCTGCTCACTCATTTCACCACCGTAGTAGAATAAAACTGTTTCCCATGCCATCTAGAAGAGGAATTTGCATATTTAGAATTTTTGCATTATTTTCCATTCTTGGACATAAGTGTATAGGCTTATGTTTTTTCCCAATTTTCCACATAAAAAACGTTTTTCCTCATGAATGTCTTAAAACTAATTTCTGATCACTCATTTCACCACCGTAGTAGAATAAAACTGTTTCCCATGCCATCTAGAAGAGGAATTTGCATATTTAGAATTTTTGCATCATTTTCCATTTTTGGACATAAGTGTATAGGCTTATGTTTTTCCCCAATTTTCCACATGAAAAAACGTTTTTCTTCATAAATGTCTTAATACTAATTTCTGATCACTCATTTCACCTCTGTAGTAGAATACAACTGTTTCCCATGCCATCTAGAAGAAGAATTTGCATATTTAGAATTTTTGCATCATTTTCCATTTTTGGACATAAGTGTATAGGCTTATGTTTTTTCCCAATTTTCCACATAAAAAACGTTTTTCCTCATGAATGTCTTAAAACTAATTTCTGATCACTCATTTCACCACCGTAGTAGAATAAAACTGTTTCCCATGCCATCTAGAAGAGGAATTTGCATATTTAGAATTTTTGCATTATTTTCCATTCTTGGACATAAGTGTATAGGCTTATGTTTTTTCCCAATTTTCCCAATGAATAGGTTTTTCTTCATAAATGTCTCGAAGATAATTCCTGCTCACTCATTTCACCACCGTAGTAGAATAAAACTGTTTCCCATGCCATCTAGAAGAGGAATTTGCATATTTAGAATTTTTGCATTATTTTCCATTCTTGGACATAAGTGTATAGGCTTATGTTTTTTCCCAATTTTCCACATAAAAAACGTTTTTTCTCATAAATGTCTTAAAACTAATATCTGATCACTAATTTCACCACAGTAGTAGAATAAAACTGTTTCTCATGCCATCTAGAAGAGGAATTTGCATATTTAGAATTTTTGCATTATTTTCCATTCTTGAACATAAGTGTATAGGCTTATGTTTTTTCCCAATTTTCCAAATGAATAGGTTTTTCTTCATAAATGTCTCGAAGATAATTCCTCCTCACTCATTTCACCACCGTAGTAGAATAAAACTGTTTCCCATGCCATCTAGAAGAGGAATTTGCATATTTAGAATTTTTGCATTATTTTCCATTCTTGAACATAAGTGTATAGGCTTATGTTTTTTCCCAATTTTCCACATAAAAAACGTTTTTCCTCATGAATGTCTTAAAACTAATTTCTGATCACTCATTTCACCACCGTAGTAGAATAAAACTGTTTCCCATGCCATCTAGAAGAGGAATTTGCATATTTAGAATTTTTGCATCATTTTCCATTTTTGGACATAAGTGTATAGGCTTATGTTTTTTCCCAATTTTCCACATGAAAAAACGTTTTTCTTCATAAATGTCTTAATACTAATTTCTGATCACTCATTTCACCTCTGTAGTAGAATACAACTGTTTCCCATGCCATCTAGAAGAAGAATTTGCATATTTAGAATTTTTGCATCATTTTCCATTTTTGGACATAAGTGTATAGGCTTATGCATTTTCCCATTTTTCTACAAAAACACATTTTTCTTCGTAAATGTCTTCACTGTGATAGGTACTCACATTTTTCTAACCCAAGAATATACTTAAACATGATTCTGAGCAATTGGATTCATCTTATATGTTTCCTTTTCTACAAAGAATATGGAGAGAACATATAAAGAGAATGGAATATAGTCAGTTCATTCAATATGTTTTGTTTTGCCAATTGTTTTGAAAATTCATTTCATTTGAAAAAGTCAGTACATGTATTCTTACATCCCATAAATTCAATAATTTGGCTAATTTGAAACAAAGAACTAAACCATTACCCATTTATCTTCTGAAGCTGAACTTGCTTCAACCCTAACATGTATCCCTAACCCTATCCCGATTTCCATCGATATTATTACACAAGATTTACCTCCAAAATTGTAACCACTTCTTTTAGCTAGTCAGTGGGCCAGTGACCGAACTAGCCTAGCCTCCAGTTTATTGAAAACCTTTTTATTTTTTATTTTTATTTTTTTATAAACAAAGCCTCTTCCTAATATCTTACTTTATTCTTACCATGAGTCAACTTTGAATGTGCAAACTTTATAAAAGGATACAAGATGTGTAATGCATTCATGGGTAGGTTTTTGAGTTATAACAATTCCACTGTTAAGATAAATGTTTACATTTACCTAATACAAATCTACACTAGTATTCACAAAGGTCACAGCATGTTGGATTGTATTCTTTCCCTCAAATATTCATTAGGTTTCTTGAAATGATGTATACCCATCCCATTGTACAGCAAAAACCCATTTCCAAATATGAATCAATTCACATAATAAGACAATATTCGTACCCACACACATCTAAGCAAAGATACAACATTATATGCTTTTTCCCCAAACACATATTCAATCATTTAAGAGCATAATCTTACCTTCAAATATTCACATAACAGTCTTAACCACAAACATCTTCCACACAGAAAAAACATATTTTATCTGAAAATATTCATGCATTCAAAATGTGACTCTCAGATACATTCCCAAATACAAAAAATATGTTTTAACTCCAAATAATTTATATACCAGTTGAGTTACGGATTCTAGATTTAGAATGTTGATTTCAACTTTATTATGATTTGTAAAATGGAAACAAAACATAAATGTTGTAAAATGGAAACATGTATAAAAATTAAGTTAGCTGACTAACTAACTGGTTTCTTGATGTAAAAAAGTAAAACAATTAATCAACCACCATCAAAAATTAACCAACCAACATCAAAAACAACAAAAATGGAATGAAATGGCAGTGGTAACTCTAACGCAGTGCATTTGTATTCACTTTCTGTCGCTTTATGTCATATAAACAATACAGGACATGATGCTATGCGAAAGTCACAGCACCTCTGTGCATGTCTTGTCCCCAATCTGGCTGAGATGTCAGACATATCATTCACCCTATTGTCCACTTTAGTCCAAGGTGATCCACCATGGTAGTGCAGTCTTCTGGATATGATAAGTTGCTTGGACACCTGTAACCTTGGTCCTCCTTTGCAGTATGTATAGGCTGTATGGAGTCCCTCTGGCAGGCAGCTCCAGGACTTCAGTCTCTTTTAGTGAATCCAGGCATCACAGTTTTCACAGAGCTGACACAAAGAAGTTGAGGGCTCCATAGACAGGAACAGAACCCAGTTGCACAGAAAGCAGTGTGAACGCTGCCCAGCTGTGGGTGGCACTGGAGGGTCAGGGCAACACAGAGTTCTGCTCCACTGCAGCTGCACTGAAGTCCTGCAAATGGAACACAGAATCATACAACCATTTTGGAACTAACTGCCACTGCAATAATGTTCAGACGTAGCCTACTGCACTACTACGCACCTTCTCCTGCTCCTATCATCCCTCAGCTTTTCATCTCTGCGCTCCTGGGCTACCTGAGGCTTTGGGTGTGTCCTCACTTTCATATTCCTCACCCCAGTTACACTACCCCAGGTCTCCAACATCTAATCATTGATTGGTTCCAACAGTGCTACAGATTTTCAAATGAGCCCAACCATTAATATCTAATCTCTTCATAGTGGAATATGATGTGTTATGTGCACCCAATGAATGACCTGAATTTTGATGTTTGTATGGTCCTCTTTGTACGATTCGTTGCATAATACAGCCTTGCTATAACAGTCCTTTGTGTTTGCCTCTTCTTGTCCTTGTTTGGCAGTGCGCTCATTGTTGAATTCCACAGAGATAAACAGCTTTACAAATGCAAAATTATTCCAAGGCAGATAATTAGCAGCGGAAACAATCAGAAGTATGAATAATAATCCACATTTGAACCATTATAATATCTAACCATGGGAATATGATGTATCCCAGCTCACAGAGAAACAAGCTTATCAAATAAAGCTTTGCAAATGTGTGGTGAATTAAACAAGTCAATCATTTTTTATACGAGTGCAGAGCCCCAAGGAGAATAAATAAGCAATCATCACATCACGCAGGAAAAGAAAATGGGCACAGTGCACAATTAAACAGGGCCCAGTTCTGCCAGCGCTGCAAGCACGGGGCACAGTAATGAGCTGTATGTGGAGAGAGGCGGAGAGAGCACATTGTGATTGGCTGGTGACATCAACGTGTCCCCGGCGTTCCACGTGACAGACAGAAATGGAGACAGACAGAGAGACAGGGCCTGGGATCCGTTTGGTTCTGCTAGGGACTGTGCGCTTCAGGCTTTGAAAGGCAAGTCAAAGCTATTAACTATTCAATCCTATAAAAGAGGGGGGTGAAGGCGTGAAAGGTTGCGGACCAAAGCACTTTTGGTCCAGTGCATTAAAAGCCTAGTCTAGAGCTCTGCCTCAGCGTGAAAAATAAATAGATTGCCTCCCAGGAAGATGGCTGCTCAATTTTTTTTCTTTAATAACAGCAATCTGCTGTGAAAATCTAATCCCAAGTACCATTTACGCTGCATCCAGATAACTTCTGCTCGGAAAAGCGTACAATATGAATATTTCATTCCCTGATACCCAAATAAATAGCGCAAGCTTTCAATCAATCAGGAGACCTTCTAGGTGGAAGTGAACTGGAAGGGAAAATTGCTAATGAACACCATGCTCTCAGAAATGCACATCTTACCATGCCTGCCTTTTTTTTTCTTACTTTTGCAAAAAAAAAAAAAAAGCCAGCACTATAAAAGGCCTGTCTAAGGCTTTCCACACAGAGCGCTCAAGGAGAAATAACCTTGCCCAGATCCTTATCTGTGGAAATACTTTTGAACTTTTATATATTCTCTCCATGCAACCGTGAGAAGATAATGTCTGTCGCAGATACATTTTCAATCCTCTTACGTTTATTATATATTTATAAGGACAAATCAAGTGTGAGCATGGTCCCTTCATTTTCTCCTCGTCAGTCAGCTCCAACATTGTCACTAAAGAGAAAAGCAGCCGTGGACTGGCTCGCTTTAATTTTTCTGCTCGTCCCGTCCCTCGCCAGGCTGAATTAGTTTGTGCGTATCTGTGCACGCAGGCCAATGCTGGCTCTCTAGAAGGCTCTGAAAGCTGGGCTAATGACAGTTAATGAAACCTGGGGAGCCATGCAGAAGGAGCAGCTCAGAGCTGGTTCTCTGTCTGTACACCTGGGGGGGGTGAGGGGCTTTCTATGTGATAAATAAACAAAAACACAGTGTGGAAATGGACTGAGCTCCCATGGCTATTCATATGCAATTTACTTATCTATTTATTTATATTTGCTTATTGCCCACTTTCAGACTGCATCTCCAGGCTCCCTGCTGGTTTTTCGGATGTCCCAGAACATTAGCTGAGGTTCAGTTAGTTACCCAGCAGCCCTAATGGAGAGTGTTTGGATTGCCTTACTGCAGGTCACTGGGCCTCACTTATAAATGTGCAGTCATTTCAGATGGGTGGTCTGGCAGTGATCTGAGCAGCTTAAAAACAATCCTTCAGAAATTGCCACTGCACAAGTTCTTCCCTAAACTTTCTCTCATGGCGAATATTTGTGTTGCGAACAAAAGAAGAGGATTTCAGTTGCCCTATGTTCATACAGGAAGCGTGTAAGCTTTATTTCCTCTAGAAATTTCTGTGCTGAAAGGATTGCGGGCCAGCTTGCGCGAATCATTCAGGCAGTATGGGTTGGGGCGAGAGTTTGGCCGGCGTGTGGGGGTAAAGTGATGAGTGCAGGAGACCAGATATCAGAACAAACAATGGGAATGAAAGGAGAAAGCCAGGAGACAGACAGAAGCCCCTCATCAGCTCAGTAAACACCAGCGATAGATTGCACTCAGACAGACAGCTACAGCCATGGCTCTGTCTGTCCACCAAAAGTTTGGTTCCATTCCAAACTTCTCCCTTTTTCAATTTAGAGGATATTGAAGAATCACATCAGAACATATAGAAGTGACCACAAAACTAACTTTAAATTCCAATATGGCAGTGGTCGAGAGATGAAAAATGCTCAGTACGTGAAGTCAAATAGTAATGTAGACACAATTTCAGTCTTATAAAAATATATAGCTTGTCATGCCCTTCTATGTCTATCTGGCTGATCATGGCAAAAACCTAAAATAAACCACCCTAAGCAATAAATAACTACAATTTTACAACAAATTTAAAATAATAAGTATTAATATTAGTATATCTATTATTTTAATAGTACTAATAAATTTATTAAGCAGCAAACAATTTTTGAAAGGATAAAGAAGAAATGGGGTAAATTCAGATTAACTGAATTATGTTCAACTGTTGTCTGGAATTGTCAGAATAGTATAGTTCAAGTCAATGCTCAGACTAGAAATGTGAATTTCCATTCCTAATGACATATTTCAATGGCAAACTTATATGAGCTCATGGTTTCTGCAAATGTTCTCACTATAACAAAACATTTCTGGTATACAAGTCCCATTTCTCTCAAAAACAGGCATTTTTTTTGTTTGGAAATATTTCTTGAGTAAAAAGCACAAAAAATATGAGTGAAAAGGGAACGGACACATAGTTTCAGAGCACGCCATATCACGAATCTGGATTTGGATTCCTTCTAGAGAAACTCTATGAAACCAGCAGTGGTCAAAGCACATACTCCTCAAGAACAAAAATCTCTCAGTGTCAGAGGACCTTCCCACTGATTGGCCTTCTCTGCGGCCACCTCACGATTTTTCTACTTGGCTGCAGAAATGCATCTTTGCTGTTTGCAGACTCAGTCCCCCAGCGAGACGCGGGACTCGTGGCGGGGAGGGTCCAGCGCCGCGCGGTGAGGGGCACTCTCTCTCTCTCGCTCTCTCTCTCTCACTCACAGCCAGGCGACGCCGGGCCTCCCCTGGCGGCTGCCAACACGCCCTTTACCTCGCTGCAGGTCTTTATGTAAAGGAAGGCCGTCTCAGCGCAGAGCTGGGAGGCAGAGAAAGCGCTAGAAGACGGACTCCGCTACATTAACAGCCTTGCTGCGGGCGGAGAGCTCCAGCGCAGTCTGGGACTTCTAACATCAATCTGCTGGCTCCTCTGTGCTCTCAGGCCCTGATTTCACAGCCAGCTGACACGGACCATTAGCCACAGAAACACATACCGTACAGAGCTATGCTAATCCCACTACAGCAGATACAAGCAGTCAATCAAATAAAAGCTCTCAGAAGTTACAGAACCCAACTTAACTTAAAAAAGTTAATCACGTGAGTGAGTTTTAAATTGACCACATTGTTCCTGTAAAATTAGAAAATTATTTGATGTGTCCAATGAGGCTCTTTCAGCATGGTGCCATAAATGTGGTCTGATGCAACATACAATTCAGTGACCATGTACTCAGTGTGGTTTGGAAAGAAAGTGTAAAAAAGCAGAATTAATGCACTTTCAGTGTGTCAGTCATACATAAAGTGTACCTATATATGCTTTTTAACTATAGATATCGATCTTTTGAATGGGACATTATCATAAGTGCGCATGACTATTTTAAATATGCAGAAAGTGATGGTTTTATGTGAAACTGAATGCGTTAGATTGGCATTTTACTAACTCAAAACAAGCCATGAAATCCAAAGAGAATAGTGAAGTTACAATAGCAAAAACTCACCTTTAATGCCGTTGTTTGGTTTCACCTTGACATGTCAAGACCCTGTAAATAGTGTTAGAAAACAGTAATTAAAGTGCAGTCGGTGATGTATGCAGATACGGTGCAGTTAATTAACACTCATTTGAACTTACCTTGCTTCTCGTCACAATCCTGTTGGCAAATGGTCATTAGAGCATGAAGTACTTAGACTTAGAACACTGGTATTAAACAGTCATTAAAGTAACAGTTGATAGGTTTATATTCCTGTTAATAACCCGGAATTAAAGCCCAACTGTAAAAGCATATGTAGTCCACAGTGTGACAGTGGTGCTATTAAACCATCAGACAACATGGTAATAAGTGTGAGTAATCCTTTTATTCTACAAATATCAGAGCATGCAATATTTGTGGTAAACAAAGCATTATTACAGCATGGAGCCTATTAATAAAGTATGTGTTACAGTCCAGTTTAAGGAGCAATTCACAACACTTAGTTCAGTCCATATGTTGTCACTTTGTTTATTGTGAATAATAATCTGACACCCCTCCGTAAGCTTCTGAATTTCTAAACAGTGTGCTAAGCAAATACAATGTTAGATGTTTGCTCATGCTACATTACAGAATGTTAATTGTAAATACATTATTAATAAATTGCATTATATATAATTAAAGCTACACAACGGTAGATTGTAGATTAATATCAGTAAATTAGTTAGGATTGTGTGGAAAGATTGAGAAAGCATCATTAAAAAAGCAATGCTGAGATGGGAAGTATATATACATTGGCAGAGCACATAGCCCCACATGCCCCGACCTAGTCTGATTTAAAAAAAAAAATGAAGAAGCTATTTTTTATGTGACTGAACAAGGCGGGATTTGACCGTAATATTGATCAAATTCAAGAACAACCTACCAACCTATGGCATGATATTCAAAACATATAGTGGACTTTCTTTTGCTAACTAGATAGGCCTGTTTTTAAAATAAAGAGAAAACATCTGAGCGGTACTCAAAAAAGACAACTAAAACAAAATGCAGAGCTGAATAAAACTACCAAAGCTACAAAAAATACCTAAATCAGGTCAGAGATGAGTAGGCATGGTTTATTTTCCAAGATAATGAAAAACAAGTCTCTCAATGGTGCCCAAAAAACACAGAAAAAAAAAAAAAAAAACATTATCTGAAAATGCTAAAGCTAAAACACCAAAAATAAAGTCTGAGCAGTAAGAGGTAAAATTTTTGCATTGGCTGAAAAAATGGAACCGCGGCTAGCTATATCTCCACTGCAGCAGGCAGCCTGTCTTCAGAGTTTCCTAATTAATCTCCTTCCCCACAACACTGAGGTTGGAAATTAAGGAGAATGAGACAGGCTCCATTAAAGGTCTCGCTGAACTGCTGTATTTAAAGCACCACGCCCTTCAGCCCAATTTTCCTCATATGGCCACAACATTTAAGCGCTTTTTTAATAATTCCTGTGACTGTGGCTTCAGCAGAGAGATCATTTTCAAAACTGAAACTAATAAAGAACTAGGCTATACATTAGAAGTGCCATGTCTCAAGACAGACTCTCAGGATTGTATGTAGGCTACTCAGCCAAAAACAGTCAGCCCAGCAAGTTGAACCGACAAGCCGTGGTTAAAACATTTGCACAAAGAAATAGCAAGCAGACGCAGCTGCTAAGGCTGCTAGTAGGCTATAGACAAGTAGTACGACAGGAGGACAAGGCTACACGAATCTCACAAATAGGAGTAGATAAATATAGACGTATTTACTACATTCAATTACATCTATCACATCACATTCACAGATATCTATTAATGTCGGACTAAAACGCAACACTCTGTTTTGAGGGACTATAATTCAGCTACAGATGTTTTGTCAAGCCTTACAAAACTGTACTGTAACTACACTTTAACCTAAATGAGCTGCCACTACACTATTTGACTCTGGACCTTTCTGCGTGGTGAAATGTCTCTCACTGTGAACCGTAGGTCTTACGGCTGAATGCCGCTCTGTCTATTCACGGGTCTCACAGCTCACGGTGTGATGCGGGCCTGTGCGGGGCCGAGTCCGCGCTCGTCGCACAAACGCGCTGACCTTTACACAAACAGAGCGCAAATGGAATGCAGAGGAGAGGCAATAAAGGTAATGAAAGGAGCGCGGCCAATTAAAGCAGGGTCCTGTGTGCCGTGAGCCGGGATGAGATTTGCTGCTCGCGGCCCGACATTGTGTTAGCTCCATATCCCTCGCTAATCCCTCTGTGATCGCCGGGCAACCGGAGTGTGCTCGCAGCCTGATCGTCTTCCGTCACGTTTCCGCTCTAATCCGTACAAAAAAAAAGACAAGTGCACACAGACGCCCAGGCCCACAGAAATTAACCGCGCTCCTGATCCCGTCCTTCCTGCCTCTCCCCTTCCCACACCTTTAGTTCCGCGCGACCGACGGGGATCATTAATACCCTTCCTCTGATGCCACACGGCAATTATTTCTAAAAGCAAAGGCTGAAAACAGACGCCGAACGCACAGACGCACACTGTACATAATCATTATTTTTTTAAGGAGGCGGGGGGGGGGGGGGGGGGGGGGGGGGGGGGGGGGGGGCACAGTAGCTGCCCGTTATTTTCCGCGGCGGAGTTTGCTGACCGAGAAATTACAAGGATGCTCTTCCTAAACCAATTAGGCCAGCCAAAGTGCACCGTGGTTACCACGCAACAGGGACAGCACTTAGCGAGCGACTCGCAACAACAGCGGCGTCTTAGAGCGTGAACTAGCTGATCTGCGCTCAAACGAATCCGCTGTACTCCGTCCTCATAGCGCCCCCTGCCTGACTGCAAGCGTAACTATGCATCCTGCATTCGTTAGTGCGCATTAAATTATTCTCCATAATGCTTCCTGTTACACAAGGCAGTGCTTGCCTGGAGTGTGTACACAGGTGTGCAAAAAGGCGAGGTGAGAGGTGTGACTCTTACACACACAGAGCACACACACAAGGGAAACTATACACATTTCTACTCCCTTCTTCTCTTTCCACCAGACCAGCACTGCCTACTGTGTTCAATTAATCTGCTGAAAGAACCTTGGAGGGCAAGTCTACTTCAGTGAGCCTGGACTAATGACTAATGACCATTCTCTTGGGGGTGGAGGCACAGGGGTCATCATTCATTTTCTGTGCTAGACTCATTTCAGAAATGGCTGCAGTTTTACTGAATAAAGAAATGACCGTCTTATTTTAAGGCCACATGATGTGACTGCTTTTGCAGTTTTAATAGGGTAAGCAGCAGATACAGGACTACACACTGTCAATAAAAAGGTTAAGATCCATAAGCACACTATGCTGCAGGTACGTAGCAGCTCAATACGTACATTGCGAAGCCCAGGGCAGATGATATCTGCAGGGTTAGATCTTTCAGGCTGTGCTCCAGGGCCTCTGTGGTTCATCTCCTGCACAGGCCTGGAGACAGCAGATACGCAAAGAATCATGCTCTCTCTCTCTGCCTTTCTCTCTCTCTCTCTCTCTCTCTCTCTCACACACACACACCCGACAGTTGATTTAAGCTTCAAACGATTATTCCTATTTGCTCCGATATAACCTAACAAGCAAAGAGAACATACAATGTAACGGAAACTGTAAAAACAATTGCTCCAAGCATGCTTGAGACAGCACAGCATGAAACCAATGCTAGTGATCTACTGCTGAAGGTATTTACACCTGGACTCAACTTGTCTCAGTGTAACTACCCCTGACCTTGAACAGTATTACAGTATGGAGGTATGAATATTTAGTGCTAATGAGAATGGTCGGCACAGCTAGATGACCTCTGACCTCACGGCAGTATTGGCCCTCCCACTCTCCCTTATATTACATTCATTTAGCCAAGACTCTTTTCCAGATTGTGTTTTAGGGTTGAATTTCTCATCACCTGAACAGTTGGTGGCCTGCTGCCCCTTATGCTTCCCTCCTTTTGACAGGTCCGTTCTATGCTGTACAGGTTCATTTGGATGCGTGTGTCTGTTCTCCCTCCCCCCTCTCACCTCGGTGAAGAGGAGAGCTCTCTGCCCTCTCACCAACCTTTTACTTCTGCAGTAACAGTACCACGCTGTCAGCTCTCTTGTCCATATGACCGTACACCATACCCACTGTCTAAACCCACATCAATCCCATGAGCAGGATGTTCCTCTCCACCTATTACCCACTCGCAGTGGGCTCTCATTATCAACAGTACCGCCCACACCTTCAACTGTCCAACCAGCATGAGCCTCGCTACTGGGCCCATCTCCGCAGTGCACAGCAGTGACATCACAACTCTCAAGTCTGCTCTGCGCCGTCCAAATGAAAGCGAATTAAACATTTCTCAGCTTAACCATTATGTCATGTGGAGAACGGAGTGGAAGGAGCATTAGACTTAATTTGACCAGGCAAGCTTTAACATTTAATGGGGAGGGCCCTAAACTAATTATCACAGAGCAGCTGCCAAAGTGGCTTGGATCAGATCCACGTGCCGCTCGCCCACCGCTGGAGCATGAAGGATGTGATCAGGACTGAGAGAAGTGGCCAAGCACAGTGCGCAGTAGGAAGTAGAAGTTCAGCGTGATCCAGAAAGAGAACTCCAGAAACGACGGCTTTGGAAAATCATGACCGAGGAAACGGACACATTCACGACAGAATACACAACGGGGTGAAAAGTACGCCATAGAAGCACCTTCTCGTGTGCCCTAGATGGCTCCTGAAGGCCGCTACAAAAAAAAAACACAACTTGTTGGAAACTGGAGCAAGAGGCTATCTGTCAGTGGCAGGGCTGGAAGGAAAAAAAAGGGAAAAACAAAAGAGAAGTGCTTTCCGGGAGGTGCTGTGTCACGCTCGGCGCGGGGGCGAGTCTGGGAAAGCCCTGAGCCTCTGCTGCACTCACATCCCTTTTCATTGACGAACTGGCCGCAGTAACAGCTAATCGATAGCTTGCGAAATCCCTGTGCACCCCCTTGCCAAGCTGATCAATATCCCCGGCAATTAGAATCCCCTATCTGCATGGCTGCCGGGACCTCGGGCCAGCTTCGCAGTCCACAAACACCCAATTTAGTCTTCGGCCTATCACTTAATTACTAAATCCTCCCTAATGCGTATTGGCAGGCCGTGGTTGTACTTAGTGCTCAGAGCCAGCTGACTTAAACAAGAGACCTTTGGCAAGGTGCTGGTAAAGATCTCCAGATTCCCCCTCCCTCGGCCACTTAAACATCTGATTTCACAGGAGGCCTCGACCCGGGGAAGATCCTCCATCGAATCGTCTGGCTGCGCGCGGACGAGACGGGCGGGAGAGGGGAGGGGAGGGGAGGGGAGGGGGAGGCGTGTGTCAGGGTCACGCGGTGGAAGCGAAGGCCGCGGGGCAGCAGCGAGCTCGGCGCGACGTGTACCTCATTCGGGCACGGGCACACGGAGGACAGATACCAGCCCGCTTGGCTGTCAGCCATTTTTATTATTATTAGTTGCGTTTCTGTTTCATTCCTGGCTCTACTGGAGTGGCAGGCTGGAAGCGCAGCAGTGGGCTGACCTGTATTCAGGTCGACTGAAGCCTGCGTACCCAGGGAAGTGCTAGTCGCCAATAATAATCCTTTTGTTGGGCTGCCATCTCTAGACCTGACATCCGGCCCCAGCCACCCCCTCTTCTTCTTCCTGCACCAGCTCTGGGAACTGAGGGATATATGCACGCAAATGAAGCACTGTATCACTTGTCCCAGGTGCATACGAGAGTGCGATGATTTTCTTTCATTTTGGGAGAGTCTCTGTGAGACTCACGAGTGTGTTGGTGCAGTCCCGGTCCCAGACTGGTCCCAGTTGCGCGCGTTAGATCCTGAATGGGCTCTCCCCTCTCCTGTCTGACTGTGACAGGGCCCTGGGCAGTAAAATGACGAGCGGCTTAATACCACATGGGCTGCTGGTGCCGTATGCAACCGGGTGACTGGTTCACACAGCTTATTAAAGACAGCACTCAGCCGTCCTGGGTTTGCAGGCCCCATTGCAACAAATGCTCCACACCTCCACTCAACTTTTCTTTTTTCTACCTTTTTAATTGTTTGTTTTAAGCCTTGACACAGTCTAGTAAGAGAACAAATAAACCCAGACAAGCTAGAATTGGTCCAGCTAATTTAGGCTAATTTTTCTTATGTGCAGCACTACAGTAATCCCTGTAGGACGTGTGAGATTATAGCGCCCTGGCACCGTCCCTTCCTCAGCTCTGCTCTCCTAGTGGTGAACTCAGCGATTAAACTTGTCACACTCCCATGAGAGTAAATCTGAAGAACAGAGGTTCTCTTTCCAACCAGTCATTCAGAGGATTTAGGATTCTGCTGAAGGTGGTGGGCAGACTTTTTGGGGAAATTATGCCACCGTTTGCTCCTGCACAGTCTGAGCACATTCCCTGGCTGCCGTTGTTCCACCCTGATTCCCCTTCCTTCAGTACAGGTGACCTCCACCTGCTCACACTGCTCTCCGTACGGGATTCCCACTGCTCTCTGAAGCCATGGGGCCTCTGCAGGCAGCAGAGCACTGTCACCACCTGTTAAACAGAACAAACGTATGACACCAGCCATAAGTAATAAGCGCACGGACATCGTATGCACTGCAGGAGGTAGACAGACGAGAAGCATCCCACTGCGCAGGAACAGGCCGCAATCTTGGATGCTCCTAGGCTGTGATGCTGTACTCTATCTGCAAGGACACATTGTTTTTGATTGATTCTCCCTTGACCAATCACCAATCATGTGCCCACTGAACACAATTTACAATTTTGTCAATCGGCGGATGCTTTTAGCCAATGCCACTTGCAGAAGAGCATTTAACACGGTATGCAAATTAGAGCTAGAGAGATGCAAAGTTACAATTAAATAAGGGCCACCATCATGGTGCATGCCTCAAGAATGCCTCATTCTAAAAGGTGTGTTTCTATAGGTGAGCAGAAAACAACCAATGAGTTTGCCTTCCTGACTGATTGGGTAAAACTGTTCTACCAAAGGGGGAGGAGGGCAGGGAAGAGCTGGTGCTGTGAGGAGTAACAGTATGGAAAGGTATGGATGGGATATACACCCCTCCGCCCCCCAAAAAAATGCAGGACACCCCCTCCTATCAGCAGATCAAACTCTGTCTGGTTAAATTTTGGATATGACAAGTCACCTCTTGCTGACCACTGATTCTTCACTATCCGACTGCCAAAAAAGGCATATTTCTTTCATAGATGTTTACAGTTGTATAAACTGAAGCCAGTAACAAAAACTAACTTTGGTTTTGTGTGGGAAGAAACTATTCAATTCACACATCCATCTCACAGGCACAGTGGATCTAACTAACTAACACACTCTTACTCACATGCCAGATGCTAATTTCTCTTCATGGAAACGCGCACATTTACACTTTCACTTTCATATGTTTTCTATGTAACTGTTCAACATACTTCTGACAGCTGCCACATACAATCCATAAAGTGCTGCTTGTGATCAACCAGCGTATATTTCAGCGCAATCATATTTGGAAAAAATAAATAAATAAAAACAATGTGTGCAGCTGACAGGTCAGGAAACATGTCACTGTTGGTTTTATTACAGCTTTCTGATGAAAGCAGAGCGCGGGAGTGGGGCTGTCACCCTCTGTTATCAACAAATCAGCGGCACGAGGACAAATAACGTCCGGGACATAACAGCAAAACTTCAGAGGAATCTGCATACAAAATGCACGTATTTAGTAAGAATAATAATATAATTCCCACCGGTGCTGAGCCCCCTCATTTCAGCCCATTAAAATAACGAGGTGTCACGAGGCAGTTGTTTCACTGCTCCGACGCCGACACCCGTCAGGACAAATCTATATTTCATGGCCACTTAAAGATGTATAAATAGCCAAACGAGGTACTCTAACCATCTATAAAGCGGCGTTAAAAGGTTGCGAGAAGATGGCGGGCGTCGTCCGCGAGCGCGGCGGGCAATCAATCTGGGCGGCGCGAGGCGTCCCGGCCGCTCGGATCGGGGGCGGTAAATCACACCCCTCGGCGGCGGCGGCGGCGACGGCGCCAGCCACTTCAGCTGACACTCTCCCCCCGGTCGACGCGCTGACGGATTGTTTCGCCACACTCCATTAAAAAACCGAACGGGCACGCGAGCGCTGACATAACAAACAATTAGTCAAACGGGCGGCTGCAGACGTTAGCCTCGCCTTTTTCCCCGGCACTCGCGGCCGGGGGGGGGGGGGGGGGGGGGGGTGGTCTTTACCACCTGCCGGCGTGCGAGCGTGCGGCCAATCGGGCGGGCAGCAAAACATGCCAATCAAGGGTATATAGATCATGTGACCTTGAACATATACACACTCACACATGGGCTTAACGCCAGTTTTCCAACAGTGGTAACAGTGAAATACCCAGTGTAACAATGGCTGAAAGTCAAGCCCAGTCCACTGTGACTCAGCCAGGTGAGACCCCACTGTGTTCATATGGACATGGCAAGTGTTTCGCCTCACCCAGATTCCTGGACATTGGATTTAAAATAAAACAAATTAATGCGGGGTTAAAGTACAGCATTTAGTTTGAAGGTATTTACGTCCTTATCGAGTGATCCATGCAGGAATTACAGCCCATTTTAAACATACAGTAGTATCCCCATTATAGGGGAAATAACTGCTTCACTGCCTTATGCAGGGTGTTTATATTGCACGGTGCATAAAGAATGCAAATAGATTTAGAGGTCCTGTTGCAAAATCACTGGTAGCCAAATGTGTAATATTGCGAGACATGGAGTCATTGTGCAAGTTGAATGTTGAAAGTGCAGAATGAGGAGTTGCTGGCCCATCCATCCTCATTTCCTTTAAATAACTGAAAGATTTAGTACAGATTACAGGCATGCGCCCATTAAAAACAGAGGTTATGAGCGGCAGGAACAGTCATCTGCATGGCTGTTCTCCCCAGAGCTGCGTGTTTGGGAATGGGGAGGGGCTATCTCCCCCGTCCCGGCAGCTGACGGTTGGTCCAGCTGGGAGGGTCTGGGAGGCTTGAGGCTGCGGGCCAAGGCACGGGGTGGGCACGCTCAAACGAAGCAGAGATGGAAAAACAGGCCTCTTCCTCCTCCGCCACGCCGCCGTGAGAATGATGCCTTCGCACCGGAATGCGCTTCCCCTTCGGAGAGATAAATCAGTCTGAGGCCGCAGTTGTTTTCCCATTCCTTTTTATTTCCTGTGTCAGTCCCCGGCACTCTAAACGCACTGTTTGCTGTCTCGTCTGAAGACGGACGTCAGGCTTCGAAATCACGTTGGTAAAATAAAGCAGGTACTGCTGTAAAACGAAGAGGGAGAGCGTGCCTCGGCGCATACTAAAGCTTCGCGTACGAAGCGGAGGAGTGGGCTCGAAAGCGCAAAAGTCTCACTTGCCCACACTCGGCAGACATAAAGGGAACTTGATCATCGGGGAGATAAGTACACAAAGACAAGTCTGGTGGCACGCAGAGGCCGTGACAAGGGATGGCCATTAAAACCCTGCACTCTGGGGGTGGGAGAGTGGTGTGCGAGCCGCAGGCCTCTATCTGAGCTCACGGGCCGGCGGCGGAGATCAATAATGCTCGTTTGGGGCGGAGTGACAGGGTCGCTAATGGCAGACCGGTTCCAGGTTCTGGGTGCGGAACTGCCACAGTCGATAGGCGCGCGGGGGGGGGTGGGGGGGGTGGGGGGGGGGACGACGAAGCGGACCGGTGGCGGCGGATCGGCGAGGGGGCCGGGGGGTCCTGGGGTGGGGGGGGGGGGAGCGACGCCTTGCCCTTCGTCTCACTGTTGGAGGTGACTACAAGTTCCATCTGCGGCCGCGCTCTCCCCCTCCGCTGTGAATACAGTCCATTATTTCAGCCTCACGTTGCTCTTCCCCGCCCCGCTTTCATTTCTCTCTCGCGGAGCGGCTTCTCCCCCACGGACCGCAATCCAACACTCTGACATCTGCACTCGCGTCAACCTTTCCTCCGCAGTGACCAGCCGCTCTAATTGAAACCCCTTTTTCTGTATGACCGCATCCTTTGATCACATTCCCCGGGAAATCTGCGCGCGGCTGCACAGCGGGCCTGCTGGTGGCTGTGAGTGCCGGTGCTGCCTGGCCCGCATGCCATGAATCATGGAGACACATGCACGCAGGTACAGCGGGGAACCGGGCCCGACCAGTCAGCATGCGATCGAAACGCACGTATCCTGCCACCACGAGTCAGTGGGGAAAAATCCCAAAACACAACTTCGACTTCGGTGGGTAGCAACTTTTGAGCTGCTGCACTGAAATTTTCCAATGGACAATGGAGTCGGAAAAGTAAAAGTCCTCCTAGTATTTTGTTCCAATCACCTAGATTTGCAAATAAGCGCCATTTCTCAGTGGTCGATCTACGTAATTAGTGAAATCAGCTGGCTGAGTTCATGGGTGGAAGAAACACATGGCAGGACTTTTACTTTTTGACCCCAGGACTTTCCACCTCTATTAACGGAGAGAAATGTGTGCCCATGCAGGTGACTGATTGACTGTCCGTCTCTATGGACGTGACTGACAGTTGCTATGGACCGCAGAGACTCGGGGGGGGGGGGGGGGGTCTCCCCCAGGCGGCTCCCCCTGCCAGCTCCGACGCTGAAAAAACGCATGAGAGAACTGCGTCACTCTCACTGGTCACATCCAGAGGTGGGCGGAGCATAGCTGTGGTGCTCTCTTCCAGAAGCTTCCATAGTATTTCTGCAGACAGCCAAGCCTGGACACATCCCAACGGTGACAGGGGTTAGCTAACCCCGCACTACACCGCAACCTCGATGTGCTACCAGTTAATTACAATGATGTACTGCAACTAATTTCAAGGTATTTTATGCTTTCATACAACACAATTTACATTTATCTCTGTGGAAAACACAAGGAGATGTACAGATGCCTGTGCTGCTATTCATCTACATCATTTTATCAGACTCCTGGCAGGTGTTAGGTCTTCATTGAAAAATGCTGCAGGCTAGTTAGCGCAATCTAGCCATAATCAAATTTGAATTCATTCTGGTTAATCTTGGCAGCAGTGAGATCACAATAACTTTCGAGCGCAATTTAATGCTAATAAATCTGCTTGAAATGTGTTTAAGTCGGATGGTTTGAGGGAATAGAGTGTTCACTGTTAGGTACAGCCCTGTGTATTTATGGAAGGTACAGTGTTTGCACAAAGAAAAACATCCTGGTTCACTACTCCGTAACATCATAGCAAACAGTGCTAATTCCACTTAGCCCTCTCAGGCCACATTCAGTAATATATCAGTTTTGAAAGTGTAAATCTGACTAAACAAGCCAGCCATACTGAGGTACATCAGAATGGAAAAGCCTCTGAAGACTTCAGACAGACACATTTTCTTCCGTACAGATGGTGCAGGGTTTCTTTTTTTCTCTTCCCTGGAGCATTTGTCTGTTGGTTTAATGACACTCCCCCTACATTACATTATTAGACTCAGGAGAACAATATCTGAAATGGGATAATATTATTTTTCCCCCTCGCTGATGATGCATTACAAAAATAAGAAACTGCACAACAGATGTCTCGCAGAGTAAAACTAATAAATCACACTGCATGTAACACGGTGTGAATAACAGAAGCAACCCGACTTTTCAGTTTCGTCTTGGTCTTCACAGTGGCCCGCCATCTCAGATGATAAAAACAAATCCATTTGATGTTACCCCGCAAAAAATCATTGAATATACACATCACTAATCGTGTTGTTTTAAAAGTGTGAAATCTAATAATGACTCCATTAGGTGGTGTGCTGACGTCTCCTTGGGATGGGAGCTAACTGCACCCCACAGGAGCACACACCGGTCAGATCTGCACAAACTGGAGGGTGAGTGGGTACATGACAACACCCCTGGACAGATGAGCGGAATAAACAAATGGAGGAGAGAGATGCTGAATGGGCAAGAGAGGAGGGGAGAGGGATGTGGGGAGAGGGGCTGGGGGGGGGGGGAGGCTCAGTAATTCTGTCCTATTCGGGGAGGAGAGAGAGAAAAGTCTAATGCATGTCACAGTGCGCTGCACGGCAGCATAAATTACTACATCAATCAGCACTAAGGTGTAGTATAATTTTCCAAGTCTATTCCTCTCCCAACCTCATCACATAGACAACACCCTGTGGTTATTTCTGATGAGATTTGTAGTGAGAGAGAGACAGGCACGGGAGAGGAAGAGAGAGAGCAGGAGAGAGAGAAAGAGCGTCCACTCTATAAACACTATTTCCTGCTCTCTCTCTCTCTCCCTCTCCCCCTTCTCTCTCCCCTTCTCTGTCTCTCTCCCCCTGCTCTGCTCCACTCTGATTAATTTCTAAACTAGATCGCTTGGCCAGCAGCACCATTAGCATAAAATTTCCATGGATCAAGCCCTGCAATGAAGCACTTTCATCAATGCGCTTGTCAAACATGAAATTTCAAATCTCATTTTGTTTCTAATATCATTTTCATATGGGGGGGGGGCAGGTGGGGGGGGGGGGGGGTTGCTGGGAAAATGGATAGTGAGAAGTAGTGGGGTGTGGGTGTGAAAGATAAATGGAGTCATCAATCAAAATGAACAGAGCTCTGAAATGGGACTGCGGATCAGCATGAACCTCGACGCTGCAGCAGCACCTACGCTAAGACGGCTGGAACACTGAAGGTCGGCGCTTACGGGCGGTCGCAACCGAACTGTCGAAGCTTCCTGTTAAACACAAACACTGAGCACCGAACACTGAACACAAGGGACTATTTTTACGAATCCCACCGACAGCAGCACTAAAATGCAGTGCTGTTCAACAATGCAATGATGCAAGTTGCCACCTCTATATTCTATATTCTATACCTATATTCTACAGCCGACACACAGAAACATGCTATTGTTAGGAAGCGTAAAACGGTGAGGAGCCTCGTTGAGCCACACCCTGCCTCCAAATAAGAAAGGGCACTTCCAGCATTAAAACACATTGGCTTTTTTTGGTTTCATTTAATGCAATTTAATCAATCTTATTTAATTAAAAAGCTATGTTGTGAAACAATTAAGGTGCACAAACAAGATTAGAATAAATGGGGGAACTGCGCCAAGAGCAACATGCCTGTAATTAAATGAGGCTAATTGGAATTCCAGTGCTGTGTGCAGTTAGGTGATGTCTGACGTCGTGAACATGCTGAAGTAAACAAGCGTGCACTGCCTCTGTTTTTCTGCACACCGATATAACAGCACAGCTGAGCAAGGATTCTACACTAATATTACCCTTCCACATCAACTACCCCCATGGAAAGAATAGTGATTTTGCGGTCCAGCCAAAATGACATGAAATAAGCTATTTCGGTTTTTTTTTTTTTTGTTAAGCAATATTAGAATTCTTCAGCTTGTCAGATGTGCCTGTCAATTCTCTGCATGTAAGAAAATACTTATTTTTATATTTATAATATGTGAGCTGGTTTTTATGTGTGTGTGCACATGTATATGACTAACTTATGACTGTATGTGTGTGTCTGTGTGTGTATAATGATTTTCTACAGACTGCCTGCCTTACCAGATCATGCACTATCTTCATCTCCTCCACTGCACCTTTCCTCCCCAGTACACCCTGCATAGAGTCACCCCAATCACACAGCAGGCAAAGACTCACTATCAGAAAACGTACTAGCACAGTAAATTACATTAAGGTTGTGGTTATTACTAATGCGGATGTGCATGCACATATCTATAAGAAATATATATTCTTTTTTAATGCAAATTGTCAGCCATGTCAGAACACCAGAGAGTGACAAGCAGAAAGCTTGTGCAGGGGTTTGAGATCTGATTGTGAATTTAAGACAGATGCAGGCTAGCACCACTAGGGGCACCACTATGTGATGCTAGCAGCTGCTGGAACCCAGTGAAGGGCAACAGAGGAGGGGCAGGGTGCTGATGGTCTGATGGCAAAACAGGAGCTTGGTAGAACCCAGAACAATCATACTAGGATCTGGAGCAGGCCTTAGAGAAGCATAAATGGGGAGAGCTAGGAAGAAATTAATTCAGTTCAGAAATTCTTCAGTTTTGAGTGCTAGTAATTGAGAGTAATCTTGACTTTAAGATCTTGGAGAAAGGACAGTTTGCCTGGTAGGCTAAGTGGATTTGATGCAGAAATGCTTAACTCGAGCCAAATAGCACTTTACACCTGTCCTGCATGTAATCAGAGCTCCAAAACATTGGTTTCACAAGTATGCTCTAATTCACTGTAATTTCAGTGAACTTTTGACAGGTTTTGAGGAAAATCAGAAAAAAAAAGAATGCGTCATAAACTCACCACCACCGGTCACTCTTCTCTTCTCCTGTCCGCTCAGATTAAAATGTGAGTTTGAGGAAAAGCCACATAAAGCACTCACTAACAAGGGTGGGTGCCCTCCCTTGCCCGTGGGTAGGGGGGGGGGGGGGGGGAGGGGACGTGCCCTTCAGCGAAAATGAATTTTCCAATTGCAGTTAGTTCTGCCATGAATAAATAAACAAATGAATAATTGAGAGGGCAACATAAATAAATAACATTACAAACACTCATAAGTATTCTGCAGATAACGTGCGCAGCATGCTAATGATAAAAACAGTCAATGGAGGCAGCACGGATGCATTATTCACTGCCCCCCCCCCCCCCCCCCGCCCCCCCAAATAAATAAATAAAATAAAATAAAATATCTTTCAAGAGCTCAAAATGTTCCTTCAGCACTGAAGTGACAGTGCTGTCCCATTTATAACAATCAAGGACACTGTGGCAAACAAATAACTGACCGCTCAAAATGAGAGAATAAAACAACTCTGGCATATACTTCTATTGACAGGTCTTTAAAAATGAAATAATATATAAAAATAAAATAAAAATAACATGAGGGAAAAGTGAGGAAAAGAAAAACAAGCTGCAAACAAAGAAGGTCACAAATGGGAACCATTTTCTTGAAGTGACTCTTGTTCAGGCAAGACAGGTACAAAGCATAGATGAGAATTTCAGGCCTGATTCCAAACACCGAAGGCACTAGTCAAATTAGAAGCAATGTGGGATTTTTCGACATGTGCAATTCAGGGTTGGTTCTGCATTGCATCACAGTTTGGATAAGAAGGGGATATACAGTACTTTCTGAAGTGTTGTTGCAACCTGGTTTTTTTTAAACCTCAACATTACATTCCGTTTGGAATATTGTTAAAGACTGCTAAACACAGGTTTATTTTTTGGAGCAGCACTAGAAATTCTATAGCATGTAACACGGAGCGCAGCTTTTATTCAGCACATTATTCACATGTGGCCTGTCAGCAAACATGCACTATAATAATGACTCTACCCGCCCCCTCCTCTCTCTGCAAGATGAGTTCCCCCAATCTCATTATGACCTTGTGTCCATGCACATGCAGACTGGCTGACCATTTTGTCCTTGTATTAATATGTTAATTTAACATTTTCTCCCTTCATTTTTCTCCCAGCTGCAAGTCACATCTGTAGAAAGGCGTCAGAAAGACGCTGGCTGGCTGTGCCTGGGTGGCACGTCCACCTAAAGCACTAGTCTTTGGTGCAGTGTGACACCCCACAGTCTGCAATCTAATTGTGGCTGTGCAAGAGTTGACTGTGGTTATTACTCCTTTTTCGCCCAATTTATAATGCCAAATCATTTTCATTTTCACCAGCACCCCACCTCTGCTACTGATTCGGGAGAGCGCAGACAGATATGTTCTCTCTTCCAAAGCTTGCGATTGTTGCTTATTTTGTACACAGTGCAAAAGAAACAAACAGATGCTAGACTTTCAGGCGAAAACCAGGCTACATTTGGTTGAAAAGGTTTTCCAGTCGACTAGGACATAGCCAGGCTAGGCTACATTTCTACCCCTCTAGACGTCTAGATTTGAGCTTTTGCTCACTGCGATATTAAATGAATGGTTTATTTATCTAACAACATAGAAAAAGTTAAGAAATCTGTTCTTTAATAACAACAGGAATATCAAGGCCGACTGAAACCCTCGCTTCTATTGTGTGCCACACTGTTGCTATCTGCAATAGTGGCACTGGTATGATACAGAGTCAATACCAGACCATGGGGCCTATCTATGTGCAAGAAAATAAATAACACTTTTTCTGTGAGCATTGTAACTCTTTTGTTAAGATAAACAATTACTATTCAAGGAGCCATACACAGAAATAACTTTATCCCTGGAAACAGATGATTAAATGAAAAGGCATAGGAAATGTTAACTTTTTAGTTCAGACATACACAATACACTCTCATTTGTGATAAGCACAGATATGTCTAAGGCAGTGGTTCTTAACCTGGGTTCGGTCGAACCCTAGGGGTTCGGTGAGTCGGTCTCAGGGGTTCGGTGGAGCCTCCGCCGCAGAGGTCCACCCCTCAGTCTAGTCTGCAGTTAGTTAGTTTTTTTACTAAAGAAGGGTTCGGTGAATGAGCATATGAAACTGGTGGGGTTCGGTGCCTCCAACAAGGTTAAGAACCACTGGTCTAAGGCTAGGTTTACACTGCCTGGTATCGGATATGGGTCACTTTAAAAAGTAGAAGAAAAACAGGAGATCAAAAGATTAGACAGAGACAAAAAATCGGAACTGGACATCAAGTGTAAACGTAGTCTAATGGGCATGATAACACTGGTAACATAAGTGTGCATTGCGCTTGAGCATAAAAGAAGCAAACCTGACCTAGCACAGGACAGCACTGCAGTTGATTTGCCGTTTGTATTTGTTTTCACTTAATTCAGCAGGGTCACAGATAAAGATGGGATCACAGTACAGAAAAAACATCACAGCTGGGAAACGAACCCCCGATCGGATGGAAGGGGGCGGGACTAATGTATGGGTCTGAGGATTCACTGCTCAACAGACTGCCACACAGCCTCGCCTGGCACAGCCTTCAAAGGGAAAACTGCTGTGCGGCTCGACAGCTACCAAGCACCCGCTTCCGCTCGCACCTTTCCTCATTTTACTCTGAAATATGCCCACCCACAAATATCAGTGTTACACAACTACCCTTTTCAAGTAATTCAGCGAGACCATACTGCAACGGCAAAGAAACAAGAGGAAGATCATTTTGAGAAAGTAATGCAGAGGCATTATGCTTCATGCTTTTAATAAATGGGTAGGACATCTTGTTTACACTTTGCTTTACTTGCAGATTCCAAACAGGTCAGAGCGACCTGTTACATAAGAAGACTATACAAAAAAAGGAAAGGAAAGACAAATTCTGTAGAGACATTCCTGTGCATTAAAACACAATTGAGTTTTATTTGGAGCAAAGTTTTTTTAATTTTTTTATGCAGTGACAAATGTGAAGTCATGCTCTGGAGTGGACAGACTCAAGGGGGGATTAAACTGCTCAGGTGGGTGGTACTGTATGTGGGCACATTGTTACCTTATTCCTTAATACCTTGTTTCAGGGATAACCTGCTTTCCTGTGCCTTCAGACCAAAAGAGGAAGAGTCTGTTATAACACTGCTCAGTGACCCTGGAAACCTGATTCTCTCTGATTTGATAAAAAAAAAGTTCATCACAACTTTGAAAGTACAAATGCCATTTAATATAAATTCAGTGTATTTATAAAATGAGTGGCCTTGCCTGTTTTCATTGGGTTTTCAAAATTATCGATAATCAGCTTTACAGCAATGATCCTAAAATGCTACACTCATAATGGGAGAAAGAGGAGGAATATAGGATGTCCTCTAATTACTGAAATTGTCCGCCATAAAAGCATTTTCTCAGCTATTCAAAAGCAACAACATTCAGGATAAAACATTCTGTCCATTTTCTATCCCATTTTCAGAAAAAAAATAAAACATCACCAATGCACCAGATAATTCTGCTGCTTTAGGGACATAGGTTGGTTTAGTGCCCCGCTCCAACTCACATTCCCCAGTTAATAGCAAATTGGATAATGTGGGTTTACACTATTCTAGCAAAGTTGTTATTCAGGTTCAGAGAAATTGTTGTGAATTACACATAATTATCCAAAAGTACCCTTTTTCCTCCCATCTCTGTTTTTGCACACATAATGGCCCTACTTCTGTTAAAATATGATGAAACACCATATTTATGACACTGTGCTGAGAATATGGATTTGTGATTGTTGTGAGTAATTACATTACAAGCACAGTAAGAAAAACTGGGATGGAGAGATTAACAGCAAGAAGGGACACAAACCATGACAACCCTTGTGGCTTGTTTTATAGGAGTGATGATGCTCCAGATTAAGGATGCCATTTTATGTCTGACCACTTAAGCACCACGGTCACCATGCAGCCATGCTAATTGGTGTCAGTATGAATTGTGGACTATGCGTTTTATTCTGATGAAACTAATTTGATACGCCATTTTGATATTTAATTTAATTAAAACCATTTAATAACCGCAGTGTTTCATGAATGAAAGACAAAGGCGCAGTGTAAATTATTTATATGGCAAAGGAAATAACCTAGATCATAATCAAGTCAAATCATGGGTGAAGCCTGGATGATTCTTACACTGGCATTCTAGGGCAGAATAGAGACTTTTAGCACATCGGCCATTAACTGGATCTTGACCAGTGACATCAAAACCCGCTTCATCAACAAAGAACAGAGTAGAAAAGAACACGCTCCTTTGAAACATGTGATATGAGCAGCTGCTTTTCATCTGTGATTCACCAGCTCAAACAGACAGTGAGTTGGAGGACGACGCTTGATATAGAGCTTGTGCAGACACTGTGGGCACTGAGTATGTCTGCGCAAGCTGTAAATGCCGTTGCCTGGTGAGACATGGCCTCCAACCAACAGCTTCTATGCTGACAAATGTCTTTATAGGCTAAATGAATTCAAATTGGCTGCTGAGACAATGGACGTGGAGGTATGCCCTTGGAATTTTAACAAAACCACATTAATGGAGGACACTGCAGTGATTGGACAGGCCTGTCCTACAGTTTCAGGTAACCTACAGTTTCAGGTAACAAAACTAAAACAGACTGTAGTAGGCATGTTGAGGATGCTTCTGTTGTCTGCATTACGAATGAAACATTGCTGAAATACGGTTATCAGGTCTTCTTGAGTAGTGGCTGCTGTTCTACACAGCCACAGATCAGAAACACACAGCTCTGAAGATGTTTACAGTTAGCTTGAAATGGAACAGCCAAGAATGAGGGTTAGCATTATTATCCATTCTACCCACAGAAGGTACACACAGATCGGCCACGCTACCAGCCCCTGCATAGCGGGGCGCTTACCAGAGCTATCTTGCAGTAGCCAATCAAACATGCAATACCACTGCCCTAAAAATACACTGAGATCTACACTGTCTATCTTCTCATTTTTACACAAAACAGCATATTATTTTCTCTTAAACAGTTATCTGAATAAAGTGATTACTGTTCTGAAGGATTCGTCCCATTTGCTGCACAAGTCTGTTACATTTCCTGCAGAACTTAACAAATGTTCTCAAAGTAACAATTTGAAATGGGTAGTAACAAATGGTAGCATTTATGCCTCCGACAAATCAGATACGCAACACAGTGTTCCAGGACAACACAAGCAGGACTAAGGCCAGCTCCTTCTTCACCACACAGCTAATGTCCCCCCCTGCCCCCCCCCCCCCCCAAAGTCCATCAACTAGACCAGTTCATTTGCCACCTAAGCACAAAATGTTAATTGAAAAACCCTGAGCTCATATGCATTTTAACTCAATACACTGAAAAAAAAGAGAGAATTGTTTCATTCCAAGGTCGCTAATTGCAGTCTCACACCGAGCAGAACTTAATTACATCCCTGTGGCCTAATGTGATGGGGCCTGATTGTGTCCCTGCTCGTTCCGCACCCTTGTGCTCTTACCGTGGCCAGCAGCTCTCCTGTGTTTCCAGCGGATACTGCTCCTCCTTCCCCGGGCCCTGGGTCCTGTCCTCCTGCAGTTTCAGGTCCCAGAGGGCCGTGTGCAGGCATGCTGCGCCTCCTCCGGGCACGGGTTCCACAGCCTCCTCCTTTCTCAGGCTTTACGGTCATAGCACCTCCACTGCCAGGGCTCTCCCTGTCCCACTGTACACCCTGCCATAGCTCCAACTGCATCACCTGAGGACAGAGGCAGGCACCAGACATCAGAGCATCAGAGACATATATACTCACAGATATAAAACTGTACAGACATACACTGTAACCAGATAACAGCCCATAGACTACCACACTAAGGCTGCAGGTCAGGTGACAGAAACCCAACTCAAACCAGATAAAAAATCCTCATGCACAACGAGACTAGACAGCCAACTAAAGATACACAGTAAGGACCACATGGCAGATATGACAGGAGCTCAGTTACACTGTGGCCACACAAAGATAATTTTGGCTGGAATTGTATACTCTCCCTAAATACATGGAAGGAGAGAATACCACAGAGTAGACATTGATATCAACTTACAAGAAACAAAACAGCAAAACAGCAGGGGTTTTGACCTGTAATAATAGTCATAAAACTGAAAAAAAAAACTTTGACTTTTAAGTAATAAAACTTTTCGAGTGGAGCATTGTCCCTCCTCGCACAGCATGCCTGATGGATGTGAAAATAACAGAACTATTACACACCCTGTGAGTTTTGCAGGAGTGTGCTCAAAGGGGGGGAAAACAGCTCTATATGAACTGGCAAAGCGGTCATATGTCAGGGTTAGTGTTAGTAAGTGCACGTGAATGAAATGAAAGGCTGTGAGTAAAGTGTGGAAATACACTGCGCGGTGCACCTCTGAGGACCCTTCTATTAATCAACCTGTCTGCACTCTGTTTTCAAAGTAATCTTATTCAACTACTAGAGAACACTCAACGGCGAGCGCCATGCTTTGAAGCCAGTGCTTTATTGCGGTCCCAAAGCACAGTTAAGCAGTACTGTAAAAACATTGTCTCAGTGCTCGCCGCTCGCACAAGGTTACTCACCACAGAGAGGGATCTTTCTGGGCCCTATAAACCACTTAGAATGGCTCTTACATTATGAAAGGGACGCAGACATCTTTACTTTCTTATTAATGCCTTATGTGAGAAAACCTCTCTCCTCCTCCCAACACTGTTCTTCCTCCCTGTCCTTCCCTACGCCCTGGACACAGAAACCCACTCGTCTGTCAAGTCAGTTGCACTTCACAAGCCTGTGTTCATAGGGCTGCCCATGTAACTGTATTAGTGAGCTCTCATTAGAAAAGAACAACCACGGCCTTCCCAGTCTCTCTCCGGTGCCTCTTACAGCACCTACACTCCATCATGGCTGCACCTCAGAGCCAACTGCCCCAGCACACAGTGCCACACACACAACACAGGGCCTCAGTGCTAGGCCTTTCAGGGCACATTCACTAGGGCAAGACTAATCCCCCCCTGCACTTCTTTTTAAAAAAAAAACAAACACAGCCCGAACAGTAGGATAATAAAGGACATGGCCCACTCAACTGAAGCAAGGGTTAAATTTCAGCTGTGGCAGTTAATAGATGGAGGACACTGTGTGCAGGAGCACTGGCAAAGTCCCTGAACCCTCCCATGAACTTATTAGTCTGTCTTTTAAAGTCTTGGCATCCACAGAGAGATGAACTATCTTGAGAGGGAAAGAAAATGAGGGGGAATAGAAAATATAGTAACCAACTAAAAGGTATAATTTCTTGCATTTTGCAAAAGGAGTGCTGTGTTTCGGTACCACATTTGGATTACAGTTAAGAATTAACCATGTAGCTGGGACTCACACACTAAGCTTTGCTAAAGTTATTATACTGTGCCAGTCTTAATCTGGTACAGTTTAATCACATGCTATGTCACAATACCATTATTCTGACAAGTTTAAATTAATCGCCTAACACATTGGTTCAGATTTTGGGTTAAAGAATGCACAGTGAGTTCTGCAACCTGCCTGGTGTCATCATCTCGAGTCAAAGTACCGTACCCTTCCACTAACGAATGGCTAAAGCCAGCGAAAAACACATGAAACTGTAATGAAAAAGTTCTCTCTCTTTTAAAGCCCACATTTTTAAAAAAGAATATTTCAATATTACGGCAGAATGGCAAATATCCCCGCTGAAATAAAGCTGATGAAATATTGAAAGGGAGGCTGTCGCAGAAGCTTGGAGTGGTAATGCCAGGGGTGATGGCATGCGTGGGTAGGGAACAAGCACAACGTCTGCACACTTTTCAGTCTGGTGCTTTATTGGCAAAAGGTACAACCAGGGAGGTGACATTCAATTCAAGACTGTTCAGTGTCTATTCTGATACCAACTTTGAAAAATTAATTAGACAAATTCCCAGGTGTGCTTCTTGCCCTTTCTGATAAATAGAAGTGATAAAGATTGGCTGAAACTGGGTTAAAGCATTGATGGAAGTACTTTCATATTTAAAAAGAACAGTTTAATCCCAGGGTAGCAAAGTCTAGTCTTAGAGTGTAGTAAAAGATTGTGAGCTTGATTTTACCTCAGTCCCAACCTGGACTCACCCCTTCAATAGGAATAGGCCTGGAATCGCCTGATATCTCAGGTGTTAATCAGCAATTTATCAAAAAGTAATGATAAAATCCACCAGAACTGGTTGTAGACTTTGTAGCTACTACCAAGCATTGGTCCTGGATCATACCTTTTGGGAATGATTTTGGGATGGATATTCATAGCTGAATGGACCCTGAGGCAAGACCATTCTAAAACAGCAGTCACTTTCTGTGGGCACAGAATAATGTCAGACTGTTAAGACTGGGCCTGTGACTGGACCTGGAACGACCTCTTTGTACTGCGAGCTCCTGAGTGGTTATCCCACCTCTGATACTTAATCCGAATTTTTCCCCCAAGAGCAAACGGTCAGCTTGTCAAGGCACCAGGATGCATACAGTTACTGTTGTTGTAACAAGCCTCTCTGGTAGACCCTCAGTGTTCATCTGTAGTAAAGGCCATGACTTTAGTATGCAAGTGTGTACATAATTATGTACAAACAGCTTGGCAACACAGCTGATTTTATTAAAAGTGTAGTGTAGTTCTCTATATGCATTCAATCAGAAGGCTGAGGGACACGTGCACACAGTAGGACAGGACTCATCAGGCAATTGTGTCTGACCATTCATCATTCAATAAAATTATATTTACTGTAATGTTCTCAACAAATCTGTCACAGAGCCTAGTGCATAAGCAAAATAGCAGTTATCAAGTAAGTGTGAAAAGGAAAATCAATTCTTATTCTTTTTTTTAATCACATGAAAACTACCCACACCGACAGTATTAGAGCAATGAGCTTTGAGATGTAATCAGACTATACTCTGGACAGAGAGGAATTCTCATGGAAAATCTGCAACAATAAGAAGAGCAAGGTACTGTGGAGATCTAATTTACTTTTCAGTGAATTAAAAATCCCAGAATCAAAGCTTTCATATGCACGAGAAGAAAAAAGCAGATCCCCAGAAGGCACCCAAAGATCTAATGTATGCAAAAGTCTTGAATATTCTTTGTTATTTCTAGAACTAACAATGATATATGTATGACTTGTGTACAGGGAAGTTTTATAAGTTACTTATGCATACAGACTGATGTATTCTCTCAGTAGAACAATGCTTCCGCCCATGATCTGACTTAGCATGCTTGAAGGTATTCACATGTTAGCCTCCTCCAGGGCAAGAGGAAGTGAAGATCTATTTTTCGCAATCACCGTTTATGTTTGTGTGCAGCCAGATATCATGATCATTTTTTTCTGCTTTTGCATTTTTGATTAACAGTTATACAGACCAACAAATGAAATGCTAATGTGTACTTTTACTTTAACGGCATCCATGCTTGTGAGAATGAGGAGTAGGTGATTTTGGAGACGTCTGAGCATGCTGAAAAGGCTCAGTCCCTATGCATGGTTTGGGAATGTTCTGAGGTTACAGTGTTAAACTGCATGTCTGGTTATGGGGATTCTGTGTCTGTATGCTGCTGAATGGCCCATTAGTGGAGTTGTTGGGGATCAATCGTGGGTTATGAATATGCTATTGAAAGCTCTGCCAAGGGACAGACCAAGACCGACGCAATATCCACTTTCCATCTAGGACAATGCCTGCAATCGGCTCCTCCCCCCAATCTGCTCCCTTGTCTGATTCTTTTCTGCGTCTCCTCTATCACACACACACACACACACACACACACTGACAGACAGACAGACAGACAGGCAGACACACAGATAGACAGGCAATCACACGCAGGTCAGAGGCTAGGCACACGGGGGAACGGAGGTGTCTGATAAGTGTTGGAAGAAAACTTTGCATGACGCAGATCACACCTCAGAAATGATCCATTAGCACATTGCAGCAAAACAGCTGCAAAAAGAAGCTGACACAACACTGCAGCAAAAGCAGTCTCCATTTTCTCCACTGCTCACTGAGAG
The DNA here is from genome assembly GCF_013347855.1 of Anguilla anguilla. NCBI lineage: Eukaryota > Metazoa > Chordata > Actinopteri > Anguilliformes > Anguillidae > Anguilla > Anguilla anguilla. The sequence continues at coordinate 27,738,591 of NC_049216.1, read as the reverse complement.
CTGATATCAATCTGAGTCGAGAGCTACCACAGGATTAGACCTGATCACTCACTGCCTTGGAGTGTTCAGTGGTCTGTCAGACCAACCCAAGCCCCCCTGCCCCCCCTCCACCACTTTGGCCCTCACGCCCTAGAGGCTCAGGACTGGCTGAGCCTCCCGTATTTCACCCGAGTTGGTCTGGGGCGGGGGGGGGGGGTATTCTTTTCGTAGTCCAGCCCGTCATCTCTCCAGTGCCAGCCCACCCAGACACTGATTTATAATTTTAATATCTTTAATTTCCACACCGGCGCCCATTTTCCAAAAGTCATTTTCCAATTTGTGTCAAACTGCGTGACCATTTTTCTTAATACAGCATATGACAAGCGGGTTCCGGGGCAGATATGCAATTCAGATTGAGTGTCTTACAGGCACTGCGGCAGACCTGCTGGGCTGTTTGTGTGTGTATCTTTATGAATGTTCAATTTGTTTTTTGAAGGCGGGATACGCAAAGGTGGTGTACTGTATGTGGGGGAAAATGTTCTCATAAAGAAATGGCTGCAGGGAGAAAAATAAGTCACACAACCCCATCTAGTTAAGCACTCATGATGATAAATATTATTGTGACAAGTAATAATCTGTTAAAATATGAATTTGCATTTTTTGTGTGAAAATGGGACAGTTTCCCGGTCATTAAATGGATTTCAGTGTTAACTGACGTAGGGGCTATCCAGTCTACGTGCTTGAGGCTCATGTGTCTTATAGCGTTAATATTTTTAATTATTCATTAATAATTGTTTATTTCATGTAATGCAGTAAACACACACACAGGCTGTACAGGCTGTACAGGCACAGTGACAGGCACAGTATGAAAAGAGGGGAGGAATGGACAGCTGTTTCATACTCAGCCTCCAGGTGATGCTGTGGGGCTTTTTCTGGGCGTGGCACAGCTGTTGCTGTCTGAGTGTTGTTGTTTTTTTCTCCTCAGGAGAATATCGTCACCCTCTGCAGCCTCTACAGAGCTGGAAGACCAGGTAAGAGAAAGTCACAGGTCCTTCCAAGAAGGTAAAAATGAATGTTTCCATCTACTCTTCCTGCCACATGGTATATGAGCTTTTCTGACCTTTTTATGTTTCTAGTCTGCACAAGTCATCGCTGCAAATGCATATTCAATGCAAAATGCATATTCAACAAATGTGCAATACACGATTAGATAATTAATTAATCCTCTATTGGTTCCAATTAAGATTATAATCATTCATCTAATTAATTATCTCTGAGATACTACATTAAAATGGACATACAGTATGAGCCCCAGCTACGCTCCATTAGAAACTACATTCTCAGGCCCATTTGCTATTTGAAGTGCAAAATGCTCAGTCCCTCTTTCACCTACTATGGCACCCAGCCCCTAATGATTTGACAACAAAAGCCTGATCTCAGATTACATCTGTCCACAGTTCACAGAGAGAAATAAAACTTTATAAGATGGTAGTTATTCAGTTTTGGGTCAAAATCAAAATGCTGGAATTTCATCATTACTTTGTAGCCAAGGTGTTACAAAGGTACTGCTTCAATTCTCGTATGACTCCTGATGGAGATGCCTTGTTTTGCACCTGGTCCTGTTTCACTAAGAATCCCCTGACCATAGGAGGGCTGTCAGTGCCTAACTGCACGCCCTCGTGTACCAGACTGTACCTCTCAGTGGGGGCAGAGTTGGCAGAGTTTAACGGGGAGGTGCTCGTAAGCGGTACTGTGCCGGTGCGTCCGTGCTTTGTGAAGGACGGCGGCGCTGAGCCAATGAGAAGGCAGCGAGGCTCGGCCAGCGCGGGCTGCGTGACCCGCTCCTCCCGCCACCAGGTTGCTATTGACTCGCATCGAGCGGCGGGGCCTCCAGCGCATGTTTCTTCCCGTCGAAAGAGGGTAAAAATAACAGGAACAAGTTGTCGGAAATGAAATTTCAATTCATCCAGTCCCTTTATACACTGGTACGGGAACTCACAGTGGAGAGGAGGGATCAATAGTGTTTAGACAGCAGAGCAGATTTTCTAAGCTGCGGATCAATAGGAAAGAGAAGGGGAAAAAATACCCCGGCTTTTCTTTAGGTGTTGTAGTAAATAGGAACAAATCAGTGGCCTTAGGCTAAATGGATTGACCAGCTGTTTCCCAGTTCTGCGCTGTAAATAAAGATCTATTCTGAACGCGCGGGTGAGGGCCTGAGGGGTAGACTCGTGGAGAGGCTAGCTGTGCAGCAGCCGGGCCCCGGCGTCTACCTGCTCTGGGTCAGGTACCGGCACCAGAGACTCCCAGCCTGCTCTGCAGCACCGCGGCTCACCTGAAACATCCCTGCCTGTACAGCCCAACATCGCTACACTTTTCTCATGGATTTCCACCGGGCCAATATCGGTCTTCAACCATGCAGGCAGTGCTGTTAGCTCTGTGAATAGGGAACAGAGCTTGAATACTATGTTCTTAGGAATATTTTCAATGCCTGTCTTTGTGAGGCAGTTCTTGTTTGTAAGAATAAAGCACTTCACCTGTGTCACACTCACACGGATTATCACAAACATTCTCCTTATGCCGGCACGACAACAGATCAAAAGGTTTGGCCTACCAGATTAGAACTGAGTTAAGGCCACTTAAGCCCCAAGTATCCAGGGCGAAGCATCCTGGAGTCTCATAAATGTGGCAGACCTATGATGAGTATTTCTCTGCTGTTATTCTTAATAAAAACACCCATGTCCTGTTCTGTTATTAGCTCTAACTCATTGGAAAGAACCTCTGTCTAAAAAAAAAATCACAAGAAGAAAACCAAAGCAAAAGGAAGGCTTGGGTTGTTCTGGGCACTGTTTGATGTTAAGGCGCTGCTATTGACATTAGCTGCAGGAAGATGGAGGGAATGCTTTGGCTTGGCCGCGCTTGGAACACGTGACAGGGGCCGTGCAAATGGAGCAATGCTCAGCACCAGACACAGATGGAAAAAGGCCAGCATGCTTTTCATCATGACTTCTTACATTCCTGCTCCCTTCGACCGACTGTGGAGTGATTTATAATTGTCCCCATTCTGTCAATGATCACAGGACTGACGTGAGAAAGCAGAGCTCTCTGACCAGGCTGAGCGCCTATATTCACATTTCACTCCCACACAGGCCTGCTCTCCTGGACACCTTGTATTTAGGGTAAACAGACGGCCAACATGTTCATTTCATTTTTATAGTTTTTGGGTTTTCTTTGTGATATCTGGGGATTACAAAATCAAAGTGTCATAACTTGAGTATAAATACATTGTGTATTAAAGAAGCAAGGAGAGACCTATTGGGACAATGAAAGGAATAATAGGCCATAAGTGTGTGTGTGTGTGTGTGTGTGTGTGTGTGTGTGCGGATGCATGAAAGCATCTCAGCCATCTCATTTCTCAGGGAAAGGTCTAGGCTGAGGCTTTTACTGTTGATCTAGCCTGAGACCGAGGTTCATTCCTGTGCTATTCAAATGGCATCTCAATGATAATATTCTTCACTGCTAGGTTCTGTCAAATGCGTATATTTTAAGAGGTGAAAATGAAAATAAAGCCACTTCATTCTAATATCCTCCTCTGCCATCTTGATGACTATCCTATAAACAGCAGACTGCTTAATTCGAAGCCATTTCAGTCTTCCATCTCATCTCAATAAAGACAGTATAACTGGCAAAGCCGTATGCACAAACTTCCATTAAATATTCAGAACAGACCAAGTTATTTCAAGGGTTTATGAACCCCTTTCTTATTTTTCCCTGTAATTGGATTGTTTTAAATATTAAAAATGTTTCACTATACAAATGGCAAAGTGTAATACGAAAGCAGATCTCTTTTTTCCCCCCTCTCAGCTGCTGATCGAAACCCAGCTCCTCAGACAGGGAATTAAATGAGCCGTCTGATCATTAACCCCATTCCTTGTAAGCCCGCGCCCACCAGGGACTTGTTTTTTTTTTCTCTGCTATTTTGTCTGGTATTTATCCCCGTGATGTCAGACGCGCGACTCGTCACCGCGCGGCGAGAACGCCAGGCCGGGGTGGGCGCTGCGTTCCGTTTGTTCTGCTCTCTGATGCCGAGTGTCACAAAGCAGGCTTCTCTGCTGTCTGCTACTGGCTCACGCAGGGAAAAAAAGAAAAAAAAAGATTTATATAATTTATTTTGCATTTAAATGAACCTAACATGGCAGGCGTATATAATTCATGAAGCAAACAGTGTTCTGAGTATGTTTTAGCTTTGGGGGGGTGGGGGGGTCCTGGGCAGAGGACAGCAGTATACAGGGGAGAGCAATCCTGTGTATTGCTAGGTAGGACTTAGCTATTCCAGCTAATTACAATAGATAAAAAAAGACATGGTTAAACCACAAATCTCGAAAAATGAATTTCAGAGTTTACAGGAGCGATTGTATGCTCCTGCCAGCTCAGTGCAGCCTAGCATCTCTTCTTAGCTTCACAAGTCTAGCCTAGGTCACTGGGCTGGGACAGATAGATTTGTAATACCTAATTATCAGCTGTGTAATGCCAGTAAGTAAATTATAATTGATTCCAATCAGTGCCTTTCTGTGGCCATGTGAAAAGCTGTCTGTAAAGGGAACCATAAATGAATAAGCTTACATAATATTTTATTGATTGTTTTATGGATTGATTGATGGCAATACTGCTTGCTGCAGGAATCACTGCTGCACACCTGTTATAAATGTCATCATAATACAGGATTAAAAAAAAAAAACATAACCCTCCCTTTTTATGATGTATAAATCATTTGATAGTTAATAGTGTTATAGGTATTAAAAATGTACTTTTCAGCTTAACAGTACATTTGATTAAAAAAACAAACACTGTTACTGAACCGTCGTCCTCAGCAACAACCCATCAGCAGATACCCAGAGAACCAATGCCCCTGCTCTGCAATTAAACACATCATAGCAGTACTTTCTTTCTCCAAGTTATTTGGGATTTGTGAAGGAAAGAGGAGGCTTATTTGACAGTGTTTATGTTCCAATACCTGGACAGGAGCTCGGTAATGCGAAAGCCAGAGCACTCGCGTATGCAGAGGCCCGGGGGCTATTCTCTAAGTGGTCTTTGCTTTGAAAACACAGGTGTCCTCCGGGGGGGGCAGAAAGGAGGAGGAAGAACCACTGGAACAGGCCCCATGCAACATTCTGAATAATACATCCATACATCATCAGCCCGTGTCAGACTTTGATTCACGATGGAAGACTTGTAGAAACCACTATGGTATTAGCTTTAATAATGCAGACTGGGGTGAGGCGCTTACTCTTTCCTGACAAATACGGGCAAATCAATTAATTGCACTGACATTCCCCAATAGCACCCGTATAAATTCAACATGGTGCTGCCTTCCTTGTTTTCATTTTATGAAGCGGTGCAAAGCAGGACAGATTCCTGCATTTCAGCCCATAATACCAAAAAAAAAAAAAAAAAAAATGCCAGCTATAAATGCATCTGCTTTTCTAAACATTGTTCAGCAAAGTTTTGTTAACTTCAAGATATGTTTTATGCATGTTTGCCAATTTAGAGCAACATCTTAAAAATACTTCAGGAGGACTCCCAGACTTGGCTACAGATAATTAATTTTGAAAAGATGCCTTGAAAATAAATCTGGATGGAAAACAACGCCAGTGTGTAAAAATATTAAAATTTATGTATAAAAAAGAGAACAAAATAACAACACAATCCTTTACTGGACATTTGTAACGGACTGCTAAACTGCAGTGAGAAAGGTTTCTGGGTACAAATTTTGAACAGGATGCCATAATATCAAGATAGCAATTTTCCAACATTGCTTATTCAAATAACAAGAGGCATGAAACCACCCACCTCAACCATACCATAATGTCCAGTCCTAGTCAACTGGCAAACATACCACAGTAGCATTACAGGAATGAGGGGCCAAACTGAGTTGTTCAACAGAAATGAGATCTATGCCTCCCAACGAACTACAGTGGCTCAACTGAATCATCAAGCTCTGGAATAGCAAGAAGACCCCGTCCTTGAGGCATAAAAGGCAGAGGAATGTTAATTGAAAGTTGTGAAGCACAAGCTGTGACCTCTCCCAAACAATGTTCCCTGCATGTGGAAAATAGCTCAAAAATATATATTTTTTTCTGAAGGTGAAGTTGTCCTGCTGTACTTCCTCCAGCAACCAACGCACTTGCGGGTAACCAAGTGCTAACTCACCCACCCACACCCAGAGAAAAATTCACTACACCAAACACCCTGCATGCTCACTGCACTGTAAACAACCAGCCTACGCTCAACCAGGTTACCATACACCCCATTATGACCAGCAGACTTAAATACCCTTAGTGGAAAATACAATTAACTCTCAGAAACATATGTACAGGCCTTATAGAACATGATTAACTATGAGGCTAAATGTCCACCTTCCGAGTGTGCCACTGCTGGTTTATGCCTATTCTGAGTATATTTCTCAGTGAACATCAAGTGACCAGGGAAAAGGGTGAGAGCTGAGCAGGAGAAAAGTGTAATGATACAGAAGAGTTTCTTTGCACAGTGTTAGCTATAAATGCCAAATACAGAAAAGTACCTGATGAATATTATATTTCATGTTCCTACAATGGCCATTCGTTACTATCAATCACACACTTCCTTTTCCAGTGCCACTGGAGGTCACAGTACAGTGCAGAATACAGACAGAAAACTGGGAATTTCAGGCCTAATGTTTGGCATACCCTTCACTCAGTGAACACGGACTAACAGATCTCCTTCAGTGGCAGTTCGTTTTTGAGCATACAACATAGCTTAAAACCTATTGATTATATATATATATATATTTATTTTGTTGCTAACTGTACACTCTATATGGCTCTATATGTACACTATGGCAATTCATGTATTGTGTTTATTTCTGGCTGCTCTATATCTATGTTATTGTTGGTTTCAACACTGTCTTGACACAATAACAGAAAATGAAAGTTGCCGGAAGTTCTCCTGAATTAATAGAATGTGTAATTCTATTCATAAAAAAATGTATAGAAATTATAAAATTTGTGATTCTAAGAATAAATAAACAAATTTTTTGTACATTCAGATATGTCTGTGCTAGCAATAACCATGAGCCTTTTTTTTTACTGTGTTAATGTATTTAGTCAAAGTGGTGACAATAGTAAAACCTAACATTCTATTTCTTGGATTAATCACAATGCATAATTCCACACTCAAACCCTAATATTATCAGTGCTTAATGGGACCACTCTTCAGGTTTATCAAACCATGAAAAGAACAGTACAAATGTGACTACCTGTGACAACACTTGAATAAGCACAGTACACTTTGCATTAATTTTGAGTTACCCTCTTATTGCCCTGACAGTATTAAGAGTTTGTTCATAAAACAAGCTCATTAAATTCCCTCCTGAATTTTCCTGCCTTACATTAACTTTATAGCACAATGGGTTTCTTATTCATTTTTTTACTATCTCTATATGCGCAGCTCATTAATATTATCTTATCATCATCACTGCCATTATTACTATGCTTATTACATTGACAATGTCATTTTTTAATATGGTGGAAAATTCCAAGCCCACTGCTGAAGGGGCAGGTGAAATGAGAATGCACTGTGGAAAAAAAAAAAAAAAAAGAAAAAAAGAAGAAATATGCAGTTGCCATGGAGACGTGATGGGAGAATCAGATTGCACGAAGACACGTGACTCCGCTCACTGCATAAAGTATTGCCGAAGCCCCACAGACTAAAAGACGCTTGACCTCAATAGCTGCCAGCAATTGTCATTTATTCAATTGAGTTTATTTGCCGTTTTTTCGGCCGAGGTCAGTTGCAATGTCCAGGAAGCTTCTTCTGCCACTTTGCCACGATCGGCAGAGTGCAGCCCTCTCTTGGCTGAGCCAGTGCCGTTTCCTCCTAGCAGAGGAGAGGTGTTGATGGTGCAGTGCAACGCAAAAGGCCCCTTAGGCATATTTATGGCCAAGGAGAATAATCTGCATTTAAAGCATTTGAAGATATTAATCCTTGGTGGTGCAGCACAGACTCTAAATCACTGGCTTGTCTCACAGCCCCTCCTCACGGATGGGGGGGCCGAGAAATACTGACGACAACTAACTCACATGTCTGAGTGAAAATACTAAAGAGTCTTTATCAGGCCATGATAGAACATCACTTCACCTAGACATACACACATATAACACTGTATGTGTACAGTGCGGATTCATATAAACATTCGAGAATAACAGCTATGTTTTGCATTTTTGGTTCACAGTTAATATGAATAGAAATCTTGAAAATGAGCACACTGGCTCATTACACAAACTCCTTTTTTCAAAATGGACAGTACTTTCACTACACAGTATTCATTGTTTCAAATGTCATGTGATGTGTATTTTTTGACACATTCGAGCTTTTGAATACAGTTGGCAGAAGAATTTATCAAAAACCTAAAATTATAACGCAGTCCGTGTCATGAAGCATGTGTGTATTATGCGTAAAACATTGTTATTTTAGGGATCGGAATATTTGATCATTTATTCCCCACTTCAATTAAATATTTTTAAAGATGTTTTATTATTTTATTCAAACAACTTTTATTGAAACCATTGCACTAATTTGACTTGCACTGTAAACTATTTTGTTGCATGTAAACATGTTATGGAGGGCACTGTACACAGCATTGTGTGTTTTATATCTTCCAAATAAATTATGACAATAATACTCATAGAATTATACACTAATGCAAACCTATACTGTATGGGACTGACTCTGTCTGGTAAGTATGAATATAGAGTAATATTATATAAAACATATGACTTAAAAAAAATAAAATAACATCTATGTCCAACTGCTTTTCTTCAAAAGAGCCAAAACAAAATTTTTCCTGAGCCAAGTTCTGCACCCCTGGCCCAAGTTCTGCACACATCCAAAAAAACAGAGCTGTGTTTCTGTGTTCTGACACACTGGCACATTATGCCACTCCTGCAGAGGTCACTGTGCCATCCTCAGTGACGTCACGCAAACCAAGGAAGCGCAGTTTCCGAACAAACTGCTTCCAAAACAAAAGCCCGGAAACCGCTGATTCACAGCAACATGAAACGAAACAAAATTTGTCATACATGAATCGAGAGCAAAACTGCTCGACTTAAAATAGGTAGCCGTATAAATGATTAAAGCCGTCTGAATGGAAAAAGGGAAGAAGGAAAAAAACAGTCCTGCCGAAGCAATTACGGATCTAATCAGAGCTTTCTGCATGAAGGTACCGCTTCCCTATCTTGCTCCCATTTGCATCATAACACTGCGTGCAATATTAATTTCCGAGTTTACTGCTTATTGGAAGTGCAAAGTATGAAAAGCCATTAAGGCTGCAAATGGGAAAGCAATTTGCTGTCACACGGATTCGGCTCTATTAAAGAGAAAAATCTTGTTAACCATTTGGAATTAGAGTCATTTGGCAAAAGGCATTCTGCCGCACTCCACTAAAATAAGTAATTATGCTTGCCTTCGTTCTCTCTCTCACACTCCTTCATTTGCGAGGGCGAGGGGAAGCGGAGAGAGGAGGTGGGACTGAGGGCTTCAGGGCTGAATAAGTGTATGCAAAGGCAATTAAAGTTGGTTCCTATCTGTTTAGTTATTGCAGGGTGCACAACCACAGACGCAACGGGGGGAGAATAACAAGAGACAGGCAGACATCGTCGGCAGTCTGTCCTTCTGGCTTCCTGTCTGACCTCTCAGCCCACTCCACCTCTCCCCCCTCTACTTTTCTCATCACTTTCACCTTCCCACTGGGAGTCCTTCTGGCTGTTACCAGCATCCCTTACAAGCTGCCCCTCAATTACATACAAAGACATAGGAAGACATACGAACCCGTGCACGGTGGGTACACGTGCCCCTGTGGCAGTCGGCATGCCAAACCCGCGCGTCTGCGGTGTCCTCCTGGCGGTACCAGCATCCCTTACAGGCTGCCCTTCAACTACATACAAAGACATACGAACACATACAAAGACATACGTACACGCGCAGGGTGGGCACGCGTGCACGCTCGGCAGTCCGCACACCAAACCCGCCCATCGGTGAGTAAAGCCCGCGGTCACGCCCTTGCTCCGGGGACACGGCGGGAATTGATGAGGGACCCCAACCCCCCCCCCCCCCCCCGGCGCTGCGGGGGCCGGTGGCAGCTCTGCCACTCCTGGCCGGGGGTTAATCGGTTAAAGGGGCGTCCGGAGGAAGCAGCTGTCTCTGTCCCTCAGTCCCTGTCCCCCCCGCAGCCCCTCCCCGCCCCACCCCTGCGATCCCCCGGCCCGCCTTGGCTCCCTCCATTAAGCCCGCTGCAATTTATGGAGCCGCGGGCGCGTCCGCCAAAGGTGCTTTATGGCGGGACCTGCAGGACCTATTAAGGACCCGCCGCGCTCTCCATCCTGACCACAGGTATCGATCGGGCCGGGGCGATGACCGCCGCTCGCTCGACTAGTTAAAACCTCCTCCGGAATCTCAGCAGGAGATTAAAATGAGGCCTCTGAGCGTAATGATCTGTGTATGAATGGAATAAGGAGACGGCGGAGACAAAGAGAAGAGAAATTAAATCGTTCTTTGCTGCGTTTTAAAAGAGAGGCTGCAGCCAGCCACGCTTAGTTGCTTTATGCCGGGTCTTTCTTTTTTTTTTGTGTGAAGAAATTAATAAGGAAGATAGAAAGGAGGCAAATGAATGCAATTTAAGATCACCACAGGCCGGATTCTGAACAAATTATCATTAGTTTACCTTAAAGCTATCATTTAGCATGTAGCATGAATGCATAATTGAAATCGAGTCAGAAAGCATTTGACAGTGAACCTCGGGGAAACTGTTTACGCGAATGTTCCAAACACACAGAAAGTAAATGGCTTAAATAAAGCGGATATTTAGAATCTTCATTTGTCCAACCAGAGACTTTCCCTGTGTTTAATTTTCTCGATGAACAGCCACAGGTATACTTCACCGGATGTGTGACGGGCTGCGTCTCAGTGTAATTCTCCACGGAGAGGAATGGTGCAGTGTGTGTCTGCAGACTGTGGGGCTGAGGAAGGCTCAACAGCTTGGAAAAAAAATAAAATAAATGGAGAAAAACCCCCTAATTCTCTGTGCGGCTTTTAACTGCTGTATGAAAGCATTCTTGGTGCTAATTGCTGGCGAATGGCAGCACGCAGCAAGCGGAGCACATCAGCCTTAATTTGTGAAAAACGAAAAGAGAGAGAACATGCATATATTAAGGGGGAAACGTTTTCTTCTCTTTAATGACGCTATCACCCTGGAACCGAGCTGTGGCCTTCTAACTGGTCCAGCCATGATTGGATTTGACTGCAGAGAAGACACCAGGACAAGAGGGGACTTCACAGACCTCTTTTTTTTCTGAACAGTGCAAAAACCTGCTAATGTGTTGCTACATAGGGAAGACCTGGACAAACAGGAGAGTAGTCAACTAAAACAAGGCAGTTAGGAGGGAAAGAAAACGTAAAGATAAAGAGTTGAGAATGCAGAACCACAGACAGACAGGGAGGCAGTACAGAATTGCCTGAGGGAGGGGGGGAAGGGGGGGGGTCTAGGGGGCTGAGGCTGAGTCTGCCCTTGTCAAACCAGAAGCGACCCCCTCCACTCCTGTTAAACCCCAACAACCCCCTGCACCCCCCGCTAAACCCCAATCACCGGTGTTGCTTTCTCGGGGCCTGGTCTCATTAACACAAACCTCTGACATCATTAAGACGTTTCCAGGAAAATTAATTGAAAGACAGATTAAAAATAAATTAAGAAAAATGTGTTGCAGAATGCCCGCGTGCACTTCATAAATCATCTGGCAAAGCCAGGAGCGGGCTCCACGTAATTAACTGCAGACTATTTATTTTATCCTGACGATATAAATTAGAATTCAGACACACAGATTATATTAGGGGTGTCTGTCATGCGGAACTGCTGCAGGATGTGCAGAATATTTTAAGGATACAAAGAGGCCGTAGAGAGGGGGAGAAGGGAAGAGGGGGAGAAGGGAGAGAGGGGGAAAGGGGAGAGCAGTGAGTGTCAGAGAGAAGGAAACAATCACAGAATTTTAAAAAATTGTTCCTATAATACACACTCCAATATCAGGATTCTTTTCATATATATTTGAACAAATGTTTGTAAGCATTTATGTAAACATCATATATGTGTACACTTGCTGTAAAAATATACATATAGTAAATACAATAAAATTCAGTGAGTGTGAGTGAGTGATTAGCCTTTTGTATTGTCTGCATTTCCTAAGCATGCATGAGAAATTGTTTTAACGTTGCAGTGCTAAATAAAAATGAGTCTGTGGCGATGTCTGGAGACCCGGCACTCTGACCACCGCGGATATAAAATGACATGTGATGCAGCAGACGCAGTACCTGACTTCCCCTCTCTCTGCTCTCTTACTCTACGTCACTGCCACGCTGCCACCCTGCCCGCCTGTCACGGGGCAGAACGGCCTATGACGCCAGGGAGGGCTCAGCAGTGACAGCCCGGTGCCCGCGTCTCCTCGGCGCCATGCACCGGCCACACACTGCCTCCCTGTGGGCACCCAGCTCAGACTGGCACTCCGCCAGGACCCTCCGACATCAACACGCTGGCCTGGCACCAGCTTTCCCCACGCATCTCTCCCTGTGTGGCACTCGGCTACAATGTCTGGGGAATTCTAACATTTGTCTCCTGGATGCCTCACAGAGGATGAGAGTATCAGTTTATAGAAATGCCCAGGCACTTAATATGCTGTAATGGCAGAAACAAATATACTAATGAAAAAGAAGGAAAAAACAATCTTTCAGCATTTTCAAAATAACTTATCCTGTTAGTTATAAAAAAAGCATTTATCCCTTAAACTGCCAGCGCAGTACTACGTAATGTTACAAAAACATTGCTAACTGTTACATAAGACAGATAATGCAAAACCTTTTCTTGCAACCCCAACCATAATGCAAAATGGAGACGTACAACATCAGACGTACAGTTTACAGAAAACTGGGCCCATACAGCTGTGTAATCTCTAATCAACAACGGTCATAATCGATATCATGTCGATTACTGAGGCAGAAATGAAAGTTTTTTTGACGTCAGTAATTCGATGAATACCAAACACCGATCTATTATAGGTAGAAAAGTGGTCGCATCATGACTCCCTGTCGATCAGCCTTGTTGCCGCGGCGCAGTTCGACAAATTGTTTGGGGGGAACGGTCAGATTTACTACCAGACTAGTGATGCTATAACCCTCTGATAGATATTTTACTTCACTCTGCTCATTTGCTCTCCAAGATCAGGCCCAAGATGTGGGTACCGGTTACCAAGGCAACTTGTAATCGCAATGCACCTGATCCAACGAACGTGCTGAGAGATGTGTCGCAGCTGAAGGCTACCTGACAAGGCTAGGCAGTTGTAGGATGGTGTCAGTCACATGACAGGCCACTATATGATTCTAGGTGCAGGCCCTACAGATGGGGGACCAGAGCAGAACTGGCACAGGCCTGCAGAGCCGAGACCAGAAGAAAGTATCGCGCTAAGAAATTCAGGAAAACAGCGAACACTCTATCATGCTGCATTCCGTACTGAAGTACTCTGCAGCATCATGGCAATGTTGAAACCAATGCAACACACAAGCACACACAGTCAGTCTAAAAAAGTATTCCAGATTAATACTTCTGTTTATCAGGATATTAAAAAATGTGGTATAGAATGCACAGCTTTCTGGGTTACATGAAGGGAAAAATGAACTCCTCAGCAGCCATGGCCTTGTAGATAAGATTTCTACAATTCTGTTAGGTGTAAGGAATATTGTAAATAGAAAACAGCTAAGGTGGAGTGCAGAAGGTTCAGGAGAGAGACAACAGGGCAGTAATGGAAAAAGTCATTAAAAGCATGTAAATCAAGGAGATCGTGTCTCTAATTACACAATGCATATATACAAAAGTAATTGAATCATAACTCCCACAACACAACCGACAAAGCCCACAAGATATCCCTCTGACAACCAGGCGATGCACTTGTGGAAGGGAAAAAAATTGTTTGTAACGACTCTACAGAGGCCTTTATGCCTCTGAGTGAGGCTTTCTGCACTCACAGCACAGAGGAAAGGCATTTTAAAACAGAATTATGCTTCCTCTGTGATGTTCTCATCAAAGCAAAAGAGGAACTGTTGAGATTTTTTTTCTTTCTAGGTGCATTAAGGCATTTCTCTGAGGACTACATATTAAAGAAACCCCAGAGCTGAGCCCATCAGTGACAAAACAGACAAACTGGACCAGTTTTAACTCATGCAATAAGCTAACCCTGAAGCTAACTCACAGCAGACTGTTTATGGTAAGAGGATTGTGGGTAAATGATACATACTGTATTGTGCCAACTGACACCCTGGACTTAATACTTCTGATGGCCCCAAAGGCTCTTCTCGAAAGATAAACGCATGATATTTTCTTGGTACATCTAATCAACATTTATACTGTGTTAAATTTTTACACGATGTTTGGTGCTAGCAGCAATTTTAAGCTCCAGCTACACATCCATAAATTTAAAATTGACGGTTCATTTTCTATGGTACAACCAAGTAAACGTTAAGTTATTGCAACAGAATGAAAAATGACTTCGGTAGTATTTAGTAAATTAGTTGTAATTTGAGAATGAACATTCTATTACATATTTAAGAATATAAGGAGACCAACATCTAACTAATGAAATCGCCTGGAAAACTGGAGTCAACTATCAAATTAGCTCAATGAGCAAAATCACCATTACTGGACATATGTGATACTCCATCTTTCTGCCAGTACAAGCATTGGTAAGCTAAGGGTAGCATATTGTGCTATACTGTAATAAAGATGCTATTTATGTATGAACCTTACTAAGAGCAAACGTGATACCTATAGTAGACACATATAGTTAAATGCAAAAGTGTTGGGACAGTAACATATTTTGTTTCTTTGGCTCTGTACTCCAGCACATTGGATTGGAAATAAAACAATGAAATAAGGGTAAAGTGCAGATGATCAGCTTAAATTTGAGGATATTTACATCCACATCAGGTAATCGGGGTGTAGGAATTACAGTCCTTTTTTTACATACCCCAATTTTAGAGAAGCAATGGGACAATTAATAAAATCTGAAATAAAGCCATCATACTCAGTACTTGTTTGCAAATCCTTTACATTCAATGACTGCCTTAAATCTGCGACTCACAGACGCTGGATATCTTCCCTGGTGATGTTCTGCCAGGCCTGTACTGCAACCATCTTCTGTTCCTGTTTGTTTATCGAATGTTTTGCCTTCAGTCTTGTCTTCAGCAACTGAAAGGCATGTTCAATTGGATTCAGGACGAGTGATTGACATTTTGGCACAAAAACACTACTTGGTTGCTTTAGCAGTATGTCTGGGGTCATTGTCCTGCTCCAAGGTGAAGTGCTGTCCAATAAGTTTTGAGGCATCTGGTCGGATCTGAGCAGATAAGATGCTTCTGTACACTGCAGAACACATCCTGCTGCTGCCATAGGCACATCATCAACGAAGAAACCGAGTCAGTTCTACTGGCAGCTATACATGCCCAAGCCATAACACTGCGTCCACCATGTTTCACAGATGAGGTGGGGGAGTGCTCTGGATCATGAGCAATTCTGTTCTTTCTCTGCACATTCCTCTTTTCATAACTTTGATAGAGGTTAATACTTGTCTCATCTGTCCATAAGCCGTTGTTCCACAACTCCAGTTGTTTACTGTATTTTTTTTAGCAAATTCTAACCTGGCCGTTCTTGAGGTTTACTAATGGTTTGTATTTTGAGGCGAACCCTCCTCACTGCTGGTGCAGTCTTCTCTTTACAGTAGCCCTTCACATATCCATGCCTACATCCTGAAGAGTGTTCTTGATTTGTTTGACAGCTGAAAAGAGGTTTTTCTTCACAATCAAAACTATTCTTTGGCCATCCACTAGAGTGGTCTTCTGTGGGGGGTCAGGTCATTTGTTATTGCTGTACTCACCAGTGCATTCCTGCTTCCGAACAATGTATCAAACCGTTGATTCTGACACATCCAAACTTTTGGTTATGTCATTGATTTTCAGCCTTAGGATGGCCTGCTAGTACTGAGACTTATTTGGTCCACATGTTGAAAGATTGCAACAGACCTAGAATCAACTCTGTACCTTTTACTAGCTTCCTTGAGCATGAACCAATATTTAAAAGACACACAGCTGGCCAAGAAACAACTGAGCAGCCCATTGTCCGATTACTTTTATTCCCCCAAAATGGGGAGACTATGTATAAAAGGGGCTGTACTTCCTACAAGGATCACCTGATATGAATGTAAATACAATCAAATGAAATCTGACAGTCTGTACTGTAACCTCACACTCATTGTTTTATTTCAAATCTAACGTGCTGGAGTACAGAGTCACAACAAAAATAGTCATTGTCACAATACTTTTGCATTTTAACTCTCTCTCTCTCTCAGTACATGTATAAATATGTATACGCACACACACAAACACACACACACACACACACGTATATACACACATCCTATATTCAACGTGCCGCACATTCACATCCTAACGTATTGCGTATTTGCCGGCGCCGATGCGCAGTGCCGCACTCTCGGAAATACGGTATGAAAAATGAGCGCGTGGCGAAGGCACCGCGGAGCTGGGCTGTGTGGTGCGCCTGAGTGGAGGAGTGATCTATGATTACTCACAGCACAGCAACACGGAGCCTGCGATGGGATCCTGCCCAGTCCAGGTAATACAGCCTTCTGCCTCGGCTTTCAATTCACGCGGCGCATAAAGCATCGATGCGGGGTGCTGTGAAATGCCGTTTTCTTGCATCTTACAGTTCTGGGAAGAAACAAATTCTCACAATATATCTGGCATTGTCTACACGGGCCATCTCCAGAAACCTTCAGCAGGAGTTACTTCTGTCTGTGTGTACCTGCGCAAAATCCAGATTGTTTGTGACTGCATCAGAGAGACTGAAACAGACAGAATTTTCTCAGAAGCTAAAGCAAAAAGCTAAATTGGCCATGTATGCGCTCAATCTCTCCCCCAATGCCGCACACCAAACGTGTGATTTTGTCCCCAGGCCCAGAGTTGCCGCAGAACTTAACAGAGGCAGAGACAAAGCAAATTACGCACCGCCGATGCGCGCGAACGACATCAAACCGACAACCCGTCTCCCCTACATCCGCAACGAGAGCAAACCAGCCGTGCGCTTCCTCGTTTGGCCATTAGGTGTCTCTCTTTCACTGTGATTGCACGCTGCCCTCACGCTCGCCCGCCAGAGCCCCTCCCCTTCCACACTCCCGTCCCCCACATAATATATACGCCATCATTTGAAAATGGCAGCTTTTTGAAAATTCACCTTGATTATCAGACATTAAAAGTGACTTATCCAGCGCTGAGTGTCTGGCTGGGGGGAAGGCGGGAGACAGCAGAACAATGCAGCTGGCTTGGTATTAACACTCTGTCCGGGTGTGCAGGGAAGGAAGGGGAGGCGCCCCTTTGTTCTCTCCCACATCCAATTATTTTTAACGTGCACCTCTTTTCACAACAACAAGAGCAAATTTCATTTTAATGCACTCAAAAAAAACCCCTATTCTTACACCGAGAAGGGGACTAGCTTTGGAGGTTAAAAATTAAGCACGAGTACGTATCTCCTCGCATCCCAGTTAAGCAACTGTAACAAAACCATTCCTTCAAATTAACAGCCTGCAATTGAAATTGTAAGGAAATATGCTGAGAATCACACGCTACTTAGCGTACAAATGCAAATGAATGGCATAAAAAATATACAGCAGTGGCTAATGAAGGTACACAGATGAAGCAGTACACAGTCAAAAAATAAAATGGCTTCAAAAATAAAATGGCAAAACCTCCAGCAGATATGTGGCCAAATATTTTTCTAATTGGACGAGCGCTTTATCTTGCTGTCAGAAAAGCAGTAAAAATCACTGCGGCTCCCCGAAGGAAATGAGCTACACAAGAGGTGCCCTTTTATTAGCGCTCTGTTGTGTCTGATACAGAGTATACTCTACGGCTAACCTTTCGTCAGGATCCAGTGTTCAGACAACACCAACGTAGCGGCTAAATAAAACCGCGTTGCGTTTCACAGCCAAATGCACACATTCGGAAGAAAAGCAGAGCTGTTAATTGCAGACATTTTAGCATTCATGCAATAAGATGCATCTTTCTGCAGTGGCCATCTTAGGTGCTTGTTGATAAATTTGTTTCCTGTAATGAAGGGATTGTACCTTTTGGATGCCACTTTTATGAACTGACACTTTACTATGCCCATGTTCTCCATTTATATGCCTAAAACACACAAACACAAACACACTGCATTCACAAACATAGGTAATACACACACACACACATAAGTGCACGCACATGCATACATACACATAAAAACACATAAAAAAAGACACACACACACACACAGCATGCAAAAACATAGATAATGCATACACACACACATATGTGCACGCACAGACATGCACACACACAAAACAGATACACGCACGGACACACGCACACACACACTAAATTAAATTCCAGTCCTGAGGTGGACGGATGGCTGCAGCGTGTGTGTGACTCACTCTGCAGCACAGCGAAACCAATTCTCTGGAGATGGTGAAATTAAAGAGCGGAGTCCAGCTTGTTTATGGTTTTCACTCTGTTTGGCTCTCAATCAAATGTTTTATTAGCAATCATTCACCGCTCGTTCGGTCCGAGCCGTCATCTGCCAGGGGCCGCGTGTCGGCCACAAGCATGTAAAAATCTCCCCATTATGGGGGGGGGGGGGGGGTGCATTTCTGCCTGAGACACTCCATATTATTACACCCGAAATAGGGGTCTCCAGGAAGAGGTTTTGATACACCCCCATACGGAAGGAACCATGTCATTCCAGACCCCTCTCCTCTTCTTACATCAGCAGGCATCTGTGGGTGTGGACACCTCAACGGGCAGCATAACTGCATGTCTGACAAACGCAGCGATCGACATGTTTGTTCCAATGGGCTGTCGGGCAGCTCACTTGGTAAAGCTGCCGCTAGCGACGCACGGCACCACGGATCGAATCAGGCCTGTGCCGGTGCCGACTGTGGCCAGCAGCCCCACAGGAGGGGCGCAGATTTGGCTTTGGGAGAGAATACATGGTACACGGTAGGGATTACGGCTCGAGAGACTACTGCTGGCCGTCTGGGTGCCCGTGGCCCACATATGAATGGGTGTCCAGCAGCTGGCTGGCGCATGTTTTGGAAGAGAACCGCAGATTACTTTCACTCTCCTTGCGTGTATATAGTTCATGGACATTCCACTGGACATTCCAAATTTTATGGAATTGGAGATGCCAAATTTGCTCCGTACATGGTGGATAGGATGGACACCTTGACTGAGCAGCACATGCATAATGAGTGATTCTGCTGTAGAGAGACTTGAGAAAAACAGACAGATGCAAAAGGGCCTTCTGTAGTTCAAAAACAACCATCTGAAACCGAAGAGGGAGCTCTCAGTAGCTGTGCGCTACAGCCAAATGAAGAACACCAGTAACTGTCAAGGGATGATAGGCAACAGCAGCATCAGGGAGCTGAGCTACAGGGGTCTCTCCTGGTGGGTGTGCTATAGGTGAGGCCCACTCTGGAGAGAGAACTTTGGGATGCCCCGGAGTTGAGGATCAACTGATGGGGTTGGTGGACGTGGTTGAACGTGCACAGTCCATGTATGCTGGTGCCTACCTGCTGATCGGTAGAGCTTCACTGCCTCTTCAAACTGGCCACCTGTTTAATTCTTCCCACTCCACAGCCTAGGGACACACACACGTATTCAGTCAGCAAGGAGACTGCATGTTGGGGCTCGCATAAATTCTTTTGACTGGTATTTCATTAGCTCATGTTCATGCTCTTGAGTCATTTCTGAACTTTGAATAATGTACAGCAGTCTTTCTGTATAAACATTATAGCTACTAGAGGGACAGAAGGTCAAAAGCACAGTAAAGATTACCAGACCCCACGCTGGCCTAAAGTCATTGTTATCAGTTATTAGGCTTACTCCTGGTGCCAACAGGAATGCATCCATGTTGGCCACCACCAATGACCCAGCCAAACACATCCAATCTGGTCCTAGATTTCTGCATGGCAAACAATGCAACAAAATTTTAGTGCCACCCCACTATACCAATCTGCGGCCAATGCTGGCTTTTGACAGACATGTTAGGTACATCCCATTATGTGCCAACGTTGGTAGGTAAACCACAGTTGGCTCCAGGCATAAAAATATCCGTTGGGTGAAATTGGCTGGGACCTTCAGAATGGCAACAATGGCTGCTAATGAGGAGATATCGCTGAGGAAATTTAGTGGGGAATTTTAGGACTAAGTTTGGTTGCTGAATATTTATGATTGACTAATTATAAGACAACCAACAATGTGGTAGATTTAGCCTACGGTGATGATCGTTATCAACTATATTCACAAATACCCAAGATTGGACCAACAAGGTCACATTTATAAGGCTTAACTAGTCTTACTACACCAACAGCAGCTTTGCTGCAAAGATAGTAGTCTCCCTATAGGCTGACTGCAAGGACAAGGACAATCTAGATTGGCTAAGGTGGACCAAGGATGAAAAAGTAACTCTCCCCATAATGAAATAACTCATGTCTGATTTAAGTGACAACTAACAGATGAAACCAAATTGGAATCTCAGGTTCAAAGTGCGCACAGACAATGACTGCTAAGCCCAATGTGAATTTCACGGTGGAAGCGCTCGATCGGACGCCAGCGGGGCCGAACCTCGTTCTCCCGTTGAGAGCAGTCGTGTGCGTGAGGTGTTGATGCGCGTCCTCTCCGGGTGCAGTTCTCAGTCTCGATGGAGCGCCACTCCGCGGCCTCGCGTCGCAGAGCAGTAATCTGTGCCTGATCCAGAGCAGCTGGGATTAAAACACCAGAGGACAAGGCTCGTCATTAAAGCAGAGAGCACACTGACAACAGTGGGCAAAGTCACCGAAGGCAACTTGGAGTGAGTGGGAAAAATAAACTGGAAAATAACACGTACCCACGCCAAAATGCTCCAACTAACCTATTGCCTAATGCATTACAGACCAAAATCTACTTAATTTAGATGCATTTTCAGGCAGGAAGAAATATGCATTGGGTTACTCTTGTCACCACCCTTTCTCAGAAGAGGACAGAAGAGAGAAAGAAGCCAAAATAAGCATACATGTGTGGATCCGAGGATTTTAACCAGTGAAACAGTGCATCCCTAATACTAGGGACCAATCAGGTGGTATTGCTCTGTACATTGCTCTACCTTCCTAAATTATGTAATGGCTCTTGATGATAACACAGTTAGTTAGCTACTTACTTTATCGACTGTGGGGTAATCTGTCCTCTGAATTTCACCCATCCTAGTTACTTAGGAGCAGTGGGCAGCCACAGCGCAGACCAACTCCAGATCTCTGTGGCCAGTGCCTGACGTACATGTATTTTTGGTATGGGAGGAAACCAAAGTACACAGAGGAAATCCTCAAAAGTTCCAGGCAGAGAGGATCTGGCCAACCGGGACTCATTTTTGTGCGACAACGGTACTATATGGGTGTGAGACTATGTGTGTGTACATCAGTCACTTAAATTGTCCCCTGCATGGCTGCCTCTCTTCCAGTGGATAATCTAAGGTTCTGGTCTACCTTATCCATCTGGAATTTGGGTGATATGAGCTCACTTCTACACTGCTGGGTGCTGGACATGAGCCCTGGTGTGCCATACATTGATGTGTTTGGGGATAGGACCCCATCAGGTGATCGGACACCTCTTCTCTAACTACACCACCTTGGAGCTGCCGCACTCTGCTGGGCAGCCATCTTAGGAGAGTGTGGCTCCACACTCTCGCTCTCTCCACCTGCATGGCAGTGACCCACTGGAATGAAGGGCTGATGGGTAAGGCAGGGGTGATGGGTTTTGAACCTCTTACCTGAATGGCACCATAAATTCAGCCATCCGGACATCAGTATGCACCTACAAAGCAAAAAAGAAAAAGAAAAACAATCCTTTGTTATCATCCAGCAGACCCACAGCTATATCCATGCATATTTCCATCACATCCCTAGAGGGAAGACCGTTATACTGTTATACCATGCAATCACATTACAGCCTAATGGAGAAATGTGAGGTGCTTATATGAAATTGTGATACTCACGCGAGAGCATAGCAGTGCTTCACAGAATCTCTCCCTTATTCTGCCGTGTATATGCAGCCTATCAGTGGAAAGACCAGAATACAAATAGAAATAAATAAATACTGTATGCATGCAGTTCAATGTATGTGGTTTTTTTCATTTTTTTTACGTGGGATGGCTCATCTGATCCAATGATGTAATGCAATGAAAGCTACTTTAATTTCATGTGCATTCATGAAATACGCAAGATCAAACAGGACACACAGACTGTTTCAGTGTAATAGTGGCACAGACACACAGCATGTTGATGTGTAAGAGTGGCACAGACACACATTATGCTGATGTGTAACAGTCACACAAACACACCGACTGTTGATGTGTAACAGTGGCACAGACACACAGACTGTTTCAGTGTAAGAGTGGCATAGACACACACACTGTTGATGTGTAACAGTCACACAGACTGTCAAAGTGTAACAGTCGCACAGGCTCACACAGTGTTGAGGTGAAAGCGGTACTGGCTCATATCATGTGACAATGGTACAAAAAGACTCTAAACAGAATGCCACAACAGCCCTCTTTAACTAAATTCGCTGTTTTCTTAACAGCAAGAGCTTTTTTACTCTAACAGCCCTCAGGATAAGAGAATATCAGCCAATATTCTATATCCTCTGTTAAAGTTAAAAGTTACTTTTCTAAGGCAAGGATGTATTTACTTTATTCATCCTCCAATAAATTCAGAAATATAGATTTTAGAAATCTTTATATTTCAGTAGTCCTTCAGTCATTCTGCGTACAAGTAAAGAGCTTATCAACTTTAGCATCAACAATATGTCTTCAATTTGAACATTTTGTGTTTGGAAAGCAGTTCCTGTAAAGACATTTCAGAGCATGATCTATTCTATGTCTCACCAAAAAGTGACTACAATTACGTATTCACTTCAACAGATTTGGTGCCATTTATAATGTGCCATTTATAATTCATATGTGTGGTGTGTTTCAATGATATAAATTCAGTGGGGGCAGGTCAGTAAAACAGCACCGATGTGAGGACCGCAACGTCCACTGAAGGTCAGAGCAGGGACTGAGGGAAGTTCTGCAACGCTGCTGGTCCATGACTGGGTGTTGATGCCCGGAGATGTCAGACCCCAGTGGGTGTCGAATACACTGCCTGCTGGGAACCCCAGGGCCCTGACACATACAGCGCAGCGCATACTGTCCGTACCAAAACCAGTTATTATCGAAACATTTCACAGAGAAATTACAACCTTCTCCGCCTTCACAGCTTAATGCCATGTAGGGTTCGGCAAATTACAACTCTGCTTACTACCTGAAGCCTGAGGTTAAAAAAAAAAAAACTAATCCCTGAGCTATCTTAAAAGACACAGCAACTATTCTTATGGGGAGTACATGCCACACGTGTGTAAAGGAAGGCCAGGGGTGGTGAGTTCTGTCACCGTGAAAGCAATGTACACTGCTTGCCATTATAGTGAATGAGTGATGTCATATGCTATGACAGAAGTAGAATATAGTAAAATTATATTGATACCTGCTATATTAATACAATATCAGGATATTGCAAGGCTTCACACACACACACACACACACACACACACACATATATATATATATATACATATATGGGCAAATATACAAATTATTTCTGCATATTTATCGTCACAGTTTGAAAAAGTTAATTTATTTAAAATATATTGCAGTATATTTAAATTGACATTATAGATCAACATTTGCTTGGAACATAATATTTTGTTTCTACTAGCCTGAACAGTGTAGTCTCAGGCCATTAGTCTTAAATGTTTTATCCATGTAATCAGATATTTTCCAAACCAATAGCTGACTCACTCAAATTCACAAAAAAAAGTATACTCACAGTTCATTTTGATTTAAAGGGGGAAATGTTAACTGAATCCAGGCCTTTATTTAACTAATGTCTGAATTATACACTTCATGTGCACATGCACATTTCTGTTGTTAAGCAACAGGCAACCAATTGCTGCTCAGTAGAATATATCATACATTTAGCTATTTATGCCTTTCGGAAAGAAAGAACGTGCTCAGCATACAGCAAGCATTTACAGAAAACAACTTGTTTTTTTCCTATTCGATAACTAAATGAACTTACACAAGATGGCAGATAAGGATTATATCTTT
Source organism: Anguilla anguilla (assembly GCF_013347855.1). Taxonomy (NCBI): domain Eukaryota; kingdom Metazoa; phylum Chordata; class Actinopteri; order Anguilliformes; family Anguillidae; genus Anguilla; species Anguilla anguilla. The sequence goes on along the minus strand of NC_049216.1, from coordinate 27,714,263 downwards.
AAATACCAATAAGCACAAAAAGGTTATTTTGCTTAAAATTCTGTTGTGTCACATTAGCGTTAAGTGCAGTGCAAACGGTGCAGTGCTCTTTTAGACACGTTCAGGTGTAGCAAATGTATCTGAAACACACATCCGGATGTGCACCTGGAAACTGGGTTTTATTTGTCGACTAGTCACAGTTTCCTCTAGAAAGGAGGTAAAACTAATAAAGACTCTGACCTGTGAAAGAAAAATGTCTCATAAACCTCAGTAGTATTTAACTGAGCCATAGTTTTTCTTTGTCTGAGTGTCGGGCTGCCCACACGCCCTGGCTAGGCAGCTCTGTTTGGTAAACAGACGTCCTGAGCAGACTCATATTTCCTTCCACCTGCCAGAAGCATGCAGGTCTACCACAATAAAGAAGATGGAATGCAACACCTGTCTCTTTTAAACTCCAGACCAGGGTGTGTCCAAAAAAAAACCTCATACCCAGCTGTCCTACACACATCCAACAATGCGGGTAACTGCCAGGTACTGTAAGAAACACATGGTTGGTCTTAAACAGATCATATACACACACACAACATGGTGCGCATTATAATCTTCTATTGAGCAGAATTGTACGGTATGGTGGCTTCTATGTCACCAATGTTGGTGACCACGTTGTCTGTATCGCAGAAGTAATTCAAAACAATGGATCCCAACAAGTGTTTTGCAAAGGGCATGACGCACACTAATTTATGAAAAAATAAAGAGTAGATAAAACAACTAGTTCATCTTGTTTTTTAATCAGTCCACTCAAACCCCAGCTAAGAGACACAGACCATGTCACCTGGTTCTCATGGCCAAATCATGTTTTCTTGTGGGGTGCAATGTTAACCCAGAGCACTCAAACTACTGCAGAGACAGAGAGAGGAGCGCGTTCCTGGGGTCAGGGTCAGCACAGTGTACACTGTGACATAATGAGAGGAGTGTGGAAGGTGATGCGTCCAGCCTCTCTTTAATAAATGCCATAAATGCCAGAGATGTTCAATTTCCCACAAGAATGCCTGTGTGTTTTCACAGGAGAGCCTAAACCTGCAGCATTCGATATAATCAAAACAGGGAGACTACTGAACATGTAAAGGTAAAAAATAAACTCAATCCAGTAAGCTGTGACATGCGCGAGACAGGAAAGATTAATACACTTGGCACGAAAAGCACACGACAGACGCTTAATAATGGTTTGCGCTCTGTGACCCCGGCTCACGACTCGTGATTACACTTATTTCAACACAGCCCTCGTACATTTACAAATGTCTAATTGCCACCGCTCTGAAGATGCCATGTAACACTGGAAAAAAAAAAAAGTAAGGATGAGAATGCTAAAGGTGAAGATGTTAAATGGACACTCCCCGCTGTAGACAAGGCGGAGACACAAAAGCACAACAGCCAGGAGAATGGGAATGAGAATGAGGTGGTAAGGCCCCATAACGCCTGGGCCCCACCGTAAATCGTGTACCTGGACGAGGGGCTCCTGTGTCCGCTTGCGTGCGGGTCCCTCCGCAGACGCAGGAGATGGATGTGTCCTTCCTGGGGCTCTGGCTGGCTCTGCCCAAGCTCTCCGCGCTGCTGAGAGATCCTGTGTTCCCGGTCGTCCGGCTATCGAACCACGTAAGAAGGCTGAGAGCGGTGGAGAAAGAAAATCAATCCGTTGTAAAGATCTGTGCGCCCGTCTGAGGAAACTGCAGTTCTGCCTCCCAACCGACACCTTGAGCGCTGTGCCAAGCCGCCAACTGGCCCGGTCACCAAAAATGTCCTGAGAATAGGAATGTGGTGCCCATCGATTACACTTTTTTGAAGAGCAAGGACTAGAATGAAAGACCAAAACGAAACGAGTAACTTTCACTGAAACATTGACTGAAATAACTGGCCACAGAGGAACACTTTTCAGGCCATTCTCTCACAACATAATTCTGTGCTGCAACACGTTAAACAGGAGCAATACAACAAGGTCAGTTAACTGGCATTGAAAAACAGGTTTTAAAAAAAGGCATATTTATACAGAATCCTTAAAAATATGCAGAATAACAAATGGCAACCAACACAGTGAAGGAAAACAATTTGGCTCACAGCTTAGATACATTCTATTTCTTTTGGGAGGAACAGAACACTTCATGTGCCTCTGTCTCTGGGTCAAAACAAGGGATAACCTCTTTAGCCCTGAGACTTCTGACCAGCAGGTCAGCCCGCTATGGCAGACTAGTGAATACATTAATAAATAATGCTGATCGACATTACACGATTACCAGCTACATTTCTGGTAAAAACTAAGAGTGAAAGAGACAGAAGAGAAGGCAGACAAAGACAAAAAAAGATCAGAAAGACAGACCCCATGTATGTGCCCAATGTAACAGCTGCAATCCCCATATATCCCCGTGCTGGCTCAACACTGCAGGAAGAAAGACACAGAGCCAAGATGGAGGCCCAGAAAAACTGGGATGACAATCCATTAGTGAAATTAATAAAACTGTGAAGGAAAATAGGAGTTTAGAAATCCAAAAAAAGGGACACAGCCGAATGCTTCCTCCCTCTCCTTGCCTCATTTAATCGTAGTCCATTGACAGGCAAAACGATCACTTCCCATCCTTTTTACACTCTGTGTAACAAAGATCCACAGATTCCCTCTTTCCCAGCTAAAAAAAAGCAAAACTGTGAACTCCTGTTTCTCGGTCTTGAAATCAGCTCCTCCTTTTGCTCCGAATCTCCCATTCTGTGTGCAATCCACGCCGATATACCTGCTTTCTTTCTTTCTCTTACAATCTGTCTCTCTCTCTCCCTCTCCCTATTCTCCCCTCCTAAACTGATCAATACTTCATTTAAATCATGACATTAGCACACTACAACTGAAAAAAAGAAGATTGGAAAACTGAGCTGGCCCTCATGTTAAACGGTAGGGGAAAAAGCTTTTTTGTAACGAAAAGACAAAATATTTTAATAACACGTATTGTCAAAGCCTGAAAATATATGCACGCGTTCCGGAGGCTGTATCATTGTTTTCTTTAGAATTCCCAAGCTTCAATCTGATCAATATTTCATTTAAATCCTGACAGAAGCATGCTATCTGAATATCTGCGGGTGTCAAGCAAAGCGACTGCAGTTTGGTAATTATTAGCTGAAATATGAAAATAGCGGATGTTAAGGGGTCAATAAAAGAAAAAATACTTTTAAAGAATTTTACGAAATGATCTCCCTGCACAAAATGCCCTCATAAGTGCACGTACACATGTAATTTTAGCAGTCACAATTAGCACAGTCGTCAAGCTACATAATGCAGAGCACTATGAAGAAAGACCTGTATATAATCATGGGATAGGGTGTTTCCTCCCTGTTTTTAATAGCTCATCTTCATGTGCTGCCATTAATCATAGATACCTGGGAGTTCTGGGAGTTGCGGGTCTTATTATAGAAAAGCATATCGTGCCAGATCCTCTAGAGTCTAGACGGTACCATCCCACGCAAAACAACTGGGGTGCAGTTGAGGGGGTCAGGTTCTTACATCAAAAATCAGGATACGGAGCACATGGGATAAGCAGGAAGATGAACATAGGTAAACATATAAAATGGTGGCATTATTATGGGCCAGGAGTATCATGATATTATATAAAGTCAGATGTCATTGTCCTTCAATGGGCAATTAGACAGACCCAAGATGTAAGTTATTGTTCAGAGTGGCTGTATTTTAAAAATAAATCTAACTAGCCTGCTTGCGGTACCCTGATCCCTGCTGCTGCAGCCCAACAGTAAAAAGGGAGGGGGTGGGGGGTAGAGGGAGCAGGTCCCCTTCTCCCCAGGCCCTCAGAGCTGAATTGGGATATGGTCATTACCATTTAGCCTAGTATTGATCTTCCTGCTAAATATCCTTGGCCTCGGTAGAGTCACAGAAAGCAACACACATGCACGCGCACACACACACACACGAACACACAATAACACACACACACATAAAATGTCACAGAGTCTAATAACAATCACTGTTTTTGTTTATTAGCAGAAAGAATTCTATTCAGATCAGTTATAGAAATAATGTGATTTGTCATGCACATATACATTTTGAACTGGCCATAAAAAAATTAACTGGCAAAATAAGTAAGTAAATAAATAAATAAATAAATACTGTTGCTGAGAGGGGCAATTTGTCCCTGGAATACTGCAGGCACATTCAGCAAAGTAATGCATCTAGTCGCCATGACAATTCATGAAGAGGAACTAGAACTAGAGGACGACTACTCTGAAGGAGGCTTTGAAAACGGTCCAAAATCTCAAATACGTATATCATGGGAAATCAAAAAACATATATATATATATTTTTTTTTACAAATATTTGTAGTTGAATTAGGGCATATCTTTCAAATGCACCACACATGCAAGCAATTCCTTATCCCTCAGTCCAGAGAGGTATAGGGGACAAGACTGGAGCGCTCAAATGCAAACAGTAACAGCACCTGCTCACTTCCTTCCTACTAAACTAGAGACACTGCAAAAGACAGACAACAGAATGCAAATGCCTCTTTCTGGAATGATTGTTAAATGTTCCTTTTACAAAAAAAGAAATCACGTTATTTAGAAGGGAAAGGGCTAAGGACTCATAAATCTTGGAACAATGTAGCCGAGGACACTAAATATCTCCTCCATGTTCATGAGAGTTAACTCCACATTCATGTCTTCAGATTCTAGTCAGCTAATAGAGACTGCCTTTAACCTCATTCACAACAGAGCCAATGTCCTCAGCCCCTATAAACCAACATGGTCAATTATTTCTTCACCTCCATCTAACAAGGACATTTTAAAGCACAGAGCATGGAGAGCCCAGCTGAATAAGGTTATACTAGGTTTATATCTGTGCCCATTTTAAGGTGGACAGACTGTATTATAAAACAGTTATGAGGAGCACAAAGCCAATGCCCTTTACCTACTCAGATTTTCCAACCTCTTTCAAATACAATATAATACAGCATCGGTACCAATATGAAATCGTTCAACAATAGCCGTGCTTGCAAGGAGGTATACTGGTATTTTACATAAATTTATTTTTGTTTTATCCATTTCTCATTTTCAATGAAGGAAATAAATTCAGTGAGAGAGAGAGAGAGAGAGAGGGAGAGAGAGGGGAGGGGGGAAGAGAGAGAGAGAACAATAAACAAAGATGTGATTGCTGATTTCTAGCTGTTTCAAGAAGCCGTGCCTCAGAAGGACACCTTTAATATTTGGACTTTTCACGTCACTAGCGACTAAATCCCTAGCAACCACCATAGCAACGCACTCCGGCATCAACGTGAAATGCATGGTAAGTCCTTTCCTGCCACCAGCCAGAGAAGAAAAAAAGAAAGGATATGCCTCAAAGGGCAGAATTAAACCGTGAGTGAGAAGCAGACATATAGAAACGAGCCAAATGAAGCCAATAACAATAATTACAAACAAACAAAAGAATTGTGAGCTTGTGACGTATACCAAACAATGCAGAATAGTAACCAAGCAATCCAGATGAGAGTATAATAATAACACGGATAGTGAAAATGCATAACAAAAACACGCATTTCCGCTGGAATTAGAAAGGCCGTTTGGGTTTCTTTGACTCTCAACCGGTAGAAGTGGCTATTTTCTCAGTGATGGGAAGCGAAAAAAATAAATAAATAAAAAAAGGCTAGTTGGATCAGAGTTAAAAATGGAGCATGTGGTTTACACCAGCAGGATCACCCCACTGAGCAGGGCCCATGGCAGGTGAGCCACCCCCTCTCTGACCCCGACCCTCTTCCTTCCCTCACCCAAGCTGGATTTCCTGCGCCAAGGTAACGACCTCAAAGCGAGCCCTCGTCTATCGGAAATTCAAGGTTTCCAGCATCTGGTTTTCTGCTTTTCCGCGATTCCCTTTTTCTGAGCCCTGATGAGTTCAGTCAAACTTCATTAAGTTTACGGCCCCGGCCGGAGGTCCCTTGTGGCACGCTACACGAAAGAGCCCTTCCCAGGGCGGCCAGCAACGGGGCCATGCTGAGAGACACTTTACTGCCCCCACTTCCTCTCTTTGCTCGCTACCAGACACTGGGATCCGGCAGGAGAGGGCTCCGGGTGGCTCCAGGTTGCTTCAGCACCTGACAACTAATCCAGGTTCGGCTTACCCAGCAGGCCTAACTTTAGCTCCAAACACTATAAGCAAAAGTCCACGCTGATCTGGGATCAGTGCTTGGGGGGGGGGGGAGAATTGACAAGCGCCCAAAAGTCTCCTGGGTTCCAGAGAACAGTTTTCACTCACAGCTGTGATACAACATAATGCAAATACTGTAGGCCTACATGAAATGCTCATTTGTTGGCTATGATAACAGCCACCATATTGTACAGTAAAGATTCAATTTTAAACATCTGGTTCTCTCTATATGAAATTTACAACTCAAGTTCATAACTAAAACTAAACTAAATAAAGACTCAAAATAACTAGGTGCTACAAAAACTACTTTTTGAATCATTTGTTGGTTTCTGCTTTTACACAAAATGAAGTTGCTTGAATAACAATGTGCAGGTACACAATGTTAAGGTCCATATAAAGGCATGCTGCAGTTTTTCATTTTAAATCAAATTCCCAACCATCATTCATGAAATACAAAGGACGCACGACAAATGCTAATTTTAGATCCTAATATTCCCGATATTTCTGTGAATTCACCATTGTGAAAACCAATTCCTTGCTGTTCAGCCTATATAACCAACTTAACTGTCAAGAAGGCCACAGCATATTCACACTTCAATAATAGAATAAAGCCCACTTGGTTGTGAAAGCTTGTGTTGTTATAATGCATAGCAGAAAAACCTACCCACTTACCAATCATTTATTGTGATTTATTTGCGAGTGCTTACAATACAAACAGCACAAGAATTTTGTCTGGGGCAGATTAGAAGAGCTGGCCATTGGAAAATAAATGGCAGTGGTAAACAGGAACATCCACGAAGTATTTATAGCCAAGTCAGGGCAGAAATGCACTCACTATAGTGCTCCGAGTGGCTATTACACAAATCTTAGGCCTGACCTATGGTTTTAAGATGCTATGTCTTGACAGAGGAAGCCCAGGCAGTCTACAGTAAAGCAATTCAAATTTCCATTTAGGAAAAATAAAAAGGACCAAGCAGTGCTTTGAAACAAAGAAAAGGGTGCCAAAATAATATATATTTAAGATTAAAAAATATATATATATTTCCTCCAAGAACCATCTTTGAAAAGCTGACGTGAATATTCATTTAAAAAATCAACATATGCATAGTACGGTAATGTATGTAATCCTGCCTCAATGGCTAATCACCAAACTCTGCAATGCTAATTACTATTGTTTCTTTTCATTAAAAAGGAATCCCAACAGCAGCTGCCCCATGGGAGAGGGCTGTACTGTCTACATATAACAGAAACCATATGCCTTTAAGATAAAAAAAAAAAAAAAAAAGCTAAGAGAATTAAAACCAGATTTAAAAACATGCTTAGCCAGTCTATTTTGCTTTCATCCAACTGGGGGATTTATTGCTGTGATGTGATGTTGCGGGGAAGAATTCATATGCAAACACAGCCCCTGAATCAGCAAGATTGCCATGTTAAGTGCAATTAATAAACCCCACAACGGAAGATTATTCTGACAGGATTATTCTCCGTAACAATGCGACACTTGCACCCAATTACACACCAGCAGGGCCTGGAGTCCCTCTCTCTGTCTCAACTGGGTTTCACAGCAGGACCTCTGAACACAGACACAGACATACAAACAAACACGCACGCACGCACGCGCACGCACACACACAAACACAGACACACACACTTGTTATTTCAGGATTCTAATCACCATTTACAAATGATGAATCAAGTGCATTAATATATTTTTGTTTTGGAATTATTATAGGGCTTTTATACAGTGAAATGTAGTGTTTTGTTATCATTTCATCATTTCTTGTTTCTATTTGCATTTCTGCTTGATCAATGGGTGCATGACCAAAGGACCAGGGGCTGTCAGCAGCCATATTATTGATAGAACACAAGCAGATAATAAATAATTCTGCTACATTTTCACTCAGTGCTGGAAAACACACACAAACACAAACACACAGATATGGAATATACAACACACATGTACAAACACATGCCCTAAAACCAAATGAACAGCCCAGAGCCCTGGGCCAATTCAGTTATTCATGCCCTGAATTATAACACCCAGTTTTCATAACCACCCATTATGAACCAATTCATACTCTCAGTCTCCATACCAGACATGCCAGTTCTTCTTGCCTCGCCAGTTTGCCCTTATAGGGCGACTACATCTCTAACAAAGTATGCTGTACGCCAGTCTCTTCATAGACATATCCTCTTCTACCAGATGGGCACAGACCCATTTATTTTTTGCAGAAAATGTCTGAGTGTGATTCAGAACAGAGATTCCTCCAACATCAGTGGTCAGGATAAGGACAAACTTTCTCCCTGCTCACAGGCCGTAAGGCTGAATCACTACACTGGCTCAGACTCACTATCTAAACACTGAGACCAAACACACGCTGTTTCAGACGGGCGGTCAGCTGTGGATTCGAGCATCAGAGAAAGACTTTTCTTACTCATGTGCTCTTTCTGATCTGCATTCCGCTGACTAAGGTGTTCCATGCAGGAGCAGGGATATCACTCCTGATCAAGGAAATCTACAGCCATTTTGCTTCTAGTTCTCCCCCAGTTCAAGAAGATGGCTAAGATTGTGTCTTGTAGTCAATGCACAAATGATAATCATCCTAAGGATGAGAGCAACAAACCAGTTTCTAAACTGAATAAATGATGCTTCTATCACAAATGCATGAGTCTGGACACATTGTTATTTAACCATGCGTGTTGGTCAGGGGAAACTTGACTGTTTCCATTCTATTAAAGCAGAGATGGCACATATCATTGCGTGAATTAAAACATGCTGTTTACAGATGCCTGCTTGAAAGCACAAATAACTATAATGATGATTCATCTGCTTGATTAACTATGATCATTTCTGCATCACTGTACCAAAACACATGCTTTATGTGGAAGATATTTTCACATGGAGTAGGCAATATAATGAAAAATTGTCTTTTTTTTCTTTTCCACCATCACTTTGCCATTAAATTTCTAGAAACTCATCAGACTTTTCCCTCTTTTTTTAAAGAAAAAAAAAAACACTTTCTTTATCAAGAGGCGATCACTTGAGCAGAATCAATCATGTTCTGCTCGGCTTTGCTCTGCTTTGCCGTTTCCAAATCCAATTTCTTCCATGTCATCTCAGTGCACACTTATAAAGAACAGAGCTCTTGATTATCTCCCGCTCTTTCTAGCGCTTTCCACTGGTGCACCATACAATGTATTAAATTAAATGAGGTGTCTGCCAAGCGCACTTCCCAGGTCACTGGCCGTTAGATAACCCCCCACGACACCACCCCCCCCTCGTCTCACCCCACCCCACACTCTGGGGGTGCCTGTACTCAAGGAAGCATACATCCCCAGCCCGGACATGCTTTTGAACCAGCATACATCTGCATACATCACCAGCCAGCACAGCCAGAGAGCTCCAAGGTCTAACGACACCATTTTATAAACAAAGAGCGTCCTGAAACTGTGGTGAGGCTGCTGTCACCAATCAGTCGGGCACTGCAGGAGCACAAACTGTCTGAGGCTGGCACAGCAGTGCTGTTCAATGTGCGAATCAAACTGTAATGATACTGTTCATATATATATATATATATATATATATATATATATATGATGTGGGTTATTTGGCTCACACAATACTCTGATTTCTAAACACCATTTCTTTATCATAGAAGTTGTTTATTTTTAATGATGTGAAGAGAGGCAGGTAAAGCATTGTTTTTAAAGGGAACTAAGAATTAGACAATTATATCACAATCAAATGTCACATATGTTACAAAAGCAATGTTACATATGTCAGAGTTTTGTGAAAAGGGTTGTTTCCGCTGATTTTAGACCCTGCACTGCATGGAACATATGCTCAGGCCTGAATGGGAATTTCCAGTATCTTATCACAAACAGACAGGCGAGACAAATGCTTTCAACAGCAGAACAGAGCAGCGCTGTTCAGCCGGGAGATAAATTAGAGATGGGACTGAGTGAGCCCTGTTAACATAATCTCACCATTCAAGCACACAAATATCGCAAGGGTCCTCATCAAATATTTATGCATATGTAATATACGCCATATAATTATGCACATAATTATGCCACCATATGCATGAACACTGTGGTGTGTGTGTTTGTCTGTGTGTGTGTGTGTGTATGTCCATGAACACACACAGCCTGCACAGCGATTCTGTGAACGGGAGTTTTAGGTCTTCATATGTGTGTGAGTGAGCGTGTTAGTCTGTATTTTGCTCAGGCCCTAGCTTGTGTCCATGTGCGTGCCCACGCATTTATATAAATGTATATTAAAGCGTAAAGTTTTGAAGTAAGTCATATCTCTCCAGTTCTCCACTCTGAAGCTCATTCCCTGGTGATCTCCGGAGATAGCCAGGGAAACTGCAGGGAAAAATCACTGCATCACTTCACTGCCACCGACCCCAACTTCAACTGCTTAATGCACCCGTTCCCTGCAGCACCCCCATCGCCCCTCTGCTCCGCTGCTCCGTGCATTGCACAGGTGAACTTGCACATACGCCTGGGGATCAAATCCAACCCTCCATCTTTCATAGAGCACAACACATCATTTGGATACAGGCTGTTCAAAGCACAAAGAAGCAATGTAATTTTTTTTGTAATTACGTGGATTTTCCCAGGTGTCTGTATGTGTACTTGTCTCACCAAAAGGTATTTTTGAAGCTGCCAAAAAAGAGGGCATCGCTGCTGGCACGAAGAAAAATGAGCCTTGTTCATCTAAACAACTCGGTCCTCCCTAAACCCTTCATCTCCAGAGTAAATCCAAAAATATCCTTTGAGGAGATTTTTCCCTTTGAACAGAGCTAGATAAATAAGGGAAATGAAAAGCAAAGTTTAAACAAATACAGAAAAACACAGAAAACAAACTAATCCTAAAACAAAAAATCTCCTTTAAGGCACCCTGTATGACAGACTTTTTTGTCCTTGCTGATTGTTCTGTTTTGGGATAGAGCTTGCAGCTCCCCCATTCACCTGCTGAACTCAAAAAGCCATTTCCTGTTTTGCCTCAGATCAGTGCCCCAGAAGCATTTGTTTAGGACAAAGCGTAGAAATTATGATAAAGGGCTTTAAAACATCTTTCCCAAAGCTGAAGTGCCTGTACAGGCAGGCTTACACCAATGAGGACGGCTGACTATCCTCCCTGTAGAGAAGTACAGTCTGTACACGGTGTGAATAAAGTGTACAGGCAATATCAATACATGTAGTAAAAACTACTTAATAAAAAAACTACTAAATATCTGTTTATATGAAATATTCTCATTGGAGATCAATGTAGCGGCAAGTTAAACATGCAGCATTTTATTTACTTATTTATTACAGTTTACTGTATGAATACACATAAACATGCACAGAGAAGCACACACGAGCGCACGCACACATATGCACATACGCACACACACACGCACACACAAATGCACGTGCACATACATGCACACATGCGCACGCACACACGCACAGACACACGCACACATGCACACACACACACAGGCACACACATACGTGCACAGACACACACACACAAATATTTTTCAGCTAGAGGAGGCTCGCTCTCGCTCTCCTTTGACAGCACCTCCAGGAAAGGCTATTATTGAGCAGCAGCCATGCGCTCGCCTTCAACCAGCAGAGCACAATAAAAATTCCTTTTCTTTTAATTAATTTTTATGGCCAGTGAAGAGGACGCGCTGACACTTGTCTTGTGCACCGCCAAAGCTTATTTCTATTCCCCTTATCACACTGCTGCTGCTGTGTCTGTGTGTGTGTGTGTGTGTGTGTGCGTGTGCATGTGCGCTTACCCAAGGCAATATTAAAAATAAAAAAAGCAGCCATAGATCCGATTGGTTGTTCTACCAAGGTTGCAGCCAGTTTCACCCATCATGCCGTGCAATCATAAGAAAACCTGTTTACAGGCCATACGCCTGACAAATGCATACATCATAGTATATTATCCCTGCAAGTACACATATATAAAAAGCGACTTGTTCTTGCGATTGCATAGATTGAATTATATAAAGATATTTGTTTATATTTGTTTCTAGAGTGCACATGAGGGTCAGACTGCACCAAACAAATTCCATTACATTCTTGTGCTGTTGTAATTAGCATTGCACCATTCAAAGCAAATAAAAGACACCTCACAATGTACAAACAAAAGAAGACCTCATTCATTAATCTCTGTGACATGTTATGGCAAGCAACTCTCCTCAAAACCAGTCGTCACCCATTTGTCTTTTTTTTTTACAATAAAAAACAACTAATCTCTACATTTTCTCCCATAAGAAACCAGGCATAGTTAAACAAAAAAAAAAAGTAGGGTACTAACTACAGAAGTAGGATCAGTAGGTCCCTCATTGTGTTAAAATTGTGCCTCTTCTAGTCACAGTATACAGAAAACCAGGCCTTACAGAAAATAAAGCTGGTTATGGATCTTTACATGAGAAGCTACATTTGAGTACAGCTGACTGGTAGGTTATAAGCCAGCTATTTTTCCCCCCACACTGACATCCAAGTGGCCTACAGGAAACGTCCGTCGCTATGTATTGAAATTTGGATAAAGAACCTAGGAAGACTGGTCCAAAAATTAATTAAATGTAGCTATTAAGATTAGCTTGATGGGGTCTTGGGGATAACTTCAGGTATTATAGAGGGTAAACGTAAGCAAGGCTCAACATGCCTGAAGGGTTGGGTGGTGCAGTGGTAAGTGGAAAAACTGTGGTGGGTCCAACTATTGACTTTCTTTATTGATTTTGGCAATGGAGTTGAGTGCTTAAAATCACAACAACTTTTAATCCAATGTGATGATTGTGTGTGACCGCAATCCCCCAGAATTTAGTTCAAATCAGTGCCTGCCAGATGTACTAGCTTAGGATAAACTGGCACCCTTTTCCGCCATGGCAATGTGGAAAACCGTCACCGCGGCCCCCCCAGCGCTGATAATGAAAAAGCTGCCCATAAGTCACTTCATACTCCAGTGCCAACTGCTCCGGCTGTCCAAAAGTGGACCGTTTCCGAACAATAATTTCTTCTTGACAGAAAACCAACTGCATTCAATTTAGTTATTAAAGTGATTGCCATCAGGCTGGGGTCATCTTAAATTCCGCGTGTAGTTTAATTTTACCGTTTTCAGCCCCTACCCACACCCCTCTCCTCCCCCCTTACCCCAGACCCACTGGCCCCTCTATTCCAACGCCATATCTCTGCCGTGGGCTTCGACACGGATGTGACAGGCCAGAGTTTCATTTTTACTTTTCATCAAATTTTATGACGGGGTGTCTGAAGTTATGGTCGAGCTGCCGTACTAAAATCAATATATTTATGGGTCCTGACGCAAATAATGAATAATGGAAAAATGCTTAACTACATTTGATCATTATTAGTGTTGTGGGAATGCATTAAAAATGTCCTTGTGACGCGGACTCTAAAAGTGGCGGAGGATGCCGCCACCGTCCGCCGCTGATTGATGGCCTGGAGTGAGTGATCGCAGCGGTAATATCCTCTGCAGCACGGGCTGCCGCGGGAGCCAATGGGAACGCTGTAAACATTTCACCGCGTCCCAGCATGCTTTACTGCCTTTAAAGGAGGAGATGCGCCTGTAATTCTGGGTCTGGCTGCCGCCCGGGCTCATTACAGGAGGCCCCGGCGTCGCCGTCGCTCATCGGACACAGTTACACACCCTCCGGAAACGAACGCCCCGCGGCGGCCGCCATCACGGGAGAATCTGGAGGAGCCGCAATCATTCCGCGCTGTCCGTGTGACTAAATGTTTAAGCCTGCCGGTGTGCACTCGCTATTCTGCTTCAGGGAAATTTGCAGCAATACCACGATTAATGAAGACTATAAACATAAGCTTCCTTGGAACGAATACATGCTATACACTATTTTTCCTTATATGCATAATGTATTTATTTATACACACACACACACACATACACACACACGCACAGACCTGCTTGAAATGTTCACCAGAAATTAATCCTGAGGCTAAAATGATGTGTCTGCAAGTCTTTAAAAATAAAGATGCAGAGAACAGATGCTCGCTCACTCACGCACACTCCCACACAGATAAATGGATGCCCATACGGGGCATAAATGATGTGTAATGCTTCAGCAAGTCAGGTACGCCAAGTGCCGGGTGATCTTTCACTGCCGTGTCAGGAAGCATTTTTGGAAAGTTCCCAGCTCGCAGTGATAAGGATGAGAAAGTGTTCCGTTATGAAATGCCACTTTGAGCAATGTCCTTCAAAACCCTCCGCCATCCGAGAGAGATATATTTGTTCAGACGGAAGAGTGAAAGGTACTTCTTTAAAAGCACACGCGCAGATATTTCTGCCTCGATACCTCGGTGTACAAATAGCTCCGGTGTGCAACTGGGGCGCTGCAAATCACGCACGCGACCGGTGTGCATATTGAACAAACCCAAACAAATCATGACAAACAAGCAGCCTCTCCTGGGCTGCCCATGGGGAGCCATCTGCATTCTGCACTCCATTTTGCATACCTTTACCTGTGTGTGCAGAAGGAATGGGATGTGTCTAGTCTTCCATAGCCTCCCTCTGAGCAAAGGCCCCGTCCTGAGTCCCTCCCACCTCCTGTGACACTCTCTCTCTGCGCATCAGCTCCTGACCGTCGACGTACACTCACAAAAAATCACTCAGGGTAACGCGTGTGAGCTGACCTTTCCCAAAGACACCTAATCAAGCAACAGGGCACCTGATAGACACGGTTGATTCAGCGGCCAGCACCGGCCTGCGTTTCAGACGCTGTTTTCTCTCTCACACGCACGCAGAAACACAGGGCAATCACCGGGGAGCGTGGACACACTGCTGGCGGACACGGTTTTCATTTGAGGGCGCCGATGGGCTGAGCTGTGGTCACGCAGGCTTTTTCCTGAGCATGTTTTCCTGACTGACACCTTTCGCTGACCGCGCCGTACGCTTTCGGATGTCTCCATGCTACACGCGGGGAGGGGGGGGGGGTAGCAGGCCCAGAATCGAATCACTGCAGCATGCAGTATGAAGGGGTTCGCAGTTGGAGACCGCACGTGAAAACAGTATGAGGAAAACAGCAGTAGGGGGGATTCAGACACTGGTGAAGAACCATCAGTATCAAGACTCCACCCCAAAACCCCTCTTTTTTAAAAAAGGGTGCATAACTAGTAACCACAAAAAATGTAAAAAATAACTAAAAAATACCAGTACAGGAGTGAAACAGGTGGCTGAATATATGTCTTACGTGAGAAAGGTAAGGCCGTATTTCAAGTCTCACCAATCGAATTATTTTGGAATAATAAAAAGTTATATTATCAGGCTTAGCTACAAATATCTCCTTGAAACTGAACAGGACTTACAAGAAAATAAAATAGTCCACCAGCAATTTCACCTGAAGTACCACAGGGTTTAGAGAATTTTAAGTTCACTCAGAATGAAAGAGGAGTGTTGCTCTCGAGTGAATGGTTGGACGCACTCTCAGACTGAACAGTCTGAACAGAACAAACTGCACAGATGAACTGAAATTCTTGGAAAATATTAGTTTTCCAAGCTTTCTGTGAACTCTGTTGTAGCTGCACTCTGGTAAATACCCTACTATACACTGCACAATGCTATCTATGAGTATGGGCTGCTGGGTGGTTCATTCGGTCAAGGCACCTCACTATGGGTGCTTGGATGAGCCAGGCGATGCCAGACAGAATCCGAACTGTACCAGTGCTAACTGTGACCGTTAGCTCCACAGGGCAACATCGCCCAGGGTGTGGGAGGAAGCATTCTGTTAAGGGTCTGTTTCCTAGCTCTAGCGACCCCTGCAGGTTTATCGGGCACCTACATGTCAATGCCGTGGTCTTCCTATGACTACACTCTATGCAAGCTTAGCTGTAGAAAAAAATGCAGCCTGGCAACACCTTGTGTTTCGGAGGAGAACCATGAATGACTACCCTCTCCCGAATTGGTACTGGGGTTGAACGTATCTGCGGATGCAGATGGTAGGTCTCTGACAAATCAGAGTGAGTTTTGGACATGTTCAGCCCCAAGTAGGACATCCAATTTATACATAATAATAATAAAAAAATGAATTCAAGGAGTCCTTTGTCCTAGCTAACCTAGTTTAAAACATTCAAACCAATATTTCACAGACTACATTTTTCTCTCTGTGTTGTTCTTATGTAAATGATGTTTGTATAAAAAAGAATAGGCCTAAATTAAGGAGACACAAACATGGGTTGCTTTTCTGTCATTTTGAGGGATTTGTTCTTGTTGTCCACAGAATTCTGAAGCAATTTAACAAATGACTGTTTACATTGATACAAGCAAGTCTTTTTACCTTGGTCAGGATAAACTAATGGTATTTTTGTTTTGTTCTTCGTGTACCTCCAGGACTAATTTCTCCGGATTAATTCAATTGTATTTTTTCCATTCACATTGCTTTTAAAATCTGCTGCCGCCATTTCTCAAAGAACAAAGAGAGTGTTAAGAATCCACTTTGACATCAAATAAGCGAAGGGCACTCCGCTGTCTTTCAGAGAAAACCACAGCAAAGAAAAACATAACCTTCACAGCGGGAACAAAAGTTTCCGCACAGGAAGGCTCTAGACAGGAAGCACACAGTAGTACCGTCTCCTTCTCTCTTTCTCCTTCTCTTTCCCAACACAAACTCTATTGCTTTCTCTAGCGCAAATCTTACTCTCAAAAACTGTAGACACAGAAGTGGATGCACCTCAAAGGTCAGCATGAATATGGTCTATATATAAACTCAGTGACATCACAATACCCTGAGAAGCCCCTCTGTGGGCAGCCATGGTGCAGAAGAGGGGGAGTACTGTCTCACCCATTAGGCCAGCAGGATGGTGATGCACAAAATATATGTACACTCTCCATCTGGATCACATTTACAAGCCAGTGCACTGGGGTGACAGGCACTACAGACTGCCCTTCTATACATGCCAGTACCACAGAGATTGGGTGGAAGATACAGACACGTTCTCACCACAGAGAGTGCGTCTATACCGGCTCTGTACGGTGGGAAGAAATATGGTACAGGCCTCTTCTACAATCCAGTACAGTGTTGGAAAGACTGACTCTAATGCCTGATGTGTGAAATCAATGTTCCCCACCTCCTGGACTTCACCCCTTCCCCACCTCTACAGTACAGTGAAGCTGAGCCAATAAATCATATGGAGGGGAATGCAGGCATTGCTGCAGTACAGTAGAGTTACATGTCATGGAGCGAAAAGGGTCAGAGAAAAATGCCTTTTGGAAAATCCAGCAGAACTCCAGCGCATTAATACAGAACCAACATTTCCCTTTGAGGGAGGATTTTGGATTTAAACACGGTGCCCTAAAGCTCCACATCAACTTAACACCAAGTCTCTCAGCCATGACTTCAGTGATAACAGTAAAGAAGCAAGAAAATTCGCCTTCCGACACAAAGAGGAACTCCACAAAGCTCAAGAGAGGAATGCCACCCACCACCCCCCCACTCCACCCCCCCCCCCACCCCCCGTTTATCTCTTCTCTCACTCTTTTCAACTTTTTCTGTCCTGTCCACCCACTACGCAGTCTCTCTCTCTCTCTCGCACTCACTCCCTCAGCTTGCGTGAATGCCGGAAATATGCTTAGTGGGCCAAGTAGGCTAAACATCGCAAATGACAGTGGGCAGCTTACCTGTGCTCGGAAATGCTGCCGGAGTTTGCTGAACATCCATTACCGCTTTGTACCATTTTGTTCCAATTCATGTATGCAGACAGGACCAGCTGAGCATGCAAAGAGAAAACAGTGACCCGGGCACAAACAGAGGCCCATCAAACTGCCATCAAAGTGCTATCAAACTCCCATCAGAGTTCACCTGCAGCTACAGCGCCTAGCTCCCCGGCCCCCCGCCGTCATCCTGACATGCAAAAGCCCGGCTGCTGTTCATTCAAATCCCATTTTCGTTCAGCCACCCCTTCATTTTCAAGATTCTCTGTTATTACGGCGCTCGAGCTCGCGCTGCGGTGCTCCCATTTCCGCCCCCCCCCCACCAAAAAAAGCATGATAGCTTTGATTGTAAATGCCCAGAACAACAGACTTGCTTTCAAAAGGGCTGCCTCGCTCACTGCCTGCAGGGGGGGGGGGGGGGGGGGCGGTTGGCGGGCCCGCAGGACCCGGGGAAGTGTAACTCGGTTTACATTTCAGACGCCGTATGGGACTGAACATTACTCAAAACGCGCACAGGTTCGAACGCAGGACCCGGAGATTACCGCCATACATTTATGTATATGCAACAAACGCTTTCATGTCTCCGGGCGTATGCGGCGGTACGGTATATGAACTCGGCAAAACACAAAAGGAGACGGTATCAAATGCAAGGCAAACTATAAAGCGCGGGGAATCAAACCGCGGAGCTGGGTGAATGGCTCCTGTTTGCTTTTCATTCCGCGGCGGCGGCGCTGGGGAAATGCAAATGGCCTACTTCAGAGACGACTTCCACTTACTGGGAGAGGTGAGCCTGTGTGTACACTGGGGGGCCTCCAGGATCCAGGGCGGGTGAAATATTATGAAATATTACCAAGGCGTCCTCCCCTCCAGTGGAGCTAACCTTGGAGGCGTGCATGACCTTGTTAACAGGGCTACTGTAGGGATACAGCAGCCTGCAGGCAGGTGGTCTGTCTCCCCATCTCTCTCTCTCTCTCTCTCTCTCCCACACACACACTCATATGCACACGCACACATTTATATATATTCAGGGCTACTCTGTTTTCCCAGCACTGTTTGCAAAGTTGGAAATTGCTTTAATAATTTACAGTTAATTTCCTGGCCTGGCCTCCTCTGCCCACTGAGGCCCTGTTCAAACACGCGTGTGTGTGTTGTTCCAGCCTGGGGCCGCAGTGGGGGCATTGTTTGGAGAGGACAGCCAGCATGAAGGTGGGAGCGTGTGTGTGCGTGTGTCTGTGGCGTGTGTGTGTGTGTGTGTATGTGTGTCCATGTGTGATTTTAGCTGGGCCATCACAGACTCTGCCGCATTGACTAGACTAGACGGGCAGCTCCGGGGGAAGGGGTCCCAGCCACAAACACGACTGAGCAGCCCGTCAGCCCCGCGCGAAACTGCAGCGCTGGTCTCTCTCGCTGACCTAAGATGGCCACACCTTTCCAGAACTAAATACACTGGGAGACCTGGGGGTTGGGGCTCAGAATAGGCCCTAGCCTGTTTGTGATTAGCAGACATGCAGCTCTGCACATCAGACACACCAGAATATGAAAACAAAATGCAGAGCATCTCGGGGGCTGATGTAACTGAACGAAAGGGCACAGAGACAGAGACACACAGGGACTCCCCACCTGACTGGACAAGTGGAACCACATGTGTTCCCTGTGCCGGAGCCCACGTTGGCTCTAATTTGAGGGATTGTCAGAATTCACAGCCGGATGCATCTCTCTGGAGTGTCGGATTATTAACATTCCCCTCCGCGCCCCCCTTTCTCCTGAGCCAGGCATCTTTAACACTTTATGCGCAGCACTTGTGCTCTCTGTGACAGACTCCTGCCAGCATGGCGCTCTGGTGCCAGTTCATCTGCACTGGCTTGGCACAAGTCCAGCTTCTACAATTCCCCTGCACCCCACCACAGCAAAGTCAACTTCCATCCTTTAGTGAAGACGCACGTTTTGGCTGGGCCCTGCCTGGTGGTCAGCTCTAGCAGTAACCAATCCGTGTACGAATTGAGCACGCAAGCTGGGATTCTGTGGCAAATATTCACAAGCAAACAACAGTATCGGACAGTATTTACACTGAATAATCCTGAAAAGGTCTGTCAGAAACAGACAGGAATAATAATGATAATGATGAAAATAATGAGACGCAGAGGAGGCTAGTGGTACCTGACTCAGGTAGGGGGGGGGGGCGGTGGTGGTGGGGGAGGGGGGGGGGCCGCAGCGGAGGACGGGGGGAGGGGGGCGAGCGCACGTTTTTCCTCTGCGCCGCTGCTGCAGCAGCCCGCGCCGTCACATGTCAAAGAGCCTGCAAATCAAAGCCGGCTCTTTTGATGAATATAGAACAGAGCCCTGCCGGGAAGCGCTCTCCCTCTCTCTCTCTCTCTCTCTCTCTCTCTCTCTCTCTCTCCGTTTCTAATCATACCGCAAGCCACTGCGGCGGCCGAGCCAGTCCCCTGCCTCACACAAAATGAAAGAAGAGTGGAAACCGGGGAGAGGGAGAGGGAGAGGGAGACGGCGCAGACAATCATGACAAAGGCTGGATTTGAATAGTAATAAACACTCGTCTCCTGGAGAGGTCTGATGGAGGGGTTTGGTGCAGAGGGGCTGAGGGACAGTGCGCACGTACACTCTCTGAAGAACCTCACCCGCCTTTTTTACTCTCCGAATGAGAAAAAGCATCAAGCCTCATCTGCAATGAAATAATAAAAAAAGAACAAGATGGTTCACCAGTATACCTTTTAAACAGAAAGGAGGGTCTACAAACACACGCTGCAAACATATGCATAGCATAAATGAAAGAAGGGCTTTTGCCACAATGCGTGCAAACCTCCTGCAGGTCAACACCCCACCAATGACCCACCCACAGTGCATCTCCCAGCCATTCAAGAGAGCACAATCAGAGCGAGGCAGTCTGCTAATCAAGGACATTTTAAAGGCATTTTACTGCTGATTTTTCATGCATAATTTCTGAGGTTACTCTTCCCCCCCCCCCCCCCCTACTTGCTCCATATAACATAACCTCTCATTTTAATTAGCTTATTCATCCGCTCAGCTTGGGTCAGACGTACAAGTGCTCTCCACAGGTTCTTACCATGTGTGCTGCTCTCCAGAGCCACCTGGTCATGAGCTAAAAGCGTGGTGACAGGAGTGGTCCTCTGCGTGGATGCAGCATGGCCAGTTCACGCATCATTACCGTACGTTTCATTACTATACAGCACCGACATACACAAACAATATCAGTATGGTGTTTATATGGGTCTACGCCCTGTTCTGCACAGAGAACGCTAGGACGTGTTCGTATCCCTGGATACCAGAGCTTTCTGGAACACTGTCTCTGTTTCCACCCTCTTCTCTTTGAGCGCCCCCGCCCCCACCCCCCCACCCTTAATGCCCCCGAACCCACTTCAGATCCGACACCTCCTGCCCCGTTCTCCTGCCCCCGGCTACACTCGTGTCTGACACAGGAGGCAGCTCCCACCCAGGCCCAGGGTCTTCAGAGTGGCACATGCGGGGGCGTTGCTGGCGTGTCACCTCTGGCCCGCTGAAGTATGAGGCAATTTCCTACAAGCGGCACGCGGCTGGAGAGAGCGGGGGGTAGCCGCGCCCGGCTCCGCTGCTCTCTTTGATACTGTCACACAAGAGTAATGGCTCTCCGCCGCAGCCACCACCACCACCACCAAACTAATGTTGTGTGACTTTGGCTCTCCTTCGCCAGGCATTTCCGCTACAGTGAGAGGAAGAGCAGGAGAGCTGAGGCAAGGAAAGGGCTCTGTGTGTGTGTGTGTGTGTGTGTGTGGGAGGGGAGGGGGTGGGGGGGGTTGCACTAAGTAAAAACAGAGGCAGGAATCATTATATCACCTCTTGATCCAGAGAATAAACCAGGTCAGATTCAGGAGTAAAACCATGCTATTTAGCACTGCAAACCCTCTCCTTCTTCAAATAACTCTAAACACACTGGAGAGCCATTTCTCTCAAATACACCTCTACACCAAACTAAACTCACTTGTTCTCTAAAGGTAAACCACACAGTCCTTTGCCGCCCCTCCTAACAGTAAAGTAGCAGAGTGCAAGGCCATGAGGTTCGCTATGCAGGAGAGCCAATCAGAAGGCATCTGAAGAAAATTAGAGGCTATTTAACGTGACTTACAGGTCAGAAACCTTCAGACAATTCTCATCACAAGACCTTCCCACATTA
Source organism: Anguilla anguilla (assembly GCF_013347855.1). Classification (NCBI taxonomy): domain Eukaryota; kingdom Metazoa; phylum Chordata; class Actinopteri; order Anguilliformes; family Anguillidae; genus Anguilla; species Anguilla anguilla. The sequence continues at coordinate 27,692,228 of NC_049216.1, read as the reverse complement.
AAAGCAAAAGAGGAAACTCCAAGCCTGTTTGCAGTCCTGTGCACTTTCTACTTGAACTCTAGTCCACGCTGGTCTTCTTGTTCCAGCTGTAATTACAATTTAGTCCTGCCTTAGAATTATAAGGTAATTATACATAATTACTCCCTGATTGAAATTGGACAATACTGCAATTCTTTACATTGAATTGGTTCCCATTGTCCCTGGGCTGAATGCCAGATGCTTGTAGATGTCAAGAGATAGTTACCACATCTTTTGAGGGTTGGGGGACACAAAACTATCATTCAAGCTGTCTTTGTTTCCTTATACAGGTTCCGTCAACCCTGACATCCTCTAATTAATTGGACATTAGGCCAATTCGCCGTATCTGTGATGTCCATGGTGAAACTCTTGGCGGTTGATACAGAAGTATTGGTCAAGGTAACACTGTTATTACTGTTCAGCCTATGTCTGAGAATGTGTATTTTTGTATCGTGCACGTGTTTACTGAAAAAAAAAAAATTCAAATCAATCAAGAAAGACATGTCCAAAATGAGCAAGAAATAACTGTGTTTGATTGTTTGGTATTTTTATGCAACATGCTTTTCAAACTGCAAAAAAAAAAAACAAAAAAAAAAAACAATTTACCCCAATGGTAATGAAAAGGACAAACATTCTGTAATGCAGGATAAAATTTAATGCAAATCTAAAAAACTATTTTCCTAGCCAAAAGATGCTTTGCAATCACTTCTTGTGCTTTTAAAGGGTTCAATACGTGCTAAATTTATAAATGGGAATACAATTTTTAATAATTTCTTTTCGCAAATCTTAAAGTAAAATATTTCTGAATAGGAGAGCTGGAGGACGGAGAGACATGTTTCTTATGTAATGAATATCCACAAGCTCACATTTTGTTGACAAACCACTAAACAGACACACCAGCCCACTAACAGAATGTGAAGAGAACAACATTTTGACATCATGGCCACCAAAACCAACAAAATTAGACTTATAGAATTGAGGTGATCCAGCGGTATATGCATGAGCCACTACTAGTCAATCCCAATGATAGGTAAATCAATGCTGCAGCCCCCAAAAGTGGATCTGAAGTGGTCAGTCCAACAAAACAACATGTCAGGATGGTGACTTATTTTCACTGTTGGGGTAGCTACCTATCTAGGTAAGTAAACTTTTAACACTTTAAAACTTTTGTCATCAAGCCTCCAACCAAATTTCCAATGTCTAATTTCCTCTAACATCCAAGTCATGCCACAGCATCTTCTACAATCTTGATGACGTTATTTTTGCTGCTTGCCCAATATCCACACAGCATTAGCAAGCTAACTTAGAAAGTTATCGATTCTGAGCATAATGTGTTCCTCCCTGCACAGCAAATACACCCACCGATTTACCGCAATGAGCATGAATGCCCATACAGTCCCTATCCATCCATGCCAGGGTCTAATACAGCTGGGAGTCCCGTGAGGTGAAGCAAAATTGTCCATAGCATCACCGGGGGAGGGGGGGAGAGGAATCTTTCCCTACTCCTTTTACTGTTCAGGTGACTATGGTCTAACTGTGCCCGCTGTTCACTGAGAGCAATTCTGTGTTACATTACCACACACCCTTGAAGAAGAGCCACCAGAATATCTCAACAACATTTACTTGCATTAGAGGCAAAGAACCTCACTACGATACATGATCACATTTGGGAATATTAATGCACAGTTGTGTGAGATCTTGTTGGAACGATGGTAAATGTGTTCCTGTATCTCAGATCCAACATGCCAATTACTCTCCACGAAATGAGTGAGATTTATTTCCACAATATATTTACTGGTAAATTTACATAAAAGTAGCGTAGCATAGTTCCATTTAGAAATCCTATCTTCTCTGTCCCTCCGTATCACTTTCAGAGAAACCAATGCAAAATGTCCAGTGTGTTGTGAAAGGGGGGGAAAGTGTTTCACAGGAGCTTGTAATCAAACTGCTGGAATTGTATGAATCCATTTTGTATGGCTAAATTGCTCAGTGCACTTGTGGATCACGGAAATAAAGAGAGTTCATTCACCTACGGTAAAAGCGACCGTGCCAGGGAACAGTGGGACTTGCTGATGGAATTCACCAGAACGCACAAGCACATCTGACAATCCTATGACAATACTTCAAGCAACGCTCAAATCGCACGAAGCAGCCGGAAGACAAAACAACAAAGATACATTTTCTTCGCTGCACGTCTGTTTTATAATAGAAGGAGAAAGAGTGGGCGCTATCAATAATAAGTAACTGCAACTGAATAGCCTACATGAACGCAGTTTAACTCCCGAAGTCGTGGTGGTAATCCAGGACCAAATATGTTTTAACAGCTCCCATTAAAGGATTCAGGTTTAATTAAAATGCAATGATGAGACTTTCCATAAGTGATTTTTCCAAGGAATGCAATATTAATTACGGAGCTACACAAAAATTCGCGATTATCATTACGATGTAATTGGCTCAACATATCGAATTGAGCTAAGCCATTATTTTGAGGAACCGGGTAGGCCTATGTAAAAAAAATAAAAAATAAAAAAAAAGTTTTAGTAGGCGACGTTGTTTAGATAATCGTCTGTTTCGTTATACTCCTGAAAATTCAGACACTTTGAATAAATTAGGGTAATTAACACAATTATTCTCAGAGAATAAAATGAACGTGTCCAGGCCATGTGTACTTTAATACAACATTGAATGAATATACTATTATATTCGTGTAAATTAGAATAAACCCGTGTCTGCTATGTTACTGGGCATTTGCAGCTTGTCTCCATCCACGAACGCAGAGGCGGGAATGCACTGCGGGACACGGGCATCAACAGTGAGGGCGCTGTCGCACCGCTCCACATAATACAGAACCAACGGGTATCCACCGATTCACTGGTTTTACATCTTACGTATGAATTTCATACATGACACAAACCTTAGCGTGTTGATTCTCAAGATACACAATTGCTAATCAGCGGTTAATATTGGGGCTGTGTGCTTCGTGCAGAAAAGTGAAAAGTAGCCTTCGTCAGTCTACCATAACCTTCAATTATGATCACAGTTATGTAGGCTAATCAATATAATCCTTGATTAAAAAAAACACGGTTTTAGCCTAGCATTAAACTGAGGAAACGTTCTCGAACTGGTGTCCTCAGTGCCATTTCCGTTACTTCCCTGTCCTTATCACAACTGAACACAACTGTTGTTTCTCAATCAGAAGCCGTATGCACAAATTGAAGCGCTGCGAATCACAGGTCACTGCGTCCACAGAGTGCGCCGCATTTATGAAAGGTATTTTGCACACCAGAGCAAGCGCTGAACAGTAAGGCGCCGGAGGCTCAATGCATTGAGAACTCTATACCAGTAATTAAGTGACGACCCAGAAAGAAGAGACAAGAGTCTCCGTAGCGTTGCGCTTTTTAAAATAAGAGGGTAAGAACAGATGCAGTACAAAAGGGCTTCCTTCGTCTTTTCACTGCGTGATCCACAAACATGGAAATACCCATTTACATTTTGCCAGAAGCTCTTATTTGCACAATAAGCGTAAAGGTAAAATCAGTATACCTTACCCGTATTACAAAAAATACATGTAGCTAACTGTTGTTTTCTTAAAAGGTTTCTTAAAACAACATAAACTTATAAAATGAACAATCTTCTTACAAAAAATAAAAATGGTTATTTTTTAATAGGTCGGTAGATGTTGTCCCGCTTTGTTCTTTAAAACTGTATCGCATGAAGGTTTTTCACTTATTGGAGATAGGCTACATAATCATCTTTATTAAAATGAACTCTGCCCATACTTGTGCAATGTAGCTTCCTACTCAGAGCCCAGGTAATTCTGCTTAAATCTGAATTAAGAACCATGTCACAGGAGATACTTAATATTAAAAAGGTATAAACTGGTAGATAAGTCTTAAATGATCAGGCACTGCTCAAATGGACCATTCAGGGACAATCCAACTCTCATTCATTTTGGGAAGCATAGAGGGTCACAGTACTACAAAACACTTTGCCAAGGCGGTGATGGAGAGTAGAGTGTTTAGCATGTGGCTGCAGAATATGTTCATAATTTCGAGACTTCTCCTACTGGTCTTTGTGCAAAACATTCTGTGGTACTCTGGCAATTGAACAGAGTTTTGAATTAATAAGGAAAGCATCTTCATCTGAGCATAATTCAGTGTGTTACAGTATCTGCTTACAGATAACCATTGAAATAAACAGATTTGCTGATTTCAGTTACATTCCGCTCCTAAAAATAATCACTCATTACAGCTGCAGCACAATCTTTGACTTGAGGACACACCACATGAACTAGCCCAACTCAAATTCAGTAATCTTTCTCTGTGTTTCCAATTCACTGATATACATGTCAATTCATACCCTGTGGATTATGAATTAATGCCTGGAGGAACTCATGAAAGGGTTTGATGGTAAAATATGCAACCCACAAAAAGGTGAAAATTACTTTAATGGAGAACAACAATGGCTGATTCTCACAGTAAAATAAAAGCAGGGTTTATAAATGAAAGGCTTTGCTCAAACACAAAAACACACACAACATAGAAAAAGCGTAGTCTGATTAAGGGGGTGTACCTGTTGTTCAGACACCCATTTTGTGTGAAATACATCTAGGCGGACTGAGGAGAGAGAGAGGGAGAGGGAGAGGGAGGGAGGGAGAGAGAGAGAGAGAGAAAAACGGGCAGAACGAGAGGCAGAGGGAGGAGGAGAGGGGAAGGGGGTGTTGCCGTAGGGCCAGGCAGCTCCTTAGCTTAATGCTGACGGAGCCTATGGAGCAGCCCTGCAGGGCACCATCTCCTTTGAGTCTCCGTCTCGGCGCTTGTTCTCCGGGGCCCCATCTTAACCTCTCTGGCGGAGACGAGGGACCGGGGATCTCTGTAAAGGCCAGGCCTCCCAGCATCTCCGCGCAGGTGCTTTGAACACACAGACAGAGCTGCTTCCCCTTCCGAGAACCCTCTCCCTTCCCTCTGCCAGGGGTTAGCTTTTTAGCCTGTTTATCCACCCACGTTTGACCACGGCGCTGGCGTGCACTCGTCAACTTCACATCACGGCAACGCGGCTCCTTTCTAGTCTCGACCTCAGAGACATCCCCGTATGGTGCTCTGTCAATGCATACTGTACACATATGGTATGCATGGCCACATGCTAAAAAGGCTAACATGCGTGCCCATTATTTATGACCTTGTGAAAATAAGACAAAGACATCATCCCAAACTGTTTAACACTGTTATTCTTTGTGAATCTATTTGCTTGATGCTCACTCTGTTCTTCAAAATATCTGAAAAAAACAGAAGAATTCCTAAATGAGATGTGCACAACATAAATTGCATGCAACATCAGAATTAGCTCTTGAGCACATGAAATTACCAAAACGCCCTTTAAAAGCAAAATATGTCACGGTCAAGCTGACATAGGTATAGCAAAGCTTCCCCCTCAGTGTATTTATGCCAGCATGTTAGATGTTATTGTAAAGACCAGACTCAAAACGTCAGTTACGTTCGAGGCAGACATTGCTGTTAAAGGTTCTTTGTTATCTCCAATCCCCCAGAAAGGACTCACACTGGCTTGATCTTTAAAGGTTTAAATCAAGTCATTAGCATGCTAATTGCGACCTCGTCCATGGAAATAAAATCACGCAGAGAGGAGCTTTGTCCCGCTTGAGCCGAGCGGTCTCTCCCTTTCTGGCGAGCGGGATAAAAATGGGCTCTTTGTACGGAATTATATTACATCCTCGCGATCTCGCCTCCAACAACGTCGAGACCATAGGAAGCCTCGCCAAATTAGAGGGCTGCTAGCATGGGAGTGCAGCTGCTACCCAGTCGCGTACAGTCAAGGCCAGTTTGCCAGTCTGCTCTATAATGGCATTATTCATTGCAGGTGGACTTCATAATAGGCTTCTCCACCTTCACCTCCTCTGAGTCCTTATCCCAATATATGCGCAATTTCAAATTCTTCCCTTCCCTTGAATAGAAGACTGTATCACGCTTGTGAAGACGTACATGGTACACATATCCTTTCAGATATTTACAGAGAAATGTCAGTGATATTCCACATGTTAATGCATAATTAATTGCATTAAAGGAAATTGGATCAATAAGGAAATATTGTTTGGAAAAGAATAACATAAATCTTGCAAAAAAAAATCTGAGACATTTATCTAAAATATAGACCTTGACAAAAAGTGACTGGACACATTTTATTGTTAAGAGACGTACCTTTGTCTGGTCAGAGCAACACAGTGAACATGTTCTCTCAGCAATTCAACACAAAATCATGCTGAAGTGTCGTCTAAATGACTGTCGGTAACAAGGGCTTTTCCTCAGGACAGTGTTCTCCACCTCGAGCCCCAGTACACACACAGGGAAAGCAGTGGGTTCAATGTCAATGAACCATATCTGCCTGACCTCCCTCCCCCATCCGAAACCCCCACACAAATGCCAGAGGTCACTCTCTTCATTCAGCGGGAAATCAAAATGATAATGACTCTTTATTAAAAATTCTATTTGGATGTGCGCATAGGCTACATCAAAAGGTACTGGCTCTGAAGAGGTGGGGGGGGGGGGGGTGGAGGAGATGAGGCTCACTGATAACCCACATCAAAGCAAAATGGGGGGGGGGGTGGTGTTGGGAGGGTGGGTTGCGGAATAAAAATACACCCAGAGCAAATTTGCCATTTGCAGTTTTGATAATGCATCGAAGCTAAAACACAGGCTGTTTGTTAGATGGAAATCGCGGGCAGCCGTGAGGTAAGGCGGGTCTAAATTTAGCCGGCGAGACCGTACCGTACCGAATATTAGAAATGATAGCCCCACTGAAAAATGGACAGGAAGAAATATAATAAAACAAAACCTCTAGTGGGCCATTAATGAATGTGCACCGCATATGTGCACTTCAAAAAACAATCAGCCAGGGGGATTACCTGGAAATTGGGAGGCCCTCTCAGCGCCATATTCCACCGCGGGCGCTGTCAACCTTTTAATGCCATGTTGCTATCCGATATCTGTCCGGCGGCCACTCCAGAGCTCTCCGCTTAAAGCCGCTCCTGCCGAACCCTTTCACGCAGACTCGTCACAGCGCTCCAGCGCCTGTTTTAGCCTGACATTAATCTGGGGGGAGCGCTTATTTAGGGGAGCGGGGAAAACTGCACTCTCCACGCAGGCGACCGGCAAACCTTTTGCGCTTTGCGCCGTACCTAAAGAGACGGAATAACTGCGACCGTCGAGACGAAAGCAGAAGGGGTTCTCGTTCACCGGGATGGGGGGGGAGGGGGGGGGGGGCAGCAATTACCGGTGAGCATCGTGGGGTCGGAGTGGGGTCTCGAACGCAGCGCGATTACCGCTCCAAGTGGGGGCCCGCTTCAGGAGAGGACGATTAAACGCGTCGGCTTCGACCTCGTCCGTCTCCGGTTCTCGCCGCGCCCTTGCTCTTGACCGCGCGGTCACGGCTCAGCTCCGGTTCACACGGCGAGTCGGACTTGAGAACGGCCTCGAAGAGCGCCATCGACCGTTCGTCCGACCTGCTGGCGCTGCTCCACGACAAGAGGCTCATTCCCGGGCCTGGCGCTCCAGCGAGTGTCAAACCACCGGTATCCCGCCTCTTTGCCTCTCCGGGTCTTCCTGCCCTCCGCCCAGGAACGCTAAGGGGACGCTAAGCTACTGGGAATGCTGATGTTTCAGTTCCAGTCTTTACGGGAGCAGAAAGTAGGGCCTGTATTAAACCACTGCAGTGGCCCCCATCTTCCTTTCATTATACACCAAAATGCATTTCCCAATCGCATTGCATCATAATTACATTGCGCTTGAATAATAGAGGTTTGATCTACTTAAGGAGTCTTCTGCATAATAAACTCATCACGAAGTTGCACTGATTTTATTTTTTTTAAAATGTATACGCTATATAGGGTTCATTTCATTATACTCTGTGAATTTTCTATTAGGACTGAAGAAAAAAGACAAAGCATTCAGCCTTCTCATCAAATTCTTATTAAAGCTGCCACTGTTTAGGCATTCCTCAAGTTCTCCCTCAAAGCACTATTCCTGAGAGAAGCAATCAGACATCTTTGTTAGAGGATGAACATCGTCAGAGGGAGAAGAACACGGTGAACTTGAGGTTTTGGCTTCGATCATGTCAATCATCGCATTATAAAAAAACACCGCTTAATAATGCCCTGTTCCACGCACCTGGACGGAGTGCGGGGAGAGACGGAACGCTCGCACACCTTCGCGGTTTTCCATTCACTTTATTTACCCTGCTTTCCCTGCCACTAGTGAATTTGGTATTTTAATGCTACACCACATCCTGGAACAAAAACCGTCCACTCCTGATTATTAATGCATTTCAGAGCAGACACCATTATTTTTTGAGACGATTTCTTTTAAAAAATTTACAGAAAGCCTTTATGCGAGTCCCCAGGGTCCCGCTTCTTTTCTCCTCTTATGATCTTATTAGCATCATATCTCCAGCAGCCTGCTGAGGAAAATGCATTACTATGCACTTTCTGCCTCCCTGACCCCTCTGTGGATGGAATTAATTTGCCCTTTCTTTCAGCTTTTTTCCCTTCCTCTTCTTTACCCTGATCTTTCTTTGAAAAGGTGATGCGGTACCACGAGCTATTAAAGATAAACAAAATGAAATGAAAATGCCCAGAGAAAAAGAATATGCTAAGAGGAAGAAAAAGAGGAAGGTTCAGAGGCAACGCTATTATTTTGATTATTTCTGAAACAGAATACTTAAGCAATGCACAAAGTAAATTCTGTCAATCACATTAGATTTCTTTTTTTTTTATCCCAACACCCACAGAAAAACGAATCATTAATCAGTAGTGGGATAGAGTGCTATAGAAACGAACCGGGTGGATCTGGATGAATAACTGATGCAGTGCATCTGACTAAGAGTCATTCGTGGAGTGAGGTGTAGGGATGTCAAGGTCAATTATGCAAGCAAGTGTGGGGCTGGGAGGCAGATACAGTAGACCCTCATCTATATACCCCACACTTCCACCCTTCTTTAGTATTCCACTCCAGCTGGGTCCCAATTATTCTCCCAGTTTAAATCCTGCCATTCCACTTTAACCCCAAGCACGGACCATTGTGCGTGTGCGTGTGTGAGTGAATGTATGCGTGTGTGTGTGTGTGTGTGTGTGCGTGAGTGTATGCATATGAGTGCGTTTTCCTCATGAACAAAAATACAGTTCTTTTCTGTTTTTACGGGCATCTTTGGACAGTGGCTACCATAACCTGTGGAGCCACATTCAGTTTATTATACAATTTTAATAAGACCTAGGAGGACCGTTACTGCAGAGGTTTTAAATGCCACATCTTCAGTCCTGAAATGTTATTTGAATAATAGGCCATTTTTTATGCTTTCGCTTTACGTTCTCACCAGAAACTGAAGCTTCCATCGAAGGGAAAATTCAAACCAAAAGAAAGAAACTTCAGCAAAATCAAGCAAATGCTGCATTTCTTGTGAACTGCTGAAGATAATGAGCAATACTGTTGACATATTTCAAAGGCAACACTTAAATCTGACATTCGTTATGGAAAAAAAGCTAATTAGCAGCAGCATTTAACCTGCGTCTGCATGCAGTGCATCGTTAAGTTTTCCAAATATGGGACACAATAACAAGATGTTGCATCATAAAACTCATTCCAGGCAACAGTAATATCACACTTACATATTGGCTTGTGCCATCATTTTACTTCCACTGTAGCATCAACATCAGCTAGAGTGAAATAAAAATAAAAAAAAACCTTAGCAGGTTTCAGCAGAACTATAAATTTGCATTTTGGGCATTTAGAAGACCGTCTTATACAGGACAACTGGCGTGACTTGCACTCTTCATATACAAAGGCAGTGTCACACCAGGGAACCAAACCTGTACCCTAAGAGTTGCAATCCCAGTTACCCAGCCATTGTGGAACACTGCCACGACGATACCTTATAACATTGTGATGGAGCGTGTCGGGGTGTTGAAAGGTGGTGGATAAAAACGCAACATACCGGAGCGTGTATTCCAGAACGACAAGCGTGAGATGAGGGCGAAAGCCACGTTCTGTTTTTTACATCCTGCCAATAACGTGGAAACGTGACGATGCGCGGACGGCGAGGGACAGGAACGCTGAGTGAAAAGAGGGGTGAGTGGGTTCACGGCGGCTGGTTTCTCCACAGCGAAAGGGAGACCGCGGGCTGCACTGGGCACGCTGGAACGCTGGGCTGCAGAGGCTCTGGCCTGGACAGCCTTGCCGCAGCAGCAGCAGCAGCAGCAGCAGCTCTCCAGGGTTTGATGAGGTGGGCCGACTGAATGATATACAGTGGCGGCCACGGGTGAGAGCTGTCCATTAGTTATGGGGTCCCTGTAATGCTCCCGCTCAAGTACATTATTTTCAAATGCATCAGTCAGCTTTGTGCAGCGCAGATAAATTCTAACGCTTCGGATCTGTAATGCACACTCTCACTGCTGCTATATTACACCGCGGGTTAGGAGGGCAGCAAGAGGCACGGGGAAAAAACGTAATTTATTTTTCACTGCGGCCAGTATTCCTCCCATTAGCTTCAAACGTGAGATAAGTTATTGCTTTTAACGAGCGCCTTTAGCTGCCTACACACAACAGGCAGCTGAAGCCGGAAGGGAAGGGAAGGGAAGGCAGGCTGCGGGGGACAGTTGACCACAGAGGCGTACCCATCTCAGTGGGCTCTGCCAGGCTGCACACTCACAGCAGACCCAGCACTCCTGGATCTCAACATCCTCGCCGGCCCACATGCGCTCACATATTCTATTAACAAGCATTTTCAATCCAAAGCTAACCATAGCCTCCCATGCTCCTGACATACAGTACACTCACATATTCTCAGCGAGCCCTGTTATAATAACGAGCACTAGTACAAGGGAGCATTAGCGAATCAGACGCACATATATCAGGTGAGCTGCTCTCAGAAACACTTAGCGTAAGTCGCTTGTAGTGGACTGCCATACATTCCAAAATGGCTTCCGCACTGAACAAAAGCCCGCAATAGAGGAGGACCAGCAGAACCAGGGCCTTACTCAAGAGAACCAACCCTACACATTTCCAATTCAGCTTAATCTTTAAAGTAGTGTAAGACAAATTGTTCCTTGTTAGGCGGGACAGGGATCCATGATTTTCATTTTCCTCTTATATTGGCCAATACTGCGTCAAGATGGGCAAAAGCACAGCACTAGCAACTGCACAGATGGCATAAGGAACCACTTCCTGTTACGTCATTAAGACACACCGGGGGGTGGGGGGGGGGAGGCGTCTGCAATGCACAGCTTACACTGACTGGACTGGACAGATGGTCAGAAAGTGACAAATTAAATCATGGACGCAGCTTTTCCACTCTGTCAGATAGAAGTATAACTGCGGGGATGAAGTGCAGCCCAGCCTGTGGCACCAGGCACACACACTGCAGTAAAGTAAACAGAGAAATGCACACGTATACAGAGCAGTGGGACTGATGCTTATCCATGCTGGACCTGATGGTGGGTGGAGCTTACTCCTCACATCCTAACTCGTGTCCTCAAGACCTCGGACAGACCAGATACATCAGACAATGTATAATGGAGTTATATACAATACACCATTTGAGCATCATCATTTTCTATTGTCACTTTGAAAACAACAATCCAATACTGCGCTCAAATGCACACATAACATATATTTATTAGAGACTGCAGAGCAAGGTATTGTGAAATCCAAAACTGGAGCAGCTATCGCATTTTCACTGATGTGAACCAATCATTGAGTCTTCTGGCAGAAAGCAAATTATTTTAATTTATTTAAGTCAGTGAATGATATCCATTTAGGGGTTAATGCCTTTGTGTTTTCCATAATTTTATGGAAATACATTTTCAGTAATAAATATTATCAGTCATAATTTTTTACACTCATCTTTTCTTCAAGTATTCCATACAATATAGATTTTAAATAATAAAATAAAATCTAATTAAATATATTTTCAATCCAAAGCTTACCATAGCCTCCTATACTCTTGACATGGGGCATTAATTTAATAATTAGTTTTCTTGGGTTTTATCATAAGGACAGTACAGACATCAGGCGTTGTTTAGGCACTATGTAACAACTCCATCTAACAGCTACTCACAGAGATCAACTATGCTATGTCACGCTTTACTCACCCAATACTCACATCTGCTATAGTTTTATATTACATAGATATTACTGTGTGTATACTGTATAATATTTCTGTACAACTATATGGTGTTTTTAAGAAGGGTTGTGGGGAGTTCTTGTGGTGAGCATCACGTGACCCATTTCCTATCCAGGTCGACTAGGCCTGCACAACCTGCTTTCTCCCACCGTCGCTGTTGCCTCCAGGCAAAATCAAATAACATGGCCAGTCTGGGAAGAAACATCATTTTGCTTCATCTCACATTTTGCTATGTGCCAAGTTTGTTTACCACAAAAAAACCAGCGGTTTAAAACCGATGAATTATTGAAAATCATGCACGATCCTCTTAATTACATTGTATAATTTGAATAATTTAGACTCTACTTAGTGTAAATTATGTGCGACGGGCTAACTGCTTAGCGGCGCATCTGGCTCCCTGGGGGTCAGTATGTACTCATGCTCAGGAGTCAGTTTCCTGGACAAAGAGCATGGTACCCAGTGACACTAGCAAGCCAGGCATTTCAAATGAAGCTGGAGGAGTTGAGACACACGTTTTTAAAATGCACTCTGGGATAGTTCTTGACTTGGTTATGCAAGCGTGAAAGCAGAGGCCAGGAGCAAAGAAACTGGTCTGGGGGTTTAGTGCAGTAGCACAGCAGACTCCCTGATGGAGAGATCCCTCACACTGAAAATGTCTATATTACAGAAAAAATGAAATAAAACTACATAATTTTTAAATCAATATGAACTTTTTAAAAAAGTATTTCCTTTCTAATACTGATTATTTATTTATTTTCAGTATACACACCCTGAACTGCAACCACGTGAACCCCAGGTTTTTATTTGAACCCACAGCAGAGCATGTGTGTTTGATTAAATAGAATATTCCTCAATTTCAAGTGTTTATGTGGAGGAGCTACTATGGGACACTTAGAGGGATAGAGGTGAAGATGAGTCACCTCAGCTTGGAGAACCTGCTGAGAGGAGCCTCTCTTTTCAGCCTCCGATTGAGCCGGGGATTCTGGGAAATCAAGCTGGTATGCAGGCCTGTCTGACTCAGGCTCTGACCCCTAACGAGAGTCTGTAAACAAGAACTGACATTATGAATATTTCAGTTATTCACGCTATATGTAGAACATAAGCCTCTATGCACCGCATGAACTAATTTATCCAAAGTATTTTGGCACAGAAATAGACGTTACTCAAATGGGCTGAGAAATATGCAGAATGGTGCTGTGTATATTTACTCAGTCTATTAGATTACCCTGGAATAAGCAAACAAGTACAGTCAGAAAAGGACTAGGTCATGTGACCAAAAGGAGTGCACTGCAGTTATGTTTACATTATACAAATCTGCAGTTGACTTTGGGTACAGACGTTAAAATCAAGATGTAAATTCCAGCCATTTTCTGCCCATGAGCACATTTGCAAAGCCACTATTTGATTCAAAAGTGGCCTGTGTGAAGTATGAGAAATCGTCTTACGATTAAACAAAGAATCACACGGACCACATCTGAATCAAACTGTGGTTTGTAAATGTCACGCTTGTTCACTCGTCCTCCCAGAAATAATTTATTTTTTTGCACAATCATTCTAACTGCATTGCCTACATTATATTTCCTGGGCACTGATGGTTTGTTTAATATATCCATTAAACCTCAATAAACACAGATCTTTACAGCAGCTGCTTAAACAAAAAGATTGTTCCTACATGGTGTAGAATGTTACTTTTTCAAAGAGCTGTGAATCATATAGCAAGGAATTTTGCTTAAACCTCCTGTTGTGACATCAATACTTCTAATAACCCAGTCTTTGCAATAATGCAAAATATCTCAATAATTTTGCAAAATATATAGACTCATCTTCACAAATACATCCACAAAAAATAAACATCATTAAAGAACACTGGTTCAATTAAACCAACCATGTCTCCTGTGTACCACTACCTCCCCTTTGTAGCAGCAGCAGCTCATAATGTCTGCCAGACGAACGCAAACAGTAGCATCTCTAGCATCTCTATCCTCAACCTTGAGACAAAAGTGTTTGTCCTGCATGTTGTCATGGTAACATATGGAAATAGCTTTGCAATTGTGGAAAGAAGAAGCAGGCTGGGAAAATGTATGCAATTCGTACATTTTAAGAGCAATCGTGACATTGTGGTTTCCTCTGCTTACATTCAATTACAATACTGCCAGGAAATAAGATATTTTTGTGAACCTGTCATATAAATTATTTATTCTTTTAAACAAAATTAACTGTCACACAAATAAATAAGAATTGACCCCATCATTAGCAACAATTAAGCTTGTATTTGTTTTGAATGGCTAATGTGCTTCTTTCTGGAATTGGTTTTATTGGTTGCATATTGGAGATGCACAACTAAATATTATGTGATTATCATTATTCTGAACACACATTTTCTGTGTAAATAAACAAACAGATTATCTAACTCATTATTTAACGCAAAGTGAAATTTCACAAGCCAAAAGGCCATATGGCCATGCTTATTGCTGAACAGTGATACTTCATTCTCCACTTCTGTAGAAATCTTTCAAGACCCTTCAAACCCTCTAGACTGCTTTTGTGGACTGCCCTCTTAAATTCAAACCACACTTTTTAGATTAGGTTGAAGTCTGGAGACTGAGATGGCCAATGCAAAACTGTCATTTTTGTGGTCAGGGACCATTAATTGGCTAAAGTGAATTGACAGTAGTTCACAGGCTCAGACAGAAAGATCTCGAAAGATGTTCTGTATGGAGGAATTGCCAAAGATCCCCCCAATATGTTCCCCAGTCACAAAAACTATATAAGAATTTTTATCCTTGAAAAAGGAGGATGTACAAAGTACTGAAAACAGGGGCTACAATAATGTTGGCACGTGTATTTTTTGGAAATGAAATTATTTTGTTAAATATTTTTCTCGGAGAAATTGTAGCAGTATAAAAATATAATAATCCCTTTTTTGGTGCATACAATAGAGGTCACTACAATAACACAGAGCTGTGTTATTTTATATACGACTATAAATAAATAGTCTTTTGAAACACTGAACAGTTTATTGGCATGATGAAGAATCTGAACAATACTCTTATTACAATTCCAGACTCGCATACATTTTCTTGGATTGACTTTCATTATTAATTGAGTTCTATTAGATTCCCACCCAACCCCAAGACATTCAAACAAATAATCAATTTATCTGCAACAGCTGTGTTATTAAAATCAGTTCCCCAAAGTGATAAAAAGCACCTGTTCACTGACAGACATAGGGGAAAAGACCTTAAATTATTATATTGACTAATCAGTGTGTCAAAATTTGAAACAATTATTTTTTTAATCAGTTCAATCAATTGGTGAGATTAGCTGTCGCAGCATTTGCACATATGTTGTGAAGTATCAAAAATATATTTTACTTAAATATTTTTTAAGCAGACTTTATTTCTGCAAACATTATTATATTTGTGATATAAATTGTTTTAATGGCTTGTATGCAACTACAACTATTATTAAATTTATGAAAATCATGTTTGACTTCTAAACACTTTTTACCATTAAAACATGTAAAATGCATTTTTCAGATTATTCAGGACACCTGAGAGTTCATTCAACCATGAATATTTTTAATAAAATTGATAAACTGATAAAGAATGTGAGGAGGCTGTTTTGAGCTTATTGTTCTACAGAAATAAGATAAATTGCTTTACTCTTCATAATGTGTTAATTATCCCCCTCATCAAGCCAATGTTTATGTTAGTGATACTGATGAAACAGCCATGTCTTATTAAAAACACCCGATCCTATACTTCAATCCAATAAGTGTCCAACCATCAACTAGCTATCCCAACAGAGGGACTCAAATTTCTCATGTTTTTGAAAAGACTGTGGTATTGCACTGCATCTAGACATATACAGAGAACCAATCACATATTGTATCCTCATTTTCAATAAAGAGCATTTCCTCCAGAGAAATTGTCTGCATTGCGAATATTATCATTGAAACAGACACCAGCTGAAACGCTTGCCTTAAACAATAAAACAGTGTGGAATGTACAATGAGAAGCAAATCAAATTAATGTAATAAATGAACTGACTGCAAAACAGACTCATGAGCCAATCTGAAGTACTCGATGACTCTTCTCATTTTACAGGATGAAAGCACGCAGGGACAGACTGGTAGCAGCACACACATTTTCATTAGTGTCATCTGATCATTTCAATAAACTAATTGCAACCACAAGGGCATCGAAATCCATAAGACGAATACGCGAATGTGTACACACTGATCAAAAAAGCCTCTGCAAAAATAATGCTCTTTATACTGATATATTCATGATCATTAGGGCAAATTGATTTTTTGCAAAGACTTAAATGCATTATACTTTATGCGTGTTGCTTTGCAGCATTTGTGTGCTTTCACAAACAAAGGGTCACTCCTTTTTAACAAATCTAAATAAATGTGGATACACGTGCGTGGAAATAATTTTGGATTTTCAACTTCAGAAATACACTACCTGAAACACTGAAACTCCTTTGCCATTATTAAAGGGCAGCTACTGTTATGTAGAAAACAGCAAGATGGAGATGGGATGAGATGTCCACATACTGCAAAATGCTCCAAAAACTGTTTATTTCAAAAACATGAAAGGAAAGACAATATTTATTTTATGTCATCTATCATGAGATCAAAAGGTTGCCTCATTTCTGAAATAAACATTTTTAGGAGCATTATGCAGAGTGCAAACATCATTTTTCGGTTGTTTATTCTTGAACTAGCACCTGCAAAAAGATTTTTGGATGTACTCACGTATTTCCTACAAAGTAAGAAATAGCTTGTTAATAAGTTAGCCTAAGCTTTTCAAGTTTATTCCCTTTGTGTGTGTTTGATACACTCAACAAAATAACTTCTGTATTTAATTTTATAACACTGGTCCTCTGTTTAGCATCCTCATAGTGAGGGGAAATAGTGGAACTAACTACCCAGGGCCCCAAGGCAAGGGGGTGGGGGAGGAGGGCCCTCAAAAGGCATGGACTAATAAGTTTGGTCTACAATTTTAAGGGGGTCCACAGAAACTGCATCTGCACAGGGCCCAGCCACTGCTCCAGGGAAGCAGATCCAGGCTTCTGGAATCTTCCGTAAGATACAGGCTTCTGAAAAGCTTTCTCTCCCACTGAGTACTTCTAGTTTTGTCAAGTTATAAAAGTCAAATCCGTTTCAAACTGAGCACCCTGACGAGAAGGGAAATAGTCAGAAAAGCGATCGAGAGGCCAGCTACATCACTGACGGAGTCGTAGAGATCATCTGCTGAAACCTGAGAAACTGTCCAGAGAATAACCATCTCTTCAGCACTACAAAGTTATGGGCTCTTTGGTAGACCGGTGGCATAGGCCTGATAGCAAAACACCATGTCTGACACAAATCAAACACAGAGCCCATTACCCAGGTAAACCCATCACCATGCCTACCATCAACCATGGTGGTGGCAGCACCATGCTATGGGATTGCTTTTCAACAGGTGGGACTATGAAGCTTGTACCCATTAGCTTGTAGATGGATGCAACCAAATAAAACAACTAAAATTTAATCCTTCAGGAGAACCAGCTTCAGTCTGCAAATAGGGTGAAGGGTCAACATTTAGGGTGAAGATTCATGTCTTACAACAGGACAATGACCCAAAGCACATCCCAAAATGACAGAGGGGTGGCTTAGAAACAAAGACATTATTCCTGAAAGGTCAAGCAAGAGCCCTGACTTAAATCCAATTAAAAACCTGAAATGAAATCTGAAATGGCTGTCCACTAATGTCCACCATCTATTTGGCAGCTGGAGCAAATTTGCATGAAGGAATAGATAAATATTTCAAAATCCAAAAGTGTACAGCTCATACAGATATACCTGAGAAGACTCAGTTGTAATGCCAAAGGGCTATATACAATATACTGACTCTCGGGGGGTTAATACTTTCGCAAATGACAAATGTACATCCATCCATCAATTTTCCTAAACCCAATCAGCATCGCAGGTGGGCTGGAGCCTATCCCATAAAAAATAATAAATGTTGTAGAACAAAAGGCTAAGTATTTCAATTCATGAAAATATTAAAGTGCAACAAGAAAAATAAGTTTAATAGGGGTGAATACTTTCTGAAGGCAGTAATTCAAA
Organism: Anguilla anguilla; assembly: GCF_013347855.1. NCBI lineage: Eukaryota > Metazoa > Chordata > Actinopteri > Anguilliformes > Anguillidae > Anguilla > Anguilla anguilla. Next base: position 27,673,906 of record NC_049216.1, on the reverse strand, counting down.
CATTTCTGATTAACATGCATTTATACAATTGTCAAATCGCAATAGTATAGTAAATCTGATATGATGTAGCAGCATTAGTCCCCCAGCAACTGAAACAGTTGAACTTTGACAAGGCCAGCTCCAAGAATGGACCATGCCAATGCAAGATTGCAGGGGTCTGGTGAAGGGGAAGATATAATCAGGTCTCTCAGCTTCCCACACAGTGAAATATAATAGGCTACACTCAGCTTAACCCCAAGTAGCATGGTAGCAAAAAAAAAAACTCAAAAATAAGGCACTGAATGGGAAGCTGCAGAAGGATTATCTGGACATGTTACCTCAAACCCTTTTCCTTAAATCTCGTTCAAGCCTATTCATTCAGATGTACGGTATGGGTTGAGATTCCTGCTCTTATTGTGCTACAAACTTTATAATCAGAGGTAATTCAGACCCTAAAGGACATGCAATGTTCATACTTACAAATGCCAATAGACATAAAATGTAGAGTATATATAGTAATATAGAACACATAAAAATAATTACAAAGAAAAACAGCCATACGCATTTGCGCATATAAAACGCAGAAATGCAAAACAGAAACAGTCTACAAGAGTCTACATGTTTGTAATAAACGCAGAACATTTAGAACTGCAGGTTTGGATCACAGACTAATATGCTACTCTGAAATATGAGATTTTTTATGGGACCAGATCAACTACTGGTGAGTGCCGACATGATCCTGACTGCAGGGGAAAACACATGGAACAAATACAAGGACCAGCCATTCTTATTCTGATGTTGGCAGGGTAGACACATTGAAAGACACAGGTTGGCAGCAACCAACTTATGCCTTGTTCAAAACAGTAGGCTAACAAAACATGAACCCATCTAAGAGGTCTCCACAAACTGCATCATAAAGAATTCATCCATGTAGACTGTGATCCTATTAAGTATGACATCTTAGGGAGGACACAAGTATTTCTGCAAGCAGAATATAGGCCTACAAGAAGAAAGCAACCCATGGAGCAACAAGTTAACTGACTACAAGGGAAGTCGACGAGAAGACAAGTGCAATAGTTTGCATAAATATTCAATCCATTTACACAGTCGATTTAATAGTCCTGAGTTTGCTGTTGGCATGAAAATGCTTGACTGAATGGTACCAGCTGTCTGTGTCCTTGCCACACTGAAGAACTGCTTTCATTTTTGTCTGTGAAAAATAAGAAAGTCAAGGCAAACGAGGCAGCCATTAGGATCTATAAAATTCCATTCCTTTGAATCTTATATCAAAGCCGCTTACTAGTTAGTACAGCACTCTTGGTGGATTCAGCTATTTGTTCTCACAAACAGACATGCAAGCACAAAAAAAACAAAAAATGTATAACCAAATTTAAAACCCTTTCATTTGTCACAAGAGCTGGCATTGCCAGAGGTACACTTTGAGCACAGGGGTGCAAAACAAGCAAACACAGAAAAGGCTGAAGGTAGGAAGATGAAACAAAAATAAATAAGAATGTATACAATCTTCGTGCTATTACTTAAAAGTGCTTTTGAATTTGCAACAATATTTGGCATTTTTTACACTTGAAAAGCATCTTTCTGAAAAGTTCTGAAGTTCTTTTTTTTTGTTTCTTGGCACAATCCAATTTCAATATCTGTATATGTGGATATCCAAGCGCCTATAGCATTACTGGGAACATGTCAAGAACTTAAATACTAAATACTATACTATTTTTTTCTTTAAATTAATTCATAGTTTTTTTTTAGAAAATTAAATTTAGATTTGAATGTATTTAATGTAAATACATAAATAAGCTACATTTAAATGCTTCACAATGAGAATATATTCTATATAATTATAGAATATAGAATATGATATAATGAAGACAATACGCATTCAAAAACATTAAAGTCATTAAAGTTAATACAACCAGAAACAATCACGAACAGGACCAATATTAAGGAAAAGGAAAAAAAGTTTTCTTTCTGGGAACTTGAGAGCAACTTCTTAAATGAAAGATTTGGTATTGCAGCTTGAAAAACATAATCATTCTTGCATTTTTAGTTTTTTTAATTTAAGAAACATTTTTATTTCTTTGGTATTGAGAAATCTACTTTGGTACTGAGCAGTCAGAAAATAAAGATGAAAATGTTATTCCATTTTTTTTTTCAAACAGCATGTATATCTTAATGTTTCATCAAAGCTAACGTTTTAAGCATATAAGTCCACATGTCTGCGTGAGAGCATTTTGATTTCATTTAAAATGCCCTCATTCTCTGTTCATTTACATACGCAGGACTAATGACGGTCTGCATCTTAATTATGTAAAAATTAAAAGCCAATTTACGAAACAGCTTCCCCGGAAATAACGCAAACAAAACAGAATAATTGCGTGTTGTAAATGTGCACAGAGCGGACAAAATGGAGTCACCACAAGATCCTCTGAATTAAATGGCTTTGGAAAACGATCTCGACCAGCAAATTAATAACGGCAGAAGCAGGATCCCCACACTGCGTGAACCGCAGCGGCAGAGCCAGGGCGGACCGAGAGGGCAGCGGGCACCCCTCTGGAGCACAGCTGTCGCTTCTCTGTCCTGAGCATGGTGATGGTGCTCCACATTCTCCTGCAGGAGCAGCCTGCCGGTAGCGCGGGAGCAAAGGCAATACCCAGCACCGGAGCAGCGTTTCTGGAGGAGGTACTGCGGAGGAGCCCACACACACACACACACACACACACACACGCGCACACACACACACATATACACATACACACACACACACACACACACACACACACACAGACATGCTCCGGAAAGTGCACACAGAGCACACACAAACGCATACACACAGAAGCACACACAAACGCACACACACACACACACACACACACACACACACAGACATGCTCTGGAAAGTGCACACAGAGCACACACGAACGCATACACACAGAAGCACACACAAACGCACACACACACACACACACACACACGCTCTAGAAAGAGCACACACACACACACACACACACACACATACGCACGTACACAAGCGCCGCGGCACCCGTGCCAGCTCCCTCCCCGTATCTCCGCTCCGTCCTCCTGATGCCAGCCCTGCCGGGACGCAGCAGATGCCCCGCGGGGTCCGGCGGGGGCTGGCAGTGCCAGTCTCCGTCTCCGTGCCCGCCGGCCCGGTGGCACTCGCTGGGGTACACTCCGACACGGCAACGCGAAGGAACCAAACGCGGGATAAAACGAAGAGAGGAAGATGAAGAAGCAAAAAAAAAAAAAAAAAAAGAGAAGTTGTTTTGTAATCCCGAAGATGAGGCCCTGAAAAAGAATCCGGAAAACTGCGGAACAAAACTGAGTTCGCTCGCTCCCGAGACTAGACCAGACTAGACTAGACTGAAATACGGGCACAAGAACTGCCTTTTCCCTGGTTTTTCCCATGCTTTGTCTCTGCGACAATGTATTATTGTCACCGGAGACATTAACATAAGATCAAGTATGCAAACCAGGCCGGTGATTATAATAAGCCGAGGATAAAGAGGCGTCTGAAGACACGTCGGGAGAGCAGGGGGGAAAAAACAGGCTCTGCAGAGATGAGACGACAGAAGACGCCGGGTCTCCTCCGGGTTTCCTCCCCGCCGTCGGCAGCCGTGCTGGGCAGCGGGCGGCGGGCTCTGGCACTCATGGGGCAGGGGGAGGCTTTGCCTAACGTGCACAACACACAAACACGTGCGCGCACACACACACACACACACACACACACGCGTACATAGACACACGTACACACAAGCACGCACACACACAAAAACACACACACACACAAACACAAACACGCACACGTACACACACACACAGACACACGCAAACACAAACACACCTTCACATACAGTTTCTTCTCCCCGGATCCTTCCCAATGCTGCCACCCTCACAAGCAGACAGACTCCTCCTAAACACCACCACAAGAACAACTGCAATCAGCTCTTCGTAAACGAACATAAATAAAAAAGCACAAAAAAGGGCCAACCGCAAGCTTCTCCAATAATTTCTTAAAAAGTGCGAAAAAGAACGGCCAGTCCCCACCTCCCACCGCGAGGTCGGTTTTTGTCTTTTAATTTATTTCGTTTTGTGGTTGTTTTAGAAAATGAGCTTCTGCTACTGTTGCGATGTTGGGGGGATTTATGGGTCCCTTGTTTATACATACCCCTCAACACCACACACCCCCGCCTTAGTCTGAAAGCAAGGTTTTTCCCACCCTCAGATATACAGACACACACTCTTTGTGAGAATACAGCGTGTGGTTGTTTTGTATGGGTGTGTGTGTGTGTGTGTGTGCGCGTCGCCTGTGCCAGCTCAGGGAAAGACAGAAGAGAGGAAGAGAAAAAAAAAAACTCCTCTTTGTAAGTTATGGGAACACTTTGAGACAGACACAGGCACTCATAAATTATACGCTTCATTTGCATATTCCTGGCATAAGACATTATGCAAATAGCAGCCATTTGCATAATGGATTCCTCTTGTTGCCTCAGTTGTTTCATGCTCCTTTTCATTTAAATAATGAAAAAAAAACAAAAGGGGGAAAAGAATTGTGCGATCCAAGACCCACAGAACAGTATGCCAGTGGCCGAACTTAACACTATTTCCCAGAGTCATCGAGGGTACAGACAGGAGAGAAGCCAAAAGAGGGAAATTGTGCGAAAACCACATAACCTTCAGTAACCGTAAGTACAGAAAATGCAAATGGAAGTCTTAACACAAATAAAAAGGGAAGGAAGTAAAGTTGTATAGTCCGGAGGAGAAAAATCAAACAATGAAGACGCAGAGCAGAGAATTCAGCGTAAAAACGGCTGCTCAGCGCCTGTTTGCCAGTGTGCCTGTTTCTTTCCCTTAATGAGACTGAACGGCCTCACCCATTAGTGCAGGCTGCAGCCTGGCTAATTAACAACTGTGGGAAGTCTTTGGTTGGGGGAGAGGGGGCATTTTATTAAATAATTAAAGGCAGTACTGCCACCTGCTTTTAACCTCATCGGTTCTGGAACTTCCAATTTTTTTTTATTTTGATTTTTTATTAAAGAAATTAAAAGAAAGTAATGAATGCAGTCGCAATTATCACTCAATTATATATAGCGATTTTAGCTAATTTCTGCTAATACCCTGCATGGTTTCCAGGTAACAGAAAACAACAGGATAATTTATTGCCTATGTAGCAACATCAACAGTTTCAAAAGATACAAAAAAAAATGTGACTTAATGCCCTACTTCGTCTTTTTACAACTTTAATTTGACCCCAAACCTAAACACTGACACCTTGTGAACTGTAAAAAAAAAATGTGGAGAAGCATATGAGCTGACAGGGCTGCTGAGAAGGTAGGAGGGGGAAATGTGTCAGCGATAGTGTGTGCTGGAGCACAAGGGTGTGGAGTTTACCGACTCAGAGATGGAGGGAGGGTGGAAGAGGGAGGAGAAGGACAGAGAGGAAAAGGGGGGAGAGAGTGGTGGGGGCTCGCGGGAGGACTTTGATTATTTATAACAAAATGCCAGCGCAACATCCTGCGTTGGGATCAGACAGCAAAACGTCAACTGCGATCAGCTATAGTCCAATGAGCAGCCAGGGATCACTCACAGCGTACAGTACAGTAGGGACTCAGCAGCAGTCAGGGCTGAAGGGCTGCTCTACACCAGCGCCAACATGGAGGACAGGCAGGGCATACGCGCAGAGCAGTGCCAGGTAGAAGGGGCGGGCGCGCGGGCAAGCAGCGGGCAAGCAGCGGGCTAGCCACCTTGTGGGAAACGTTAAGAGCAATTCATCAGCCTTTAGAATCAATTAACCCGTATGTTAATTAATGTCAAGCCTATATAACAAAAAGGTTGGGGGGGGGGGGGGGGGCAAGCGAAGAAGGCAGAGAGGGCGGGTGGTAAGAGAGAGAAGGAGGGTACGAGAGAGGAGGGGGGAAGGGTACGAGAGCGGAGGGGGGAGGGGTACGAGCGAGACAAGCTACGAATACGGATGATGGCAGCGAGAAGCTGGCAAGGTGCCATCCATTCTGTGGTAGCACCAAGGCGGGCTAGTGTTCGTTCGCAGGAGAAAGCGGGTAGATGTGGCGGTGGAGACGACGGCACCACCCGCCCTGTTTGCTTGCGCTTGGCAAAGGAAGGGCAGTGTATTTAGACGTGGCGGGGGTAGATTGCAGCACATATAAAAAGATAACAGGGACTGGCAAGAGTTACTAAGCGAAAAGCTCAGCTTCAGCCTAAAACTACCACGAGGTGACGGGGATAATCAGCTTCCTGAGACTGCGGCATCGCCTTCAACCAACGTGAAGGGCAACAAAAGCGTTGGAATTTTTGGCCCGAAGGTGGACAGGGCAGAGCTGCTTTGGGGGGAAAGGGGTGGCGAGTAGGACTGTGGTTGGACAAGTTTTGAGGCTTTTTTCCCTCTTTTTCTAATACCGGCTGTGACTCTGCTTCGATGGAGAATCGCAGAACTCTGCCAGGGGAACCATTTGGAAGAAGGGAAGAAAAAACAAGGAAAAACTTGCTTCTGGCTGCTGGTGCATTGTCCTGGGGGTGGCTGATGGTGTGGGAAAGGGGGGGGGGGGGCGGTGGTGGGAGGTGGAAGGAGAAGAAGCGCCTCCCTCTCTTTTCCTCTCTCACCCCCTCTTTTTCTCTCTCTCTCTCTCAAGCGCCAATCTCTGTGCCAGGCAACCAGCCAGCTGGCGGACACTATGCCAACGCGCTCGCACTGGCAGATGTGGCGCGCTCCGGGACGGCGCGAACGACAAAGAGGGCAACCTCAGAATTCCGGAATTTCCGTTTCACCGATTCGCAGGAAAACTTCGGAGCGACGTCGGGGCTGCGGCGCGTTTGTGCCCGCGGACGCGCCGCCGTGTGCCAACGGCTACGCGGTGGCATCTGTCGAGGAAAGATGGAGGGGGGTCGGAGAGATGGCACACGGCGAACGAACACAAATCAGCGCTGGCGTGCGCGCGGGTCGGTAAACAAAGATAAAGAAGGAGAAGAGCAAACAAAGATAATGCTCCTGACAACTAATTACAACAACAAAAGTTTGCTCTGCTAATTAGCATGGCGACTTCAGCGGACGGGAGCGGGGCGGATTACAAACAAAATGAAAGAGAAAGGACGAGAGAACGAGCGGCGAGCCAGGCTATTTGGAGGGAGGGTGCAAAAAGCTGGCGCGGTTTTTGTGCCAACACCTCCCCCGCTGCCCGCAACCGCACAATCGCCCAAAACACGAACAACAAGACCGTAAAGTCGCCTGTCAGCGACCGCGGCGGAGATCGGCTGCCATGGGCAGCGCTGCCACAGATGCTGCCAATCTGCCAATCGCCCGCTCACGACAGGACAGAAGGAGGGAAGAGAGGACCTCAGGGACCGTGCCAACAACTCACTGGCAGCTGTTTACAAAAGGCTCACAAACACACACACCCACACACACACACACTCACAAAGAGGAAAAACATGAGGATGAATACTAATGAACAGCAAATTCAGACAGTTTTTTTTTTTTTTTTAACGCTTTTTGTTTTCATTTGTTTGGCTTATGTACGTACATCGAACGCACATTATGGTCTCTTCCAGGTGCGTTCGAAGAACACCGGCAAGCTCAACTTCGTAAAAAAAAAAAAAAAGAAAAAATAAGAAGAAGAGAAAATATGAAACTATTGGAGCAGCAGGCAGAGCTAAGGCAGGCAGGCAGGCAGGCATGCAGGCAGGCGGGCGGGCAGGGAAGAGTGTGTGCGATTTATCTACATTCACAGCAATCACCAGGGAGATGAATGGCTCAGACTGTAGACTCTATACAGCATCCACCAGTATGGGAGACAAGCGGGGAGATGCCACACAGACAACAGACGAGCTGGAAGTCCATGAAGGGGGCACAGAAGACAGGGGGACGAGACGGCAGCCCCGGCAGCAGATGCACTGGGGAGGAGGTACCCGCCGGGCGAACCCGGCTCTGCAAAAAAGGGGGGTGGTGGGTGGGTGGGGTGGGGGGGTGGGGGGTTTGTGGGAACTCTTTCACCAACCCCCATCCCTCATTCTTTTTTCTTCTTTTTTTTTGCCCCCTGCCTGCCAACCAACCAAAGAACTACCAAAACTCCCCCTTTTCTTTTTTTTTTTTTTTTTCCCCTTTGCATCTTTTTTGGGGGGCTAAACCCGACGGGCACGGACGCGACGCGGAGGTACCAACCGGTCGGCTGCGGGTCTGAACGCCGGGCGGCGGGGAAGGAAGCCGTGGTTCCCGCATGGTCCGCTGGCATCGGGCACAGAGCCAAGGATGGGCGCTACTGCAGCGCGGAACATGGAGGAATACAATTTACTCTCTTTCATTGGAGGGAAAAGCACGGGAAAAAAATTAAAACCGCAATTAGCGGGGATTTAATTACCCAGCCGCTGATCATCATCACAACTGGATACCCAAAACTTTTTGTCATTCACCTTCTCTGTTTCTGTTGGACAGGGGGGCACGGTTGTGGATTATAAATAATTGAAGAAGTCCTCCAAAGGGAGGGACTATAAGATCTTTGCGCTCCTGCACTGCTTGGACATTACCACCAAAATGACAGAGCCAAGGCTGCCACCAGTAAGGATAGATTAGGGAAAGGATGGCATCTTTTTGGGCATCTTCGCCGATGCCGCTCAAGACGCGATCGTAACATATACAATTAACGATTTAATTCGTAATTTACGCTTTTTTTTTTTTAAAACTCTTCGCCGCGGAACGTGAGCGGAAATTATAATTTTTTTGAGCTAATGAGGTTTGGATCATCGGCCTTTTATTTTAATTCCATGGGGGATGTTAATTACGCCACGTCTTCATTATACAAATGGATTACAAAAAGGAAAAAAAAAAAATGAGGAGTGCTTGCAACAGAGTGCAGGAGAGAGGGAGGGAGAGACAGAAAGAAATGAAAGGGGGATTTTTTTTCCTCCTTCTCTATCAGCCTGCATTCATATAATGCCACACTACTGGCAAACAACCACAGAATATCTTCTGCAATGCCTGCCAATGCTGCTATCCTCAAGTCCTCTCTCAGGGAAAAGCTGGTCTCCTCCACTCTACATCACGTCTCTCTCCTGCAAGGACATCGCATACCCTGGCTGGATCTTACAAAAAAAAAAAAAAAAAAAAAAAAAAACCATGATGGAGACACACTGCTGGGATTTTTCCTGTTCTTTTGGATATTACTGCCATTATTAAAATGATCCGAGTTCTTAAGTTATTGCCGTTATTACGGTTAAGGCTGGTTACTGTGGCGTCGGTGGCGGGCGGGCGAGATGGAATAGAGCAAGAGAGACAACAACAGAGACTGTGGCGGGGCACCGGCTAATGTCCTCAGTGCTTAATCATCGCAGAGCAGAATGGTTTTATGCATATTTCATTTGCATATCATTAAATCGCTAAGGCACTGTGGCAACTGGCAGCGGAGAGCGAGGGAGCGAGATTGGAGGAGCACAAAGTACAAAAAAAAAAAAAAAAAAAAAAAAAAAAGAGAAAGAACGACTCATTATTCGGTGGCAATATTCAAAGCAGCGTGCCCGCTTTCCGGCAACCTGCCAACTCGTTTTAATTTGACGTTAATTAAAAATGTGGGCGCTCTCAGCCTTTTCAACTGGGATTAATTGCGGGTCTCGCAATCTTAGTGAGGAAACGGCAGAGGCACACAATACATATACGTGCATTTGTGTATGCGCTACATGTACACATTGTACATGTTCCTCTGGATTCTACAAATTGTGTGCCTTTTTTTTGTCTGTTTTATTAAACAGTGCAGAGAAGTGTTAGAATTTTTTGCACATTTTTCAAAAGAATTTGTTGTTGTCAGGATGCTGTGATCTTCACAATGTGGATGCACATACTGTTGAAGATGGAAGTCATTGGCAAACACTTAGAAATATGATACAATATTATAAATTTGCTGTACATTTTAATATTATTTCATGAAGGTGCATACGGGGAGAGGACGGGGTGGGCAGCGGGCGATGCCAAAATCGCGGCACGGGAGCGAGCGTGGGAATGGCCGGGGGCATCCTGCCGTAGCTTTTCGCCTTCTTTTCCCGGGATAGACAAAACAAAAACTAGCCCTTGGCCCCCCCCCTTCGCTACTTCCCTCCTGGCCCAAAAACAGACTTTGTAATTAATGCGCAAATTAGTACGCTTGCCTGAATCCTGATTGGCTGTATTAAATCATAATAAGCAATTAATCCATTGTTTCGGATTCCAGAACGCCGGCTTTCCTCCCCCTCCGTCTGGTTTGGGGTCCTTTTGTGAGGGACACAAGGGGGGCATTGTTGACTCCCTAGACGTACACACATGCACCCACTATTAATTGAGGGGTACAGCTTGCACACTGTAAAGCAGTGGGAACGTCCCATTGGGCTGGCAGTAACCCCCTACCCAGCCTAATATATTCAGCGGAACAAAAGGGATGCTAAAGAAATTCACATGGATTTTCGTGAAAGTATTCAGTCAGAACTTCCACCATGTGGAATGAAACTAAAACGGCGGAACAAAAAACAAAACAAACAAAAAAAACAAAAGAAACCAAACGGAAGATTTAAAAAAAAAAAACCTTACCTGAGCATTGATTTTTAAGTGGTGTCTTTCAAAAAAAAAAAAAATTTAAAAAGCATCCCACTCATGTTTTTACCCATTTCTGAGTTGTATGTCGCCGCTAGTGCCCAACTTTCACCCCTTTCTCCCCACCCCCGTCCCCGACGCTCCCTGGGCGTACCCCCCCAGGGACGCGGTACGAATATTCAGTTTAAATGGGTTTCGAGCGCCGCGCAATTAGCCGTGTTTATTAATTCCCGTAATGAGCGCTGTAGGGCTGCGGCAGCCTGCCCGGGCGGGAGGCGAGCGGGGCTGCCAGGCTGCGGCATGCTGGGTATTAGCCTCGAATCATGCAGATGTCGCTGTAGTCCTTCCAAAAGCTCCGATTTTGAGGAGAGGGGAGGTAACGAGGACGTCGTTTGGGATCACGCACCTTTGCCGTATGTTCCATGGAAACGCACGCATGAGAAAGAGGCTGCCCAAGGAGGGGGGGGGGTTGGGGTGTGGGGAGGGGGGCGAGACTGGGTGGGGGCGAGATGAGTTAAAACGGTGTGCGGGGGGGGCGGGGGGGGCGGGGTTTAATTGGAGAGCCCTGTATGAAGGAATGTCGACATAAATTATTTTATTCAAATGCAGCAAGGTAGAGCGGAGCGGCGAGGCTTTCTGTATTCCGTCGTGTGCGTCACACAGGATTCACATTATGCAGAATATTCATATTAATATGCATAAGGAGTCACGGTTATTATGCGGCTAGTATCCGTCACTGCAGGGGTAATTTTGTGCCGAGCTGAATCCCTGCTCTCCTCGCAGTCAGGAAAGGTTGTTTCTTTGCATGATCTCCAAAACTAGGTCCATCTTCCCGAATCAGTTCAAATTTGTACAACTGTGCTTGGTTTTCTTAGCGTTATATTTGAAATAAGAATGCAAATTTGTATTAAAAAGAGAAAAAAAACTTCCTCATATCCGCAGGGGACTAAGGTGCGTATCATGATTCCAGTCATATTCAGTCTGACTGTTCTGTCGCAGACATATCATTTGATGCAAAACCTGCCCACCTTTGATACCAATGCCCAGTGTAGCAAGGTGCAACCCACATGGAAGGTTTATTCACAAAAGAGAAAAAAAAATAGTACACTGGATGTACACAAAAATGTATAAGTTGAAAAATGGCCAGCCTGAAAATAACATTTACACATGAGAAAACAGAAAATACACCGCAATGACATTTAGCAAACAGAAAGAACGCAATGTTCTTAGAAACAATGTCATTGGCAGTTGGGCGTGGCACTATGCAAAAATCACTGAGTGCGCATAGTTTTACAGAAAAACCCAGTCAGAACCCAGGAAGAGCCAAGAGTAACCTCACTGGGCTTATCTACAGGACAGACTTGGGGAGGTCCTTGCCAAGAGCTGATGCAGCCTAAGAAGCTCAGCTACGCTGCTCAAGTTACTCAGCCCCTCGGCACCACTTGACATTGTAAGAGCCGAGGAGGACCAAAGGTAGTTCTTCAATCCCAATAGCCTCGTTTGTCATCTTCGGAGTGTGGTGAAGGGTCGAGGGCATGGATAAATGTACGTTTTGCCTTCATGGTACAAAAAATGCGAATACATTTCAGACAGGGGTACACGAGCAACCTGTTTGAACACAGCTGAAAGAGAACCCTTTTGTTGCTGGTGGACCTTGAAACCCAAAGATTACAGGTTCAATACCAGGTAGGGCAATGCAGTTCTGCCCGTGAGTTCGACTTGAATAGCTTAAATACACACGTAAAATTGTGTATGTCACTGGATAAGATCATCTGCCAAATGGCACTAATGCAAGCCAATGACAGCTCTCAGTGCTCAGCAAGTCACATATTGCCTGCTTTACACTCAAACTCTTTGCAGACCCCTGTGCAGGCAAGCTCTTCTTCCCTTAGCCCCACTCAGGTGAACGGAACAATGGCACCAGGACATTTCTTGTGTTGTCATTGAAATTTAAGGAAAAACTGTAAGAACATTGTCACTTCTTAAAAATGCTATGCTTCTCATAATCCAGCACAAAGGGGCCTACTCTGAGCAGGTCCCTCAATGTCGAAGAGTCGGATGACTCTCCTGAGGTACACAGACTGCAACCATGCCAGCTGCATGGGTATCTATGGTGTAACAGGAGGAGGAGGAGAGCACGCTTCTGTGTGAAACTTGTTGGTGCCCCAAATTCCATACCTTAGGGCAAGGGCAAGAATGGATTGTTCCTTTCAAGGTCGTACCAGCTCCTACTGGTTTGAATATATTACTTTGAATCCCACCACCTATCAATTATTTTCAAAATTTGTTTAAAAAAGAAATTATGAAGCACAGCAGTGAGACCCTTAAAAAGGCGTGAATACACATTAACGCATTGTTAAGAATGCTGTCATGAGGAGCAAATCCTTGAATAACGCATGTGACGGATCGAAAGTGTGTCACGGTATGAATGGCTGTTTGGGAATAAAGCCCAAACATTTCCGCTACTTCAATTATTCCACCTTCCCACAGAGTTCATGGTAATACCGTATACAGCAAGCTATCCCTAGACTGCATTAAAGGTGCATGGAAGGTGACAAAGTGTTTGTGTGTTAAGCTGTTAAAAAGGGACACCCTTTCACCTGGCTGTGGTTCCCACAGTCCCAGCATCACACGATTTCCAAACACCCAGGCTTAAGTGACTGAATGCTGGCATTCATCTCTCCAAAGGTTGTCTGGGCTCCTGATATAAGAATTCCATTCTTTGGAAGGGTATATTGTCACATGGAGTGGGGGAGGAGCCCCGCCTAAGTTGCTGCATGTATTTCTCTGGACATTTATGTCCAAGAATACTGGGATCACTGGAACAGTGTCAGTATGTCACTGTATACATTTGAATGACGTCATCTTCCAATATTGCATACCTCATCTACTTGGTCATGCAATGTTTTTGGAGGTTAGGGGTGGGAAGTCATGCAGATGCTTTTGGGAAACTAACTTGTTAGCATTTTCTTTGCTTGTGTAACACGACTTCTTTGGTTGCTGGCATGTGGAGAGAGTCATTAAATGGTGGAAAGTTAGTGGTTCAGATGATTTCGATAGCCAGGACTGGGAGAACTCAATCCAGATTGATACTGCTGCACAGAATTCTGAAAACTTTCACTCAAACAACAAACTAAGGAGCTGTCAGCCAATCAGAGTGCAGTTTAGGGCATGACAGCCATGATTTGCTCAGACTAATATTTTAATTGTGTGTGAACAGGTTACCCCTCTGAAAGATAACCCTAGCAACAGAATATGTACACATAAAATACATGTATTAAAATATCAGACAATGCTCAATAGAGTAAATGCTTAATTATGAAAAATAATAATTCAAATCTCCACATTCTTTGAAAGGTCAACCAAACAGTAAACTGCTGGAATCAACCAAGTGAAAACCAACTCTGTAGCCAGTTTAACATTAAATAAGTTTATTGAACCGGGAGATATTGCAATTAGAATCGCAAGTAGAGATCATAGCTCTCTAATGAATGTAGGCACACTACTTATAATTAACTAAAAATAAGACATTAAACCAGTCATTAATTTGAAACTACCAGGAGAGAGAGAGAGAGAGAGAGAGAGAAAGAGAAAAGAGGGTGAGAAAGCCTGCCTCTATGTACTCCTGAAATCTTTTTTCAAAATGGGAAGACACACCACATATTACTTGCATGGGAATTAATACAGTAAATTGATATTTCAGTTGAGCACAGCATTATACTTTCTGTAAGTTCATAGCACAGCATTCAAATTTGAATGCAAATGACTATACTAATCTAGTGGTGTTGTGTAGGCATGCTGGGCCTTCCTTATGTGATTAGTTTACGTCCTGCTGTTTCTTCAGAGGTGATAAAACCTAGACACAGTGATAACCAGGACACCCAACCTAATTGTTTTTCTATGGGGTCCTCAGCAGAATTCACTTTGACATATGGTGTGAGGGTGTGAGGGTGTGGGCGGGTGGGGTGGAAAAAGGCATGGGCCAGTCAGAACAAGCCACTTGGTAGATATATAATATTATACAGACTATGAACAATTTAACTATATGAAGTAGAGAAGGTGAATATGCGTGAAAGACCCCTCACAGAATTCAGCTCGCCCTCATAGTGCCATTAAACAGCCACGGCCATTGTGAAGCTGAGCAGAAGTTACTATTAAAATGGTTTCCTGGCATAACAGACTGCCAACGTTCAAGAAAAAACTGAGTTTTGCCATGGTACCAGCGAACCGAGCCCCCAGAGTCATGGGACTATACCATCACACAAAACACACATTTGTTTTCTCACCATAGCTGTAAAACTAAACTTTCCTAAAACAGATTCTCCACAACAGACAGAACAGCAGCAGTCTCGACCGCTAATGAGAAGGTATTAATAGAGAATTCAACTGGATGAAGCTGTGGATTCGTAACCAGACTAAAACATTTAAGACCAATTAAGGTTTTTCCCTTGCAGTCTTTGTAGTACAGAGCAGGCATAGGGAAAAGCACGCCAGATGATCGATCAGTGATGTCCTATGAGCGGCTTAGAACCAGAAATGCGGCAACATTATCACTTTAAATACTGTCCAGACTGGGGCCATAGATTAATTGTATGAGATGCTATCAGATTAGTATTAATACTGTGTCACCCAGGCATGGCAGTGACCTGCAGTGTCCCACTGGCTTTTTATAAACTTGCGTGAAGGTCAACTGTCAATCATCCACACAATATGATAATAAGCCTTTAAACCCAGGGACAGGCTGTTATTAGTATTGGAAGGGTGATCATAACTGGAGCACTGAAGGCAAAATTAGCAGTATAGAGATATTTGGTCAGACACCACCACACAAAGCCGATTTGAGACATACACTGTGGCTTATGTATGCCTTGACAATTACTGTTCTCATATTTGCGACCCGACTGTTATATATATGTGTCCTAGGTCCTCCAGATGGGTTGCCACTGCTGAGCTCAAAAATGCATTTTTGCTTCCTAACAGTGAATCAAACAGTTGATTTTGACACTCGATCTTTTGGCTATGTTTCTGATTGATTTATTACTCTGGAGTGCAGAGCCTAAACAATAAAAACAGTGTCACTGTACCAATGGTTTCATATTTAACTGTACAGTCTGTCACCACTTTCAAAATGTGTAACTTTTGTTGCATTACACCTTCTAAATAAAAAAACAAGTTAGGCTTCTTCCACCTTTATTTATACACAGTAGCCCAAGCTAAAATAAAATTCTACCAAATTCAGGAAGTTAATTCAAATTAAAACTTTATTTGGATGACAGAACACCCCCTTAGAATTACAATTAAAAATTTGCTCATATATAACCATCTTTTAGATGACACCCAAGCTAATTAGCTTTCACCTGTGATCAAACGTAGTGATTTTGTTATTTCAGAATGAAGGCAGCTATTCCTAGAGGATTCCACTGCTTGGTGGTGCAATTCAAAGCAAAATATTCACTGCGATTGTAAAGTTGCTTTCAAATGACAAAATGACGTTTGTGGAAAGGTACAAGTCAGGACAGAGGGTATACAAAGATTTAAATGGGTTTAACTTTCTCTTGGAGCACAGTCAAGACCATCATTAAGAAGATGAAAGCATCTCCATCCAGACCAGAGCTTCAGTAGATTGTCACACCAAACTGGATGACCAAGCAAAGAGGAGACTGAGCAGAGAGGCTAGCAAGAGACTAATGGCAGCTTTGAAGGAGCTGCAAGCCTTTATGGCTGATCAATGTGTTCTTGTGATAGCAAAAGGTGTTATAGGTAGATGAGACCAAAATCAAACTTTTTGGCCTGAATGCAAAAGAGGTCTAGTGAAAACCGATACACCACACCACCTAAAGAACACCATGCTTAGAGTATGTGGAGGCAGCATCCTATTGTGAGGGTGTAGCCAATCAGTTGCTGAAAGACAATAAGGTGAATGCCCGTGCATTGCCTAGTCAGAGCACACATCTAAATCATCCGAGGTTGAATAATTCTGTTATGAACAATGGACAAGTACTGCCCGGTGTAGGCGTTCAAAGTTGGTAGAGACCTACCCAAACAGACCTACGACTGTAGTTCCAGAAAAAGGTGCTTCCGCCAAGTATCAGCTCAGTGGGCTGTTTTCTCATCTCCTATGGGAGATGTCAGACGGCGCTCTCCACCGCCATCATCAAAACAGCAAATGAGGGAATTTCTTTTGGAAGAACGGTGTTCCATTTCTCCACTGGAGTACCAGAAACTTGTAGAATCTATGCCAAGGCGCATTAAAGCTGTTGGCTCGCGGTGGTTCAACACATTACTAAGACACTTTATATTGTTCTTTCTTTTAATCATCCGTCTGGGTGTGTGTGTGTATATATATATATGTGTATATATATAGATATATATATATATATATATACACATATAAATGAGAGAGAGAGCATATGGTTCTATCTTTCTGTTAATAGTTTTTTCATTCAGTGAATTACTGTTTGACATTGTGAAGAGGTACAGCATGACCTTGCATCAGAGCTCATCAAGGAACCATGCAGTGATCGTGTGGCAATATACAGCGGTGGTCCCACTCAGAAATTGCAGGGTTGTTGCCGCCAAAATAGATGTGCAATATCAATACGTGACCACTAAGGGACGCAATGCAGAATAACTCCTCCCCCCCGTCATGTTAAACAGAAACCCCAAAATGGTAGATCTGTCCCCGGTATGTGAGAAAGAGCCATCCTCCTGTGAGAGGAGGGCTGGAGGAGGACATGAAAGCCCTACCGCTGTGTCTGATCCAGACAGACAGCCGGGGACGTGTTCACAGGGGGGAGCTGCCTGCGAGAGCACAGCGCTGCGAGAGCACGCCCCTGCGTGTACGCGCGTCTGCGGCCCGCCCGCATCTGTGCCTGAGCCCCGCGGCGTGCGCGTCGGGCTGCGGGAGAGAGGAGGCGTCTGCGCAGGGCTGCGGGTGAGGGGAGGGGAGGCTTCTGCGTCGGGCTGCGGGCGAGGGGAGGCGTCTGCGTTGGGCTGCGGGTGAGGGGAGGCGTCTGCGTTGGGCAGCGGGTGAGGGGAGGCGTCTGCGTCAGGCTGCAGGCGACAGCGCCGCCCTGACTCTACCTCTGAGTGTAACACCCGTGCTTTCTTGGCACATGCTCATTGAAGCCTATGCTTTTAACAAATTCACTAAATTTGCTATACATTGTTTGGCAGTCTATTTTATAGCTGTGTTTGTTTAACCCTGTGATTGTTGCATGATGTGCAACAATTTCTTAATAATCTTAATCTTGCCAGTTACAAAACCTCTCCTGTCATACTAAATCAAACAAAAAAGCAGAGGGAGAGCTGTCACAGCTTATAATATAGGCCTACATTATGAAATCTCTTAAATCTTCTCAAATATCATGTCCAAATTTCTGGCCCAAATTAGATCAGGTCGCAAAAAATATGCAGGGCACTAAGAATATGACCTCTCCTGGCTGTGGAAAATGTGCCACATATGCGTTATGCCATCAATGAGGGCTCACTGGAATGAAAAGATATTTTGTCATACCAGTCTGCTGGCATAATTTAAAGCTCTGTTCATTCAGTTTACTAGTCAATTTAAAAATAGATCTCTTAGCCATACTAAGCATATGTAGCTGCTCAAGTATTGCATACAATGTCGTCTTCCATTCCACCAAGATTTAAGAAGTCTTGCACAACAAAAGTAACAATTTCAACAACAGCAAGACAAATGCACAAGGCGTAAAAAACAAAATTTCTTACAGAAAGAACAACCAAAAAATCTTTTTAGTAGTACAAATCAAAATTTCACTTTTACGTTATGTGATGTGTATGGCTTTTTTATCGTAATTTTGGATTTTCCTGGCTGGCCTACATCTGTGATTGTTGAGGTTGAGGACTGACAACTATAAAGTCATGCAGTGCAAACAAGCAATGAATATAGCTACTTTTACATAAATACATTCTAAAGATGTTCAATTGCTTCTTGCGTTCCTGTACATATCAGGACAACCAACTGGCGAATACAGATAGCCATAGATGCAACACTCCCTCACATCAAGTAATATTTTGGAGGAGACCATTAATTCAGTGCTTTAAATATGTCAAATGAGATTCCTGGCATCACAGACATTGCTCGTTTCTCCATTCAATGTGGCAAAACATTTAGCAATGTTTTACATGTGAATTTCAAGCATTGGGGCAATCAAAGAGAGAACAGAAAGAGGAAATGTACATTTTACAACTTATTGTATGCTGCCTTTTCTTTTGTATTTTATGGGTTTACTTTTGGTGCCACAATTCAAGAGGAAACAGTTCATTAAAACAGAATGCCTATTTCCCTGTTTTAACTGTCTAACATTTTAATGGGAGGCACAGGGATATGACTGCAAGTCTCTGGCCTGATCATACAGCAAAGTGAAAGAGCAGACACTCTCACCATTGTGGTCAGGCTGGCTTCATTAGAGGGCTGAATTCTGGTGGGAATGAAGACAGGAACAACCGAGGGAAAAAATATCCAGTTTTAATATGAAAGTAGGAAAACGGGCCTAAGATGGCGGCAAGCCAAGAGAATGCAAAGACACTAAGGCCGAAGGGAAGGACAGAATACAAAGATCAGAGAGAACGGCGGAGATAGAAAGATGCATAAGATTTAATTTCAGGACTTCAGACCAAGAAGACAGATAAATAAGGGTTAATTACACAGCAGGAAATTAAAACCTAAAGAGAACCTCATCACATCTTGAGCACACCCATCCCACCTCCCAACCCGCACCCCCCATCAGAATCCTATCTCCCACTCATTTCACCATGATGTGATTATAAGCAGGGACCACAAATCAATCAGCAGAGAGGAAAGGCCACTCACTGCTCCCCGAAGCACTAAAGATTCACTTTCGGGTGAAACCAGGTTGATTTGTTAATAGTACATAATAGAAACCATTTCACGACATGCATTAAATCACACACTGCAGTCCTGTGTGCACATTAAAGCAAAAGGCTTTAATATAGAATTCCTCTTTTTTATTCTCCCTCCAAAGCTCATGACCAAATTGGATTTCCTCGGCACTGTTTTCTAATTCGAAACATTCATCATTTATTATTAAAGGAAAAAGAGGAAGGGTTGCCCACGGCAGCAGCTGCTGGCCCCCACCCTTCCACACCCCCGGCATACCTCCTCACTTCCATCACCTTCTCATATTCCAGTACCTTCTGTATGTTGTAAAAAAAAATAAATAAAAAATTTAAGTAGCCTTAATAAAAATGTGGATGTTACAATTTTAAGCCGTATAGGACATAGGCTAGGCAAAAAGAGGAGCATGAGGTACGGTAAAGAGCGACTATGAAATGGTTCATATACCAGTGAAGGGGAAGAAACAAACAGCTGATCTAACGAAGGCCTTGGATATCCTCCACTTTACATGGAAAGGGTCTCGGCGTCCTTCAGTAATCCTGTTCTGAATTATCAGGACGCAGCAGCTAAGTGATGCAATTAGGCCGCTCTTTCTCACTCAAATCAGTCAGACGGCACAACAATCAGTCTGTTACGCTGACTACGACTCCCCTCCTTGTGCTGGTATTCGCAGAGGTTACAAAGTGTACATTATTTAATCATATCTGATTGAAATACTTGTGGCAGGCAGCGATGTATTTGTGTCCCTGCTGGTGTTGATTAGCCCAGTATTAAATATGATAAGCACAAAGGCTCCTGCACATGCTCTGTTGCACCAGTGTTTTTCCTAAACCAGAGAAATGTGAATTTTCTGAAACTGCCAATGCAAGGAAGGTTAATGAAGCACGAGAAAAGAAACTGTGCAAAATCGGCACAACAGAACAAACATGCTGTTCTGTATTCAAACAGTACATTTTCCTTTTTGTGATCGTACATTGTTCATAGTGCCTGAGAGGCTTGGGGCAGTATAATAGGTCTACTGTGGCTGACATTCATTCATCCACTTCATTAAGGCCTGCTAATGTAGGCAGCATTTCCACCATGAGAGATAGGGGGCGCCATAGCCTTAAGCCTTTCAGAAAAACTGCCATTTAGTCACACTCACAGCCATTCCCGCAAGTAGAAGTCTACATTAGACTGACAAGAAATTCTGTGCACATAATACTTATGTGTGAATGTGTACAAGTGCTCTCAAAATACATGACGCACATCAGGGTGAACTTCCACTTTGAAATACAGGAAGGATAGCAGGGCGAACTTCCATGCTTTGCAGCAGGTTGCTGAGGAATATAAATAGACATCGTTTGGTCATAGGAGGAGTTCCATCAGGGAATTAGGCAGACTTGCACGCATGTGATGAATGAATACGGCTTGATTATCATTAAAAAGTCATTTACAAGACAAATAGGGACCAGATTTTCAAATTATGGTTACTTTATTGCTGATTTTGGTTTGCGGAGAGAGCACTGTCGTTAGTTTGCGGGTGACATTTACTGATTACCTTGATGCTCGCTGAAGCTTGAGCCCAAACGCGATTGGCCGGTCCCGCGAGCGGGTAGGGCTCGGGTTGGGCTCGCTGTGGCATGACACAGCTGCACTCACTGCTGGCACCAGGTGGCCGCACCGCACAGGTGAGGTCTATTCCTGTTCAGAGGGCATGGCCGATGTCATCCGCCAAGGCGGTAAGCAGCGTGTGAACAGACGTGAACCGCAGAGGGGGCGGAGACTAGCGGAGTAAACACTGCCGCCGCCCCGGTAACAGCACCCTAGAGAGGCGCTCTGTTGAGCACGTTGCTTTTTTTCTTCACACGAAATGTGCCTTCACCGGATTCGTCTTCTTAATGCGACGTGTTTACAGCAGACGATACAGCGATGAGGCAAACCCATCTCCGATCTCGTACTGCACGCTGATCAGCTGTTCAAACCGCAGTGCCACGGTACAAGACTGCCACAGCCTCGTCCTCTCAGGCACCTCTGATTGCATGGTACACAGAGATATGTCCGCTGAAAATCAAGGGACTCAGACCTATAGTTAGGCCTGTTTTCTTATTTTTGTACATAAACTTAGCACACCATTGCCTTTACTGGGGTGCAGTATGGGACAAATTAATGTGTAAGATAGTCTACATGTTCACCATCAAAGTTTACAAAGCACCATTTTATAGAAATGTTTGAAATCTGGGGTCTTTTGAGAATATTAGCACATCGGCCAGTATTCAACCAAATTTGTCTGCAACGTTGATTTGCAAGTAAAAAGAAGTGTCACACATTTTCTGTCCACAGTCTGGATTTTAGTGACTGTTGAATTTGCCAAACTGTGTTTCACTCCATGTGGAAAGGATTATTATCCTACATGTACAGCTGACTAACTAGAAATGTGTATATCTGTCTTAATGAAGTTAGCTGAGTATCAACTTCTTACTAGTACCTTTATAGCAAACTGGTTAGCTGTGTAAATTGAACGGAAGGGTCAAATTATTTGGATTGCTTTTCGTTTGAATCATATGAACTGGTAAATCAATGTTTTGTTTTTTTTTTCAAACTGCAATGATTTGAAAATCGTTAAAAAAAATTCCCAATATGTATAATACATAATACATAAATATATAACATATAATATATTAATATAAGAGCTCAAGCAAACATCATGAATTGCAGGAGCAATAAAAAGAAAACAAGCAGGAACAGCGAGAGGGGGCGAGCGGCTGCAGGAGGGGTCTCTGTGCCTTTAAGTCGAGAATTCAACGACGGAGTTTTGTTCCATAAAAGGAAATCACAGGGCTTAGCTGATGCACTGCTTTGAAAGTCATGAATAAACATCAGATTGCCTTTCTGCGCATACATCATACATCACAGGAAGACACTATCTAATGGAGGAGAACTCCTCTCCGGGAGACACATGAAAAGGCAGCAAAATTACCGACCAAATGGCACAGCGGCGGGGTTTTAATACAGCGGCGGCGGCGGACGGGAGGGGGAGCGGAGGTTTCTTTCTTCACAATGGAGGCCCTAGATAACCATCAACGCTGGTATTAAAAAAAGCACGCATATCGCCATCTTATTTCTCGCACTGGCCTTTTTTCTCTCCGCATTTTCTCCTTCTGCCCAGCGCCCATTTTATGCTCAATTTTGTTTTCTACATGGGCGTATATCTCCAGCACATTAGAAAGCACTTGCTATTTTCATATAGCCCTGTGGTCTTCAGGAAATGAAACCATATTTATTACAATGTTTTCAGATTTGTCGCCGCAATGCATAATATGCCCCGACCGCCGCTCACAGTAAAATGTCATAAGAATACGTGGTGTTGACGATAAGTAGGGCTGCCTGATTCGAATACTGAGAAAAATACAAATGAAAACGATAGATAAACTCAGCATTGGTAAGCACGAGCACAGCAGGACAAGAGAATGAGGCTTTGGAATCTAATGGGTGTCTGCCAGGGATTCAGTCTGATAAACAGTCCTGAATGCCCCTAATGTACCCGCAGAGAGGGAAAAGTCGACCATGCCCACCCATCCTGCTTGTGAACAGCCCTATATCCAAGCTAACCTGGGTAAGCAAAACAGCTGTGTTACATACAGTATAGGGCATTCCATCTGAAATAGGCCACATAGCTCAATGCTGCCTAATGTGTTAACTGCTAATGACGTGGAGGAAAAATTTAATGAAATTTCTTTGTGTATCAATAAGTGTATGCATGGGCTTGCGCGTGTGTGTATGCATATGCACACTGTGTATTTCAACCGTATCCTATTTTCTGAGCCTGAGCGAGTCCTTATCACCTAATACCACCGGTGGATCTCTCGAACAATATACATCAGATCAGGATCTTAATTGGCGTGTGTGGATATGTGCAGAGATGTACACCTAGCCAGGCATGAGACTGGCGTTGCGCAACGGAGTGCAGTAATGTCTTTGATCAATTATAATGGCCGAGCCTTTCATGTAGGACTGCAACTCCCACGTGCCCCCTGCAGGTGTCATTTCATTCCGTCAGCTCTGGGATTAGTATGCAGCAAGCAATAAAAACACGGGCTATTAAGCTGCGCGGCACACACACATAATCTCACCTCCCCAACATCATTACCTTTTCAAAGGAGGATATCAGCGCGCACTTTGCAGAGGTAGGGATCCGGGGGAAAATTCCGAACGTGTAGGAAAGGGGCGGACTGACATCCATTTGTCAGTATTAAGAGTGCTGCAGTTCATCCAAAACCAAATGTAAGCTCAGAGGATCAGGATAGATAATGGTCCCACGGGATCCCAGCCCCCATTTTGGAGTTGGGGGGACGGCAAGATGCAAAAGCACCAGGGGGCTAAGGGGTCATGTGCCAGGATGGTGGGTCCAGAACAGATACTCATTTTACGGCACACACAAACCTCTATGATGCTGGTAAATATGTAATTCAGAAACACAAAGGCTTATTTCATTATTTTGAATGTGATCAGGCGGCGCTTTTACCAGAGGCATTTTGAAGTAGCCAGGTTACGCTAATCTGTTCATTCAGAGGAGACAGTGCAAAAAAAAACGCAGGCTTGCAGAAGACCCCTCTGCTCACAACAACAACAGCAGCGCTTCATCAATGGGGTACCCTCATCTTCCCAAGTCTCCAAAGCTAGAAACAAGCAGCCAAAATGAGCAATCTTCAGGAACTGGTTATACAACCGCAGCTGCTATAAAGACAGTGGAGGCTGCGGTCCCTTGTTAGTGCGTTAAAAGTGAATCTCCATTACGGCACTCCACCTCTCATGTATAAGCCAGGCTTCCCTCAGCTCCTCGAATCTCCCTCTACAAGGCATCAGGGAGCGCTCCTCAGAGGCCTCAGTAAATGGTGGGCCGTGTGTAAGTCTAGCAGACAGGTAAGTAAGCTAACAGAAACTCAAAATCAATTTTTATGACATGAGAAAACTGTACAGTGCAGTCCGGTATTTTATTATTAATAGTGCTAGGGAGATGTATTCCCTCTTTTGTCGTGTGACTCCAGCCCCAGTATTTTCCGCGTCGCTCCGTGCCGTATCCTCTACGGGCACCGAACCCGGGGTATAACTTACCGTCTACAAACCCGTTAACGCATTTCCATACAACCCGTAATCCTGTCCTACAGGACACCGTCAAGAGCGCACAGCACACGCACACACTTGTAAACAGGGCGGCTAACCTCAAAATACAAAATGGCTCCTCTTTTCTTGTAACTGTTTGAATTTAAGAGTGAGAAAAGTGACAACTGTCCAGTAAACTATTGAGGCGACGCGCAAAGCGGCCAAGCAGGCGTGAATCAGGAAGTGTCCCGGTGAGAAAGGTACAGCTCTGGTGGCGGCCATTAAAGGCACAGTTGCGAAGACCGCATGTGCAGACCCTGCGTGTGCATTTGGAAAGCCCTGCGCTCCGGGTCACAGCCCATCCCCTCTCCTGTGGTGCGGTGCGTCTTTCCACAGGAGTCCATGTTCAACACGGCTCAACAGCTGTGAAAGCCAACGGCAGCCCGCTGACGAAAATGGCGGCCGAGGCTGCCGCGTCTGGCAGACGCAGAGGCTAATGCTGAAGGGACAAGCAGAACAGCCGTGGTGCAGTACTGCCCTGATCGCCATCTCTTACAGTACAAATGCACCAATGCGCAGAGCCCACACGAGAAGCTTAGATCTCAGATGTAGCCTTTAATCACAGGTTTTACAACCAGTCCAATAAAGCTTAACCTACAACAATGAGTTACTTTCACGCTGACTTGGTTATCTTGCCCTATGCACTGAACTGTGTAATATGCATTGAGACAGCTCAGTATGCAACCTTCATATTGGTGGAATCAGTATCTCAACAAACCCATTATTTGTCTATGAAAGAGTTAGCTACTTCAAGGCAAAAAACTAATCTGTGTTTCACTACAGAGCATTTCAATTCTCATCAAGAAACATATGCGCACACAGAAGGAGAGGAAACACAAGGCAAATTATTTTCACAATATGAAGCAAGATTGTCCATTAAACTGCTATTGATTAAAAACCTTTCCTCAAAATACATCAAATATGAACTGGTGAGTATACATGACAATGTGTATTTAACCATCCACCAGTCAACAATATAAATATAACAATGTTGAAATGTTTATTATGAAAGATTGATTAATATAGGGTTCCATCCATCGACAATTATCAGGCCCTTCTTTCCATTTATAGAAAAATATTGTGTCTCATTTTGTGAAAAAATTTATGTTAACCTTCTAAATACACACAACCTGTCATGGCCATGAGAATTAAAAAGGTTAGCTATAGACTACAAATAAAGACCAACAACCAACCCAACAACTGAAAGCAGCACTATTTACCCAGTACTTTTCAATTGGCCAAAAAAAGTAAGAAAGATATTCAAATGGAATTTCAAATCAATGGCAGACTTAAATCAGCCCTTATAGATCGCCAAAAGGTAACACATTTTAGGAAAGCACTACCACAAAAAACTCACGCAAAAAAAAACTTTGTAACAGGGCACTCCCAGAAAATGTAGACAAAAGTTACCAAACTTATCCGGCCATAAATAAGTTCCACCATCATAAATTTTAGTTTTAAAGCGACAGTAAAGAGCCAAATTGATCCTTTATACAATAGCATAGTTTTTAGCTAATGAAAAAATATTTTTCCAGATAATAGCTATTAGAATCCATCAGCATCAAATCTACAATCACATTAAAAGCATAGACCTCCTGGGACCAATGTTACACAAAGAGGAGTATTTTTTGTATTTATTCATTTGTAATAAAGACAAGGCACAAGGCCTTGAGCAGAGTCAGTGAACCATTCAAGAATAAGAAACTATAAAATCAGACTTAAACACAAAGCTCAAAGGGTAGTGTAAATACAAGAAATAAGAAGTACCAGGGAGATAGGACACCTCTTTTGAATCTCAAAAAAACAAAGATGCTGTGCATCAAACAAATCATTCAAGATATTATACCAACTTGATGGCAATGGGAGCTGAGCCCCCAGTCTTTTTGGTACATGTACAAAAGATAATTGTGATACTAAGTGTGCAGGAAATGTAGATGCCACTGATTACCAATGTATGTAGAGTGGGAGGTTTCCAACCACTCTGAAATTTGCTCAAAATAGACCTATTTCCGATTTTCATGTCATTAAGTGATGCATGAAAGGATATATCTGGTCTCGACCAGGTGGAGAGAGAAGAACAATTGATTACCTGTCACAAATAAGTGTAACTTGTGTGCTATTGATTGTAGATTTCCAGGAGGATCTGTGATTTGAAGTGTCACTACAGTATATGGAAACGATCATGAATAAAGTTAATAATGATCATCTTGCCGTACACGCTCAAAATAATTCTTAGCAAAGCTAGCACAGATATCAGAGGACTGCTTTGAGCTCTGCAGTGTTTCCGTATTGGCATTTATATTCAAATTTGTTTCTGTTTTTTTTTTACACATTTAACCTCATTGGATAAAGACCAGGGAAAGGCAGTTGAAAAAATACTTGTATAATACTCCAAATACTTCACTGCTGCATTTGCCTCAGTGTTCAACCTTGCTGACATGGGTTGGCACAGGATGTATTTGCCTCATGTTGAGGAAATCATTACTCTAATTACATGCACGTGCATGTGTGTGTTTAAAGCAAAAAAAGAAGATAAAGAAAAAGGGGAAAAAAACGCCTTGAGTAATGTTAACAGCTTATGCATCCTAACAATGTGAAAGTCCCCCTGATCGACTTGTTTGAATAAATTAAAGCAATTAAAGGCCCGATTTGCTCCTATTTCCCTCCAATGATCGACCATCACAGTGCACAGCTGTGGAGCAGCAGTGGACAAAATGGTAGAAGGGAGTAGTGTATCAAAATGAATGCCTAGGGAAACAGACACGCACATTTTACGTAAAGCTCTGAAAGGCCTTTTCAGAGATTAATCATTTCCACTATGCCTTCTGCTACTGTTCTCTCTGTGACTCTATCAAACTAGATTCTCAGCCTAACATTTTTACTGAAAATTATTTTGAGCCACAGCCTTACAGAAGCCTTCTGATGGTCCGCCTGAATCTACTTCCAAGCCAGCTGTTACCATCGAGTTAGCTTAGCTTCCCCATATTCATACCACTATTAATGAAAATCTGTTTTCTAACGCAACAGCAATGCACAGTACATTCAATATCCATCGGGTATAGTGCATCTAAATGTGATTAAACCCTTTCAATAATAACAACAAGGGCAACAGGACACAATTGTGGACAGTTATTCCATCTCTGGGGACCTTGAAAAGTTAAGCAAAGAATAAACGCATTGGGCAAGAATTCGCACAGATGAAAAATGCTTGAAATGGCAGCATACAAAACAACAACCCTGAAGCATGGAGCAACAGGGAGCCCTTTCCAGGTCCCAAGAAAGACCTTACAGCCTGATTAAGACCATTATCCCACTCATTAGAAGACAGAATTTAATATTCACATTCATTTGTGTTTTCTGTACCCAAAGACCTCAATTACTGAATTGAGGCTTCAGTATTTTGAGAGACGCAAGGGTCCTCAACTTTTCCAGGACGTTCAGTGAGGAATAACCACAGAAAGAAACAAAGCTCTCTTTCACCGAGAGAGCAGAGTGGACCTGGAAGCAGGGATTTATCTTTCACAAAAAACCTATTCTTTAAGGTTACTGTATAGGCCTTCTTCTAAAGGTCAGAAAAAATAGATATGTATCAATCCTGAATAATTTTGAAGGTTTTTCTTTATCCAGCCATTTCTTTCTCTTGACTGCCACTATCTGTCTAATATCAACAGCAATCCATTCCTTTCACAAAGCCAGAAAAAAGATAACGAAGAAAAAGGGTGAATTGGATTAACTCAATCTTCCCTACAAAAAAGCGATTTCACCCTGCGTCTCCAGCAGTTTACCAACAACAGACACAACAACTTATTTAATATCAAAATGTTCACATTAATTATCCTCATCCTCTCACAAAGGAAATGTGTCTGGCTGTGTCACAAGTTTAATTAATTTTTGTGCTTGGTTCACATTCCGGGTCATGCCTCAATTCAATTAATACCATTCAGGCCGACTGGAATAATTGAACATTTGCAAGGCAAAGCAATATAAAAGTAATTTAATATACCATCCAATGGTGTCCTGTGGTGATAAATCCACCAAAGATGTATGAAAGTAAACACATCTGTTAACCATCATGATTATATATATATATATATATATATATATATATATATATATATATAAACACTCATGAGACAGATGAGATGAGTATTTACCTGAACCAAAGTGTTGGAACAAGGAAACTGTAGAGAAATTAAGGAACAAGATCCAAAGTACCCCCCCCCCCCCCCCCCCTTCATCTATGAAACATGGTGGAGGTAGTGTTATGGCTTGGCCATTTATTTACTTGAACCGGCTCACTTGTCTTCACTTATGTGTACATCAACATCTTATCTGGTGAGATCAAACAAAATGCCTTAAAAATCACTGGATGGCGCTTCACCTCGCAGCAGCACAATGACCCCAAACATACTACAAAAGCAACCATGGAGTTTTACAGGACCAACTGCACAAGCATTTTACTTGCTTAAGAGAAGACTGAAGGCAAAAACACCCAGAAAGGAACAGGAATTGGGGGTTATCCATGGCTGCAATACAGGCCTGGCAGAACATCACCATGGAAGATACCCAGCGTCCGGTCATGTGTACGGGTCGCAGATTTCAGGCAGTCATCGAATACAAAGGATTTGCAGCCAAGTACCGAATATGATGACTTTATTTCGGATTATATATATATATTTTTTTAAAATTTTTCTCCCCTAAAATGGGCTCCCCTACGTATGAAAAGAGATTTAATTCCCACTCGGATCACCCAATATGGATGTACATACCAAATTAAAAGCTGACTGTCTGTACTTAACCTCTTATTCATTGTTTTATTTCAAATCCAATGTGCCGGAGTACAGAGCCAAAACAAAAATTGTGTCAGTATATATAGACTGTATACACTATATACACAGATGCATAACACATCTGTAATATATAGTATTTTTCCACCAGGCTCTTTGGATTGTTTGTCTGTCGAGCATCAGTTCTGCCTGAAACCCTGTCCTTCATAGCTGTGTTTTCATTCTGCTTGTTCTTCGCAGTCTGGTCAGAAGTGAGTGATGGACTAATCGATGAACGACCTAATCAGCCAGCTTAACTCTAATACCCCGGACAGGTTCACATCATTATCATATCAGGTTCCCCATGTTTCGAGGTGACATATAAAAGGCAAAAGATTAAAGCCAATCTTGTAAAGAGATGCCAGAAGTCTCCATGCTCTGCCCAGAGAAGGCTAGGCTTTTATGTAGCACAAAAACCACAGTGAGGGAAAAAAGAAATAAAAGGAAGAGAAAATGTACTACTAACTGTTTCCATTACCATGTTCTGTAATTGGGAATGGGAAAGGAAAAGGACTCTGGTTTATCTAGGACTTTGTTGTGGCAAATTCCTCCCAACTCCACAACCTCTTTCCTCACCACAGCCCCCAAATCCCAACTCAAGACAGCCTTTGATTATTGGGTTTCCATTAAGGTTGGAGTTTGTTTAGCCCTGACACCCTTGGGGGAAACTCGTATAAATCATCTATAAACATCTTTACACAAGCTGTTTACAGCCTGCAAATGGCGCATTAAAGAGGAAACAGGTTTCCAGTTGGACCTCGGGTCAAGAGGTACCCAAGCTGCACAGTGGTAATAGGGCACTACATACTATCAGGGCTTACGCCCTCCAGAACTGTTTGAATTTTACTGCCCCTGAATGTACCCCATCAGCTCTGTAAAAACAGTCAGACACAGAGGGGCAATGTCGACCAACAGTGCGAAAAACACTCCTCAATGCCAAGCACAACCTGGCACCAATTAGACTAGTATTAAAAACACTGTAATTTTAAACCCATTGGGCAAATGGGATGTGTTCTACATTAGCTAAGTATTCCATAATGGAATTTGTTTTCCTCTGTGTAGAAGTGCCAAATATGCAAAAAAATGTGTTGGGTGTCTAAAGTGCACTGCTGTATTGGAGTAGCCTGATTTGGTTTTGTAATTATTACTGTCTGTATAAGGTCAACCTTATTCATTCATGTGAAGATTAAATCTCTACAAAAACCACAGGGAGGAGAGAAAAGGAAAACCTGGGGCTGTAGCATGAATCATCTAAAACTCTAGAATTTTTCTGTGGGATAAAATTTTAAAAGAGACAGTGGCAACATTCCTAGCTCACAATTCACCGTTCCTCATTATGGTCGTACCTAACTTAATAGTGTATAATTTTTATTTCAAAAGGGAAAAGGGGTTTTCATAGTATACTTTCTTCTTCCTACTTTCACTCCCATTATACATTTGAAAATACATTCCTAAAACCGAGTCTCTAAAATTGCTTGCAAAAGCATGTACACTACGTGACCAAAAGTATCTGGACATCCCTTGGTCTGGTACAGTTTTTCATGGTTTGGGCTAGGCCCCTTAGTTCCACTGAAGGCAAATGTTAATGCTACAGCACACAATCACATTCTTGACAATCCTGTGTTTCCTCAACAGTTTGGGGAAGGCCCTTTCCTGTTTCAGCAATGCCCCCAGGCACAGGGCGAGGTCCATATAGAA
Organism: Anguilla anguilla; assembly: GCF_013347855.1. Taxonomy (NCBI): domain Eukaryota; kingdom Metazoa; phylum Chordata; class Actinopteri; order Anguilliformes; family Anguillidae; genus Anguilla; species Anguilla anguilla. Next base: position 27,642,780 of record NC_049216.1, on the reverse strand, counting down.
ATGGTTTTGTCAAGAACGATGTGGAAGAACTTGACTGGCCTAACCTCAACCTGATCCAACAACTTTGGGATCAATTGGAAAGCCAAATGCAAGCCAGGCCTTATCAATGCCCAACCTCAATAAAGAAAATTCCTGCAACAATGCTCCAACATCTAGTATAAAACTTTCCCAGAAGATTTGTTACAGCAGCAAAGGTTGGACCAACTCTATATTAATGCCCATAATTTTGGATGAGATGTAGGATGTCAGGCGTCCACATACTTTTGGCCATGTATTGTATACATAAGCCAACTAATTATACAGATGTTTAATTCACTATTGGCTCCAATAATGTTTGGCTTTTAGGAAGAGAAGATGGCAAATTCAATACAGTCAGTACTGAAAACAAGCATTTAAATGGTGTAAATGTTATCCATTTAGGCATTCTATTTATTTTTGACTTTTTGAAAATTCCCTACATGGAGTCTGCACACAGTGACCACAGATCAACTGCACAAAATTCCCTACCGTCATTAGTGCTTAGGGTGAGTGACATCCGCGCTGTCAACATTTTCCATACTAATCGACATTTCAATAAATGACCAGTGCGAAGACTGCTTTTAGAGTGTCCCTGGAGTGCCTGCTTGCAGCATGGTTGGTTTAACACCAGAGTGCTGGCCTTTGTGTGTAAACAGAGAGGATAAGAAGCGGCGTATTGACTGGGCGATTAATAGATTGATCAGTTACAGTACCTCCAGCTCCTTCTGTCGGCCACTTCACCTTCTGCCTTCCGCCTCTTATCCTCCGCCACCTGGATTCAGGACATTGTTCAGCCAACTCCAGCGAATGCACTACATCCATCCCCTGCTAGAGGGAGACAGGCAGGGGGTAACAGTATGCAATTCACCAGCTCAACGGCAACACACAACTATTTTGCAACAGATTACAGAATGGAAATGGTAAAGTGAGACAAGTGAATATATCTCTTAAATATTTCTGAACAATAATCTGTAGCAAAATAATAGTGTAGTGTATTGCAGTTGAGTTAGTTAAATAACAGTGCGCCAATTTAATTTGCATACATCTGGGTAGGCTATTGGTACACATAGGGTATGCGATGACCCAGTACATAAAATCAGATTCACGGTTCTGTTCCAGCTTGCAGACAGTCGGTGGCAAGAACACCATCAAGCGCACTGGCTGTAGAGAGAGAAGGTCACCACTGGGAAATTTCTCTGAACTCTGAACAAGATGGCTGCACCATGTGTGTTTACTCTCATAAAAGCAAGCGAGAGGGGAAGAGGAGGTCCCTCTGGCGAGCTGAGAGAGAGAGAGTCAAAGGGGGGAACCCGTGCCTCTAAGCCCGATGTCAGCGGACCCCCGTGCCCTCCTGCTCTCACGCGTGCGTGCGCTGTGGCGCGACCGCCATTACTGATCCTGAGAGACAGGCTGGGAGAACAGCAGGTCCAGGCTGCCAGAGGACATCCACGCACCACACTCCAAAAGCACGGAGAATCCTTTCCCCATTTTAAAAACGCTGGTAGTAACGGGTGTGATTTCATTAGCCCCGCGCTGACGCTGATAGGCCGTGGCACTTCCACTTCACTGTGGACGCGGGACCGTTAATTCAGCTGCGCGATATCATGCTACGGCTGACAGGGGCAACCCTTTTTTGTACACATTATAATTTAGCATAGACGGACACAGGGATTATCATCACCCTGCCGGTCTGATGGTACAAATAAAGATAAATGCTCAATCAAAATGAAAGGCATTTGATTTCAAAGCTTGCATTAAATGGGCCGGTGTCAGACTGAACTAAATGTGACAGCCTGGCATCGCTTTAATACAACACAAACCGGTGGCTTTGACGCGCTACCGATATTTTTAGAACTGATGCAAAGCAGATTGCACCATTTCAATCAACCTACACCTTGACAAGCAGCCCTGACCCTGTGAACCAAGACCAGAAATAAAAGCGATCAGGAAAAAGCAAGCTAATTTCCTCCGAAGTGCGGAGTTATTAGTGTGGGGCTTGGGAAAACTGGGAAACGGCTTCAGATTTCCAGCGTCAACAAGGGTGTTTCCAAGATCAAAGGTTGTTCAAAGTAATTTGGCCCACATTGTCTAAAAGGGACTGGCAGAAACGGATAACGATGGTCCATGATTTTAACGCATAATCATGCCTCCCAGCTATGAGTAATTTCCAAAACAAATCTGACAGCCGAAGGAAGATCATGTAAGAACACAAATAATAAGGCAAAATCCACCCCACCATGCAGCAGTTATGCCAGTACAGGGTGGCTATCACACTATACTCACTAACGCGCTGTTAATTTAAAATTCATATAAGCTCTTATTTTTTTCTTGTTCTTTCACCTTTTCAAACATCAATTGAGACCACTTTGAAAAATGCAATATTCCGGAGATGAATCTTGATTTACGCCCCTCCCTTTTTGCCCTCTCTTCCTTATTTTATTTGATCCATTTAGTGGAGATCATATAACTGTATATCAGACTAAAATGAAATCAGGTCTTGTGCACATTAAGGCCGTGTCTTTCTGCAGTCGCATCCCCTCAAACCCCACCCACCGCAGCTCCTGTGCAAGCCAAGGGCAGAGTTCCATTCATTTTCAGGCCCATTTCCTCCCATGATTAGGCGATCAATCAATCCCAGCCTTCAATCGCACCGGGCAGACGGGATTATCTGCCCATCTCTCCCTCTCTCGCTTGCTCGCTCACTCACGCACACCAGCACATTAACGTCAGATCAAGTATCACCGCTTCTGCACCGTCTGAAAGCCACCCCCCACAGACATTTCGTCTTTTCCCTCTACAGCAGCACCCCCCCACCCCCCACAATCCCACGCATGTGCACACACCCACACACACACACACCCACACACATACACAAATCCCTCGCTGCACTGATGGCAACCATGGTCTACATACCCACAGAGAAAAACTGCAATGCTTATTGAAGCACTGTGAACTGCCCCATTTTTTTTTCTGTCTTACAGAGGCATTTTAGTGGTACAGTAATTCTGAACAAAAACCAGTTCTATGGTACTATAAGACTTGGCAAAAGCATAATTCATTCTTACTTTACCCATAGCAAGAGTGGTGAGCACTTTTTAGCATTTAAGAAAACAGCTGGTGTGTTTGAAACATTTTAATGTGTTTTAGCTTTTTCAAAATGGTGCAACTGTACATTGTCTGAAATGCATTATTTATAATAAACGATCTTGTATCAAAAGCATCGAATCAAAATTGTTGTACTCCCAAGCATTCAGCTGATCACATTTCTCAAATAAAAGAAGAGCAAAACAAAGAGTAACACGATGCCAATGTTGGTCTTTCATTTTTAGTATTATTTAGGGAAGCATTGCTGTAGGCTACTGAAAGGAATGCAAAACCAGAATAACTTAACGTTATTAGTCAATAGCAGGAAGAAGAGCACGTCAGGAATAAATGCCTGGGATAGCTGCATTGCAAGTATTATCTTAACTTGCCATAAAGATCGTTAGCCTAGCTGGTAGCTAAACGTCAGCATATCAGAAAAAGCTTGGGATTTATGGGCGAGTGCATCAAATCTTCAGTAAAGTTAGTCACACTTACCAATGGATTTCTGTATCTGCAATAGTTGAATCACGTTTAAAAAAAATGACAGTTGACAAATATTGGTCATAATTGGCTGTAGGTAGCTACCAACAAATCAACTTGAATTTGAGTTTGCAAACCACCTACTGGTAGCTGCATAATAGCGTACGGTAAAACAGATGCTAACAGTAAAACTATCGTTTAACGTTTTAAAGGACCGCAGGTCTGTAACTGAACGAGACGCTTGCACGGCGCCAGCACGCGTGGCCTGTTTGATTAACTTTTCAATGTTATGTTATTAACACACTTCACTAGACTTGAGACTTGGCGTTACACTGTGAGATCCAGATGCATAAGAGAAAAGAGTTCGGAGAGTTTACGCACGTCCCTTAACGATTTAATCATAGACCGTAGTGATTTAATCCATTGGCAGCCATTGCAAATGCTGTAGTGACCTAGATCACGTGTAACCAGCAAATCACTGCAGCATTCGCGCGGAGTTCGCCTGTAGAAAAGCGCGATTATGGATCGGCAAGGTAAAACTAAATAAATATATAAATAAAAACAATCAGACCTTATACTTGGAACCTGTGGCAGGAAACAGGGATACTGAGTTATCTGGATAACTGCGCTGAGTGAAACCTAGAACTTTCCCAAATCTGGAGCATGGACTGAAGTAAAAAGAGCTGTTCTGAGTTTTACTCGGTGCAGTTATCCAGTGATGGCTACAGACCCTTGAAGTTTCAGACAGGGCCCTGCGTATAACTTTTTGAAAGGCAGGCGCTCAAAGTGGGAAAAGGGCACACCAGCCTGGAAAAAAACTAACATAAGACACTGAGCTATTGTACTGAATATATTTAACCAAAATGAATGATAGCAACAAGATTATTATTATTATTATTATTAGGGGTAATAAAGGGGTACAAAGGAATCCACATACCTACCTTCTAGTAGCTCACTTCAATCAGCTTTACCAGGCTGACAATTCTGCAGCTTAAATGTGGGCCCAGTATCCCATTCACAAACATCACTTTATTTTGTATGATCTCAACATTGGGCTTTCTTCTGTAGGAAGGCAATTTGATCTTTCAGTGTACTTTAAGTACTGAGGTTTTCATTTGTTAAAAGCTCAGTTGTTGAGCTTCTAAGCAAGGAGGGAATCCTGTTTTATGTGTCACCTGCCCCTTCACACTTGCCCTTGTTTACACGCTGTAATAGGTGGCTGAACTGACACCCATAAAATGAGAACTCCATTAAACTCCCCACTCTGTCCCACTTGCCTTTTTCAGGCCATGGAAGTACAGACTGAGTGTCCTGCTATAAACAAAGCTGAAGTGACACCTGGACCAGAATGCTGGTTGTGTGATGGTCTCGGGCAGCCTGCACAGCATTGCAGTCTTCTGCTTGATTTCATATCTTTCTTTAGTAATGATAGTCAACCATCTTTGCAGATGTATGCACATTTGGAATTTTGTGTGTTCATATGTTTCTGTAGGATAAAAAAGATTGTTGAGAATTCACCAGAAATTCAGTAAAAAATAAATAGATAAATTAATTAATTAATTTAAAATACACAGTTTTCCCTTTTAAAGGCCTCTTTCTATTCAGATACTTAGCATAGTTTAGCAGAAATGCCTTCTGTCTCTGCCTTGTGCTCACCGTGTAGTCATTGCTGCCACCCCCCGCTCAGACCCATTGACATTGCATGCCAAGGTAGAAAAGATTTGAATTTGCTATCATCACAGGAGCAATCATTCTTTTGTCCAGGCACTTATGAAAAATAGCATAGCTTTAAGTGTTGAAGTTGAAAATTAAAGAATGAATAATAGATTTACAAGGTTTGAGAGCATGCACAGGTATGAAATTGCTTTTCATGTCATAAAAAAATATTTTATTCTGCCATTACTGATGAGCACTGGCCAAAGGAAACATTTTCCAAAGCTCCTTAATGGGATAGTTTAAAAACACACAAAAAGCTTTTTGATGTAAAGAAACTAATTTTTTAAGCAACATTGATCAACCTGTCATGCTCTCATTATGGTACAGTACAATACCTTTTGGTTGCAATGTGCTGGGCTAATAGAGTTGGAAAGTCTCACGAACAACTGATTTCCCCCCTCTGCCCCCGTCAGGGCCAGCCTAGTCTTTTCTATTGGCATGCTTTTGACACTACATATGCTGTGTCAGTCATCACAACATCTCTGGCCTGTTACCAAGTAGCTGATTAGCCGTTTCCCACAGCACCCAAGGACGAAACTGTGAATTTATAGAACAAATTCTGCTTTTTAGAGTGTTGAGAAGAGCTAACCATACCTTTGATGTAGTACCACAAAGTAAAATGAGATTCCAGTGCAAAAAAAAAAAAAAAAAATCCCAATATGCAGATATGTATATATTTTTATCAAAATCCATTTGAAAGAACTTTGGTCAGGAATCTGTTGACAGAAAACTCCAACCATATCATTGACAAACTGAATATGAGTGAAGTGACATAGGTCATCTCCACTTCCCCATATATTCAATGACATGGAGTGGACACAGACTTACTACTGCAGACCATTTTTGTAAAATGATATTCATATACATATATTTCTGACAGAAAGTTGCAAATGGCCATTACTAGTAGAAAATGCATAGTAAATGTGATTCAGATGAATGTTTATTTTTTTTTTAAAACATGCTATTTTCACGGTTGGATTTCGAAGCTCTTAATTGCATTTCTTTAAATTTAAGTGCAAATGAGAAGCAACACAGCAGACTGCACAGCATTTCAGAGGTGAATTAGCAGCAGCTGCTCCTGATTTTCCACAAGCCTGCAGGCAACACCGACATCGCTGTCTTATAGAAACCGATGTCTACTGCTTAAATCTCATCAGGGGCACCAAACTGCTACAAAAATAAATTGTGCTCAGAACAACTCTCAGCATAAGTTGATTGGACGGAGAGCACAAAAGCAGAAAGCCTTTAATCCAACAACACACTCACTGTCATTTGTGTTTCATTTCTTTTGATTATATGGTGTTACATGCAATCAGCAACTAGCAAACAAACCATTACCAAAGGGGTACTTCTGGACCTGCTAATTGGTTAGTCAGGCTGGTCTACTGTTCCAGCCATGTGTGCATCTACAATAACCTAAATGTAGGATAGCCATTAGCCTGATCATGTTTAAGCTGCATTGTAAATTGTTCTGATGGAGGCAGCTAATGTTAATATATTTATCTAGCTCAATTATCATTTGATATATAGAACACTGAAAGAGGGGAACAATGTACATACCATTGTAACAACAGAAAAAAATGGAAAATATATTATTTTTTTATTATCAGAAAAGAACAAAATGATGTAGACATGAATGCATGCCACAGAATAATCTAGTAAGCGTGACCCAGTGGGCCCAATGCTAGCTTTAAGTCATTTTTTAATCGGTTGATTAAAGAAAAACATTTACCTTTAATGTAATCTTTTCTTTGGCACACAGTGTGATATTTTTTGTGTACCAATTTCAAACCAATGTACACCACTGGCTTAGTTTTGCTTACTGTTGAGAGTATGTTCGGCAGATATATTGCTGGAATACTGGACCACCATTGCTTACTAATAGATAAGCAACAGTTAGTTGATTACAGCACAACCAGCTTTATGCCTGAGTTTTATACCCATTTCATATTACAGAGTATCCAATTGCTTGTCTTATGAAATTACTTTCTTATTCTACCCAGAAGTCACTGCCACCTGCTTCTCATTCCACACCAAGCTGTCACACCAACGTGTCCGTGAGTACTGTATATCCTCAGTCTATACCTGTAACCCTCATCCTGTATATCCTCAGTCTATACCTGTAACCCTCATCCTACCTGCTATTAGCAATTTTGCATATAAGAGTGCATGAAGTAAAGAGGAAGCTCTGGCCACTCTCACAAGCCTTATCACAAAACACTGAGAGAAACCAAAACATTGCACAATACCTTTCCTTTTCTACATTTAATAGCACCCATCCTAGTATTCTTATTTCCAAAATCCAGCAAATCAAGATCAGTACGCATCCTATCCACTGGTAGGGGACATCCTTTGGTGAAGAACATGATTTCCATTTGGGAGCATGTACACCAGAACTATGCCAGCTAACCTTCTGAACAGTTGCTTGGTACTGCTATTTAATTACAGTGCTATGTGCTCAAACCCTTCTTAACCTTATAAGTGGCAACAATGATTTAAAACCATGCCAATACAGCACTGATAACCTGTTATACCAAAATGTTTGGTCCGGAAGTCCAGGAACACTTAAGAGATGCTCTTTGTTCTTCAGTCACTAGATGTGCACTTAACTACTCGTGCAATAAAGAACAACAATGAATATATTTATTTTGCAGCCCAAAGACCTTGACCACAGTGTATTGTTATGTCCCTTTTGTCAACAGTGTTTTATCTGAAAACTAGTTTTCCATTAGGTAAAATCAAAGGACGATAAAATAAAAGACATTGTGTTCACTGATCACTTGAACTAAATGTCTGAACAAAAAAGACCTGGCTCATCCTTAACCTAGCAGGAGGATGAGATAGAGAAAGAATTAGAAATGAATGTGGTTGTCAAAACTCAGAAGGTTACACTATGTTTGTGTATGTGTGAGTGAGCAAGCACGAAACCCCTTTCAGAAAAATAAATGAAAAGAAAAATAAATCACATCTCTGCAAAGTAGCCTTGACCTGCTGGATGATCTTGATAGGCCTGGTGCTGTCCACTTAATTTATATGGATGCCCCCCCCCCTTCCTTATCTCACTCCTGACCAAGTAATATTCTGGATTAGAATGAGCCCACTCCTGTGAAGTGACATGTTGATTTAACCCAGGCCTTCCCAAGTATCACTTACAAACATATTTTGGAATTATTATTGAACAAACCCACTACAAACTAAGCTTTGTAAATTAAAACAGATGCCCAAAAGCCATTATTATGATCACATTCTAAAACCAGAAGGTGATCAATATAAACAAACATGAACTTGTTTTTTAAATTCACAATATTAATTTATGTCTAATGATTGAAAGCAAAAATATGAGCATCAAGTAACAAAGATAACTATATTCTGAAAGAAGAAAGAAAAGTAAAACATTTTTTTTTTTTTTATCACATTTTAGTCTGTTTTTGGACACTTTAGTAAGAAAGTGCAGTGTTGGACCGAGTGTTGCCCTTTCTGTAAACTAAATAGTACAACATGAAAGCAATTCTGAAATGCTCTCTCTTATATCCTGTTTTTATAGATAATCAAAATATTAATTTAGCTATAGCATAAGCTACTTTACATAACTGAATTAAAGGCTGCCAAAAACTGAAAACAAGGATTCAATAATGAAACTTCAAGTTCAGTAAGGAAAAATAAATAAAAAATATAAACCAGAAGGGGAATAAATGCACACCTTGAAGAGTTGCTATGTAAAATTTGTGGATTATTGCCACATCGATCCCCCACTGCAAGGTGTTGGTCATATTTTATTGAAGATTTCATTTGCCTCTGATCTACCCAGAAAAGATGAAGGTATTAAAACCTTGAAACCGGCAGGACTGACAGAAATACTGATGACCTTCACTTGTTGAGTGCAAACAGCTTTTCTCTTACCACTTGACATTACTTTCGGTGAGTTAGCTGACAGTTTGAAAGTGATTTTAGATTAATGAATCATAAGTGGCGATCCGTCTGTAAAACACAACAAATCAAATGTGCAGCACAGAGTATGCGAATGAGTCTTGTGTGTGCATACCATTGTAAAAATAATTAAGGGCATTTTCCACAGAGCTCATCATTGCGAGACTGAAAGTCTTACATGGAAAATGCACTTACTGTAAGCACAGGTCTGGATTCACCCCTCTAAATGTTTAAATTGCCATTGCAAAAATCTGCATATGCATACATCTGATACATCCGCTAAAAATAGAAGACCCCATCTTTATTCCTCCATCTGCGTAATTTTCATTATGACCATGACAGGGCCAAATTCAAATATTGTATTCTGACACCATTGCAAAATTAATTGGGAGTCAGTCTGAATCTGATGTTGAGCTTTTTTCATTTCATAGTTGTAATAACAGGGGTCCTGATGACAGAATATGATATTGGGATTGATATTTTTACCTCACTTATTGGTGTGAGGTAGTTCAGGTCTGTTTTCTCATTTTATGTTTTGTTATTTTTCTGCAAATCATCTTTGTGACAGTGTCTCTGTAAATAGGGCTATACAAATAAAATTGAATTCAACCAAATTGAAATTACGGTAACAGCAGTCAGCACAGACACCATGGTTGTGGGGGTTTTCTTAAATCAGGAGTGTTTCAGACTTTCTGGAATAATATAGAAATTACCCCTTTTCTAACATTCTGGTGGATTGAAACAACCATCTAAATGGTAGTGTTTTTAGTCAAAAAGTGCCAAGAAAGGTGACAATACATGAAATGATGAGTTCAGAGAATCAGGAAAAGAATACTTTTGTCAGTGACCTATTCCACGTGTTGTCATCTTCTGCTGGAAGATGTATGCGTACATCTCCCTTTAAAATATAGTTTGGGTTACAGTTTATGTGCACACCTCTACGTATTATTCTAGAATACAGTAAATTTAATTACAGCTAGGCCTATTTCATTCCATGTTCGCTCAGTCAGCTAACACATTGTTTTAGAAACCAAAGCTTGATGTAATTACATTCATAGCTTACGAGGAAAGTATAAGTAGGCTAAATCCAGAAAAATGTTTAAGAAGAAAGAGCACCATCAGCAGTTGCATGAATTTAAAAAATCTCTTAATTTTGCTTAATAGCATTTCCTTTCCAAATCAGTAATCACCATAAAAGCAGTTATTGTGATATTTTTTCCCAATACATTTTCTCAAACCTAGGTAGATTGTCCCCTGTTTGATTGTCCCCTGGAAAAGCTCTAGTGTTTACAAATGGCAACATAAAATACAATTCTAAAAGCAGGTGCATAAAAAATAGTGACATAAAAGGAAATAATATAAAAGGAAAATAAGGAAATAAAAGTTGGACATACTATTATAATCAGAGTATTATTTAATACACTTATCGATAGTATCGATATGCACTGTACCTAAGCATTTATCTGTAAGTTTTGAATGCAAAATAAGGCTTCATAGTGAGAGTATAACCCTTTGTCTTAGAAATTACATGCCTACTAACTGAAAATACAAGAATACATTTAGGCAGTTGTCTATTAAAATTAATTTTAAAAGCTTAAATTTCCATCACTAGCTTTCCACTTCATTAACAAAACAGCATGGCAAAGATCTAAACCTTATTTTTCCACTCATTGAATTCCAAAGTGCGAAACATTCTCTCTGGTAAAATTATTTTGACTAAAAAAAATAATAATAAAAAAAAAAAACTAGCATGAATATTGATACCCTTTCTTGCAGCTCTTCAGTGCAGTAGGCTTAGGGTGAGCTCATGTTGAGAATCAAGAGGCAAGACGTATTGAAAGCTGCATGATTGCTATATGACTAGATTATTGACTCGAAAATTGGCCCGGCTCTATTCCTGTTTATTCTGAGCATGTTTGTTTCCTGCATTAAACTACTGGTCTAAAACGGTTATCAGGATGCATGATGGATACGAGATACCGAAATTGATTGCTAACGATATTATTTTTTTATAATGCGCTGTGAACTGCAGGGCGTAGCAGTCTCATAACCATTTATAACATCCTTCGTCACAACAGGGAATGGACAAATTATTAAAATCTGCTTGCCTAAGGGAATGCTGTTTTATTCCAAAGTGCAATATCGCATGGCTGCAAGATTCCGGCGTTATCAATGCAGATCAGTTCATTTCAGCAGCCAGTAAAAACAAGCTGCAAATCATATACCTTCATAATCTCCTTCATTACTTTTGCAAAAAAAAAACATCCACGGCCACGCTAGCCTGGTGCTGTCATACCTTATTGTTACCATATTCCAATGATATATACTGTGTTAATCATTTATGAGCTGGCCCGTTCATATCCACAGTATACTGTTACGCTTTGCTAAAAAATTCAACATATCATGGAGTGATTAGTTGTTTCGGTTCTAAGGCTTACAGTAGCACATTCAGTTTCTTTTGCTTCCTAGCTGACTGCAGCATGTTTTGTAATAACTTCTTGTAAAGCTCAGTATAAACTACAGAGATATATATATATATTTTTTTATCATAATACATCAGAAAACCAAAGGAAGATTCTAAAAGAAAAGGTGTCTTGTAACAAGCCCATGTGGGGGGAGAAAAAAATTGCAGTGTCAGTATCCTAACATTTTTCATCTGTTTGAGCATAAGAGGAGTAGATGTAGGGAGTTCAGCATGTTTATAAAAGTCATACTGACTTTTATTCCTTATTAGTTGTAGCACTTAGGCACATTTTCTGAGGATTCTGCAAATCCTTCCTCAAGTTCTGGTAAATAAAATGAACTATCACTCATGTCTTGCTTTCAACTTGTAAAGCCTTGTGGAAAGCCATGTCTTGTCTTCTGAAAGCCTGTGCAGATTAACCGAATGGTGAGGTTGAGCTAGTCTGGGGGTTTATTCGCAGGACACAGTACAACAGAATAGACAGGTGCTTTATGGAATCCTTTGCTTTTATGCTGTGTGCACTGCACCAGGATTACGGTACACAGTAGAGAGCACACTGGATGTCATTATAGTGGACAAGAGCACGAGGGTAAAATTTGGTTAGGACGACAAAAAATGCCGTCGATGGCAATGGCAGACAGCACTTGCCGGTGAAGTTAAAAAGGATTTAACGTTTTACCGATATATTCAATGGAATTCCGAACCAGATGTGGTGCACCTCAACTTGGATATGAAAATGAGAATTCTTTTCCTAACATAGAAAAAGAGCTACAGTGAGCTCCATAATGTTTGGGACAGAGGCATTTTTTCTTGATTTGGCTCTGTACTCCACAATTTTAGATTTGCAATTTAACAACTCGTGTGATTAAAGTTTGAGTTTGATTGAATCTCCTGCTCTCTGAATGATCGAATGTTGATATGCTCAATAATGGACGGCAAAGAGTCTGCATGTAAAATTTTGGTGTTTGAGTCTGGGTCTACCATTTACTCTGCAATGGCTTTGCATTTAATGACCACAAACTTTTTTTAAAATTGTGAGTTGATGATGTTTGCCAAGAGTGTCATGACTTCATGATGTGCAATATGCAAGAACAGTATTAATTTATCAGATAATAAAATTTTAGAAAATCACCAGAAGGTTGTTTGGGGTCATTATAAAGTGATAAATGGAACTAAAGCATTGTGAATGTACGGGGTATTTCCTTGCATTTCTCAGGATGCAGAACTGCCTATTTGCTCTGCTTCTAATGTCTTAGTATTGCTGTTGTTCCTTCCCAAGGCCAGCAAGGCAGATCCATTGTTGATGTGTAATATTACCATCTCAGGTGAAGGTGAAGTGCAAGCGAAAGGAAATTCAGTAAATGATAATGGCTCATATTTGACCCTCTTTTTCCCCCCAAGAGCAAGTTTAGAGGCTGGAATGAAGTCATCCATTTAATCAGAAGATTACTGCGTCTGAAAATGAATGGGAGTTGAGGGGACGGGTGGAATTCGTCAAGACAAAGTAAGAGTGTGGCCAGGCAGGCTTTGTGACTCACAAGCTGACCGAGACTTGAAACTTCTATGTTACAAATGGAGATTATTAACGAGATGTCCCAAAGCCACTCATTATACCATCAGCTCAGGCTATTTCCCTCCAGCTCTAAATTAAATTTGAATTATTTAAAAAATAAGAATCAACTGCTATATGGCTGCCAGCTATACACGTATTGTGCCAGTAGGAAGCTGCCCTTTTTTTCTGTTTTCCTCTTTCCTGCAGCGTTAACCTTTCTCTCCTGCTCACTTGTTTTTCTTGGCTGTGTCCGGATCAGCGCACTTGCCTACTAATGAGTAGGCTCATTGAGTACACTGGATGAGAAAGTTGTTAAGCAGGTGAAATTTCCACCTAAATGTTGTGTACTTAAATTGCCATAATGATATACTTGTTTCCAAGGTTTTCCTGAGTATATTCCAGAACATACTTTTCAGGATTGTATACAATCGTTTTGGTCCCATTCATATGATGCTCAGCACTGCTTTTAAAAATGAGGAACAGCTTTGCTCACATTTTCCTTTAACAACAACAACAATGACGTGAGCAAGGGTGGGATGTCTTATGACACTTCCACAGTACAGTTGGAAAATAATGTGGAGGATATCTTTTGGATACTGCCCATTTTGTCCTGAAAAATATGCACTAAACAGTATATAGTATGCTTACTGGACAGGGCATACTTTGAGGATACAGTAGTTAGGAGGGGAGCGATTATATTTTAAAAGTCTGGACATATTTGTGCTTTCTGGATAACATCTGAATTTTAGAATACCGCTCACTTTTCAATTTTTTAAACAAATTTACAGCATTCAGCGATGAGAGTTGTTTTGAATTATTCGGAAAACAATATATATCAGTAATTTTAAGGCATCATTTATAAATATTAATTTTACTTGTAAATGATATGCTCAGTAAACAATAGTTTTACACACCTGCAGTTATAATAGGGGAAAAAAATGTTTCACAAGCTCCATTGTATTCATAAAAAAATTTAATTGGTGGGCGCTTCATACGGATATTGCATTGTAATTTATGCTTGCCATTTAATAGAATGCAAAATAGTTATATGACAAATGACAAAAACAACATACCAAACTCATTAAGACAAGAAAGAAGACATGAATTAAAGAGCAAAAAGCAGCAATCACAATGTGGAAAAGCCAACTGTCATCACTAATTATAAGGTTTTTTTAATGGGGCTGTTAGACAGACAGACTTTGAACAAGAAAAAAAAAGAGGATTCCATCAATAGGAACTTTTTTCTCCTCGTGTCAGCAGTACAATGGACAAACTCTATGAAAACACAATTTCCCAGCCTTTGTTCATCATTGAAACCTTCATAAATGGCCCTTTATATTATTCAAAATGGGGGGAACGCGGGGAAAAAAATGCATCCATAATGTCAAGGTTGCATGAGAATAGTGTCAGATTAATTTCTCTTTTTGTACTTTGCTGCCTTTATGAAAGCTGAAGATTCCAAATTAAAGAGAGAAAGCCATCACTGTCAAAAAAAAAAAACATAGGGATGTACATACACGAAACATAGCAGCGGAATAACAGAAATATATGATTTAGGAATGAAGGAAAGAAACAAGAAATAAGATGCTGAAATAACCTAAAACCTTTCTTTATCAATTCAGTTTATTTCTCCATTTTTTCCTCACTGCATATATCAAAGATCAAGATACACTTTAATTTATATAAATTAATGCATTTCTACTAAATTGATACAAAGAAAATGTAATAAACACTAACTGTTTCTCTTTTTGCTATGGAGTTCACTGCCATAACAGCTGAGGTGAGTGTTTCAGGAAAGCAAATTGGTTTAATAAAATGTTTAAAAAGGTCTTTATATTTCAGTCGTTGGATCCCTGTGGACATGGTACATGTTTTACTACATATGCTACTGTTGTTATGTCAGACAAGGATAGATTTTTTCATTCAGAAATTGTTTTAGCTTTCTACCTTTATTTATTTATTTATTTATTTATGAGCTTAGCTGAATTTGTGCCAATAGCAAACAGGCTCTCTGGTGATATGTCTGCATTAATTTGCATCAGGTCTCATCTAATGTGTGTGCGTGCGTGCGTTTGTGTGTGTGTTCTAATTCTACATTTTAACTTGGCCTCAACCAATTAATCCCAATGAACAATTTTAGAATTGGCTAAATATTTTCCGGCACTGATATTCAAATTAAAATAGAGGCTTTCAATGTTCAATACATAATATCTGCTGCTAAAAAGAGGGTGGTGTTATCACAAGAGGAAGCGGTATCTCTTTACCCCTGGCTTTACTGGACACAAGAGAGCCATGACCTCATGAAAATTATCATTTAATCTCCAACACACCTCACACCATATCCTCTGGACATCATTTCATCTCCAGCACACCCCACACCATCCTCCATCCACCATTTCAGCTCCAACACACCCCACACCATCCTCCATCCACCATTTCAGCTCCAACACACCCCACACCATCCTCCATCCACCATTTCAGCTCCAACACACCCCACACCATCCTCCATCCACCATTTCAGCTCCAACACACGCCACACCATCCTCCATCCACCATTTCAGCTCCAACACACTTCACACCATCCTTCATACATCATACAGGTAGTGTACCTTAAACCATCCTCCGGCTATAGAAAAAATGGTCTGGAATGTCCTTCTGGTCAGTCCTCACATTTATTTCTCCCAGATTTGTTCGTGTAAACTGTCATCCAGCAGCCCTTAAATGATGAAATTAATTTTCATCTTTGTCCACTGGCTCTGCACAAAAAAAAAAAAAAAAGATTAATGAGTGCCGATCGGCTCTGATAAAGGAGGATTTTCACTTTGAGATGGAATAAAAAAACTCCATACATGCAGAGAGATTTGCTGAGTGTGCACTCGCTGGGCATGGCTCTGTGCTGGCATTTATCCTTGCACACGCCCTCTATGCTTTGCTCACAGTCAGGTAGCATATGCCTTTCCTCCATTTTGCTCAGAAGGCTTTTTGGCCCTTGTCAGGTCTCTGCCTCTTCCCTCACCATACAGCTGTGCAGGAGACAGGACAGTAAGGCCTAGGGGCCTTTATATCTCATCCTAGTGTTGAGAAAGGATAAAGAGGCAGGGTACTCCTCCAGATCTCCTCCCTCCTGACCTCAATATCAATATCAACCATCAGTGACACACCGTTTGTGGATTACACATAACAAGGCATCGCGAGCTTGTTATGGATTCTAAGTCTAAAAACAGCAAGTCCCCCCTTGTTTAATGGTGGCTTAATTAACAAAGGCTTGCACCACATACTGCAAGCAGCAGTAAAAAGAGAGTTTGATTTGCGATAGAGGCGTCTGAAGACATCCCTCTCCGCACGTGGGACACATAAATCTGGGTGAATGCGGTTGCATGCACAGTGGAAAGCGTAACTACTGAGCTTCAAAATAATAAGGATCCAAACCTTTGCGTGTTTTGTCCACTCTGTGGTATTCAGCATATGGGGTGAATTCTGACATGTTTTTTTTTTTTTTTGGTCCAGACCTTAAGTGCCACCCTGGGGAGTATAAAAACAATTCATTTCACTGATGAGGACCCTGTGATTTATTAATGAAACACACGTCTGAGAGGAAACTGTCTGGGACCTCCTGAGACAAGACAGTGCACAGTGATGTATGGCATCTTTGACAGAAGAGAGAAAAACAGTACTTTCATGGACTGCCCCGCTTTACTCTCCACATGTGCCGAAATTTGATTTTGTATTCTTGTCAGCTGAATAAAAATTTTAATCTGGGTCAATGTACCAAATCCAAAACTACTGAAAGGAAAACAAACTGAGACAAAAGATTAGGCCTGTCCAGTAAATTGAACAAGTCCTTCCTGAGACTAGAATGCAGAGATTGGGAAACGGAGTGAAGAAGTCAATTATCAATTTGTTTTAGCTTGAAGGTTATTACAATTTCTCATTTCTTCCGCAGGAGCCAGTGGAAAAGCACAGGGACACACTGAGGTGACAGGTTCATTGAGGAACAATGCCCCTCCGAATGATGGATTTCAATGACTTAAGATGTCAGAATCCATTATAGGAAATTTGAATTCGCAATTAAAGTGGGAGGTAGGGAGCAGTATTCCTTCATTTTAATTTTTAACCCCCCCCCCCCCCCCCCATTAATAATGTTCACCATTAAATGTCCAGCCTTATTCCTTTTCCCTCACCCCTCCTTGGGTGAAAATAAGGTTTAATTAACTTTCTAATGTGTAAGTAAAATGTCTTTTCTGTGCAGGGGCACTGACAGCAAGGGACAGACTAGAGGTGGAGCCCATACTACCAACAGGCATAATAGTACATCTGCACATTATTTAATTGCATAAAGTAAGCAAATCAATTTGTGGTTTGTTATTGCCACACTATGTTACCCTACATAACATATGTTCTGTCCATACATGCGTGTGAGCTCCACAAACAAATGCAGATCACTGAACATATTTATGTATGTAAACAGTATGTAGAATTTAGTGCCAAATATAAGTTTTAAAAGTTCCAAGTGTGGATTTGCTGAGTGCATTGATAGCATATCCAGACAAAGGGCTTGTTCTTACCTCAGAAAAGACTGTAGGGTGTTCCCGACCTCAGTAGCAACTTCACTTCACTGGTTGACTGGAGGCCTGTGATTGGCCGGTGCCCATGTACGCTGTTGGCCAGTACTGTAACTGTGCACTTTCCAAAGTGAAAGGAATGTTGGCTGGCACACATCTCAGAGCACAGGCATGGTAATGTGTGCCCACCTGAACTGATGTGGCATAAGCACAGAAAGTATAACTGGGCTCAACAAAATTGTAAGAGAAATGTAAATATGAAATGTACCCTGGCTGAAAAAAAAAAATATATATGAATAAGGAATAGTGATAAGAAAATTTTACATAACAAAATAGGAAGTGTAAGCATGTCTGAATACATGATGAGGATCATTATTTCAGGGATTTAACTGATGTTAATATAATATACGTATGCATTTACATGTAAATATATACATTTTATAAAGAGACACAACTCCAGACCTTATTACATTTGTGTTTGCTGCTATGATACATCCTACGGTCCTGTCTCTAATTTTCCTCATCCCTAATTTTGTTTGGCTCAATAAAAATACAAAATCACTCATCATCACCTCACGGTGTGCTTCAGAAGAGTGTGTGACCGGAGACTCTCATCCGTGTGTCACTGTGTTCTCTCCATGCAGGAGTGGAACAGACCGGCAGCGTGTGATATTTGGGTGAGTGCACCCGACCGATAGGCGGAGTGGGGAAATAAACACGCCATAGCTTCCTCCTCAGCACGGGCAATCTGAGCACAGGCACAGGCAAGGCAGCAGCCAGCGTCAGCCACTATATCACCAGTCAAGGTGACAAATGGAAGACAAGTGCTTTTCAAATATTCTGAGTGGTGGGAGGGGGGATTTTAAATGAGAGGAGATAGGGACACTTTTGTTTTTCCTCATACAGAGGGGAGAGAAGAGATAGAGGCAGCGGGAATGAATTACAGTGCAAGAAAGACGGAAGACCTATAAGGATTTTGTTGGTACCTGTATGAAAAGACGACAATGAAAGGGAAACAAATGCACCCTTTTTTTGCCAGAACACACCTCTTACACATGCAAACACACACACACACATCTCTTTTCTTCATTCGAATGGCTAGAAACAAGAATTGCTTTTTCTCTCTCTATAGCATCCTGTGGATACACGCCACCCCCCTACACCTGCAGACACATATACATTCACACATACGCACGCGCACACACACGTGTGCGCGCACACATGCACACACGCACATACATACCATGTGCGCGCACACTCACACTCACACACGCGCGCACACACACTGTCGTAATGGGATCTGCAGAAATCATTCAAAGGCTAGATGTAATTTACTGCTCGTCGTGCACAATACTCCCTCCCCCTTTCACGCGCCTCCCCCCCCCCCCCCCACCCCCCTTCTCAATTGCCCAAGGTGCCCTGCGGATGAACTAATCAAAGTTGAAATATTATTTCTGCTTCTTATTCCACCATTTTATGAAAGGCTCCAGTTTTATGGTGCAATGAATTTAACCCCTGCCAGACCACAATCCCACAAGTCTTTGTACAGGAACTGGGACAGGGAGGTAATGGTGGAGATGCAGTTGGGGTGATTATTTTTTTATAGCGGATATTTTTTGTCATTTGCATGAAATGTACCTTAGTACAGGTTGCCCTAATTCATGCTTTCGTGCACCATTAATGAGCAGTGAGCACACGCAGTGTGACACACAGTGAGGGCTCTCGGCAAACAGCACGCACAATAGGAATCTAAGGCATAGGCATAAACCTTAGGCGTAAAGCTGGTTGCCTTTCCTTTCACAAGCCTCAGATTTTAACTTTAGACCCATGGACAGATAAATATTTTCACCCACAAGGAAAACATATCCGTAATCCTCCGTTACAAATCCAGTGATCACTTGGCATGGTATGAACACATCTTTCAAAAGTGTCTTGAATATCGAACACGAGGTTTTCTCACTATTTAATTTAGGTTCCTTTATGTAGATGGCCTGACGCTACATAAAACTCAGCAGTCTACTGTCTGTTGTCTCCTGTACCAAACAGCATGAGCTGGCAGGGAAACAGATTGCGTGCCAGCATTGTTTGTGTGAAAGTGACAGGGATTTGTGTGTAACACAATTGATCTGGCACTGTCACCATTGATCTCCTGTGGGATAACGGTCGCCTGGGATCAAGAACAAAGTCTTTCGGACCCGCGCGAGGCATTACATCATCGAATGGCTCTCCGGGCCTCATTCTCCAAACATGGTAACTGGATTTGGAGGGAACTGACTCAATTACAGGAACATCATTTGGAGAAGAATACATCAGCGTTGTTTTTTTTTTTTTTATTTCACTTGAATGTATGCGCCACTGTATAGCCGGCACTCCAATTTTCTGAATGGATTTTGCAGTTTCAGAAGTTGCCATGCAACACATTCAAAAAATGGAATACATGTGGCCCACTCACATAATGATGGAGAAAGTAACTTTATGATTCCCTGAGCCAGCAACGCTGAGTTAATTTGTGGGTATGTTGTCAAGCAGGTTGCTGGTGCCATGCTAAATAATGTGAGCTTGGATATACCCAAATAACCATGGTCAGGAACAGATGTTAACTGTTGGACTGCTGCTCTGTACTGAAGCTGGCTGTCATCAGAAATTTTCTAAATATCTAAAATATCTTTCCTCTCACACAAACTGTCACAGCACATCAAAAAACACGATCAAATTGAAAACTAAAAAAAAAAAAAGATCAAGTGAACAATCTCTTTAACTTGGTAGGCTAGATACTGCGGTAAATAGGCAGTTAGCTAGCTAACCAAGTGTGTTGTGTTGGCTTCGTCACTGCGTGTAGTTGTAGTTCTACTTGTATTCCTTGATTCTTTTGCAAATTTAGCAACAATTTTAGTGCTAAATTTCTGTTGGTTGCAATACATGTTTAACAAAATGAAATTAGATATATATTTGTAACTAGCATTATTGATTGTGACTTAGCATCATTGAGCCTAGTTTCCTCAAAACCCAAGTTGCGAAGATTATGTTGGACTATTGACTTTCAATAGCTCTAAGATTACCAAGATACATTGGTAATGGGAAACGAGGCCCTGATCAATATTATTTACCTTCAAAGACATAGAGCCTAATACTTTTTATTTTTATACATTTTCGGAACTGATATTTTGTAGTTTTATGGTTTTATTTTGTATCAAAATACATTTTTATGTATTTATGGCCCGTCTATAGTTGTGCCCTTGAGGAAGGCACTCAATCTGAATTGATTCATAAAGCTGAACATTAGCTGTGCAAGTTTCTCTTTGTAAGAGTGTCTGCTAATTGCCTTAGTGTAAATTATTTCATACAGAGAGATACTACCAAGAAAGATGTGCACATCAAAATCAACATTACTAAAATGTTGAATATTGAAATCACTTCTTCAGCAATGATCATACATCTGACGAACATCCAAAATTTGGCCACTTTATGTAAACAAAATATAGAATTTAAAAAGATAATAGAAAGCTGAAAAAACAGCAACCATGGGTTGTGATTGTTTAATAATGAGGAAATCACCAATGTCAGAGACATTACTAATATTTTCACTTGCCTCAGTTTCTAACTTGCTCACTTCAGCTGTTCTGCCCCAACTGCACAGAGGGACTAACTAACACCGAGACAGAGACAGAGAGGGAGACAGAAGGCTGCTCTCAGCCATTCACTTGTACTTAAGAAGCACATTTACTTTCCATTGATTTCCAATGTTTTAGTCAATTTCCTGTCACTTCTCATTGCAAGTACATGGGATCTCAGTTTAGCTGCTTACAGGAAAACAGAGAAACTTAAGAGGAAAAGTCTAGTAAAGGTGCCTGTGTTTCCTGAGTGCATCTTCCATAACTTCCCAATTACTCTTCATGGACAGAGAGAAAACCTTCCCATTTTTCCGACTTACACGGCAGCACACATGGCTTCTCGGTACATTTTTATATTGATAATTGCATCATATGTCTATTTGGAGTTTTTCAGACACAGTGTAATGCACACATAAATATTCTATTGAACATGGGTCAAATCATCATCTTCATTTCAAGGGGTGAAATATCACACGGACCATTATTACTTGTGCGTGCTGTGGCCCTTATGAGCTGCAGAAGTGTATGTGTATAGGTGAAAGAAAACGTACTGTAGTGAAAGCAGAAGTACTATAGGTCATAGGTACAGAACAGGCAAACTCTGCGAATTGTGTACAGAGAAGCAAACAGCTGAAGGTGAGATTGTGCAGCTCAAAGATCAGAGATGGTGCACAGGAATGGGATTATCTTGGGACTATCTGTAGGTGACTTAGTTAATGCACCAGTCTTAACTATTGCTTGTATTTTGCATAGGCTGCGTTGTTGCTGTTCTCGTTTGTGTTAGTGTTAATCAGTTTAACCTTCAGGGTCCAAGTTGAACTATGCGGTTGTTCCCTGCACTTGGACCGGTACTTCTCTCTAGGGTTTTCGACATACTTGTTCCTGGTTATGATTATACACTTTGTTGTACGTCACTCTGGATAAGAGCGTCTGGCAAATGCCTGTAATGTAATGTAATAATGTAATGCAATGTAATGTAATCTTCCACTTCTCAGTTTAACAAAAAGTTGTATTTGTATTTGTTCATCACCTGCTGTATATACCTTTCTTTATCATTCCTTAATTACTAGCCGCAGTCACTCGTAAGAAATATTTTAGAGAGCCTCTTCTAACATTTGGGGTTCATGGATCATGAAGAACCTCATACAGAATCCATTGTAGGATACAGTCAAGGATCAGGCATCAATGTTTACACCTCATCCAAAATGAAATCTTAAGCTGTTGTTGAATCTGGATTCATTCTTCATCCACTGTAGCCTCATCTAAACTGTATCATCACTAATGTCTTCATACCTCAGCTTCTGAGGAATTATTTCACATGTTGTCATCATAAACTGGCTCAGCCCATACAAAAACATTCTGTATGTCATGTCATGGCACCATACTAGTCTCACAGAAGCTTTCTAAAATCTCAACTTAATAAACTCATTATCTCAGTGATCATATACTTCATACTATCATTTTAAACTATTGAGGTAGCTAGCTAGCTATTCTAAGCCTTTTACATTTGCTTGCTACCAATATTTAAACGGCTGTAATAGCATGTGTTTTACCTATCCTACCTATCTAGACAGGTGTCTAATTGCAATTTCAATTTTCTCGAGTTTGTATTTCAAATGTGACATGGGAGAATGTGCTCTTCGTCGGTATGCCGGTTGATTTGTAATAAAATCATACTGAGCAGAGACACTGGCTTTGAGAACCTCAGGCATAGGTGTACACAGTCCCATGAGGACCATAGTGGGGCACTGACAGTGGGGTGAAGGGAACCCCAGAGGGGCCACACCTGAAGAAAGTTCTGGAAGCGCTCTGTCCAGTTGGCTGCAGCTTGTGTTTGATTACCTGCCCGTGAGTGCTCCCTCGACACCACAGTGTTTATAGCTGTCTCAACACCATTATGACAACTCATTACTCATCTTAATTGCTCACTAATTTCTTCCACGGAGCACTGCCTGATGGCACCGTGATTCAGTGTGAACGGCGCTGCCCTCTCCCAACGCTACTGTACGTATCCGCTCGCAGCCTCACGAAGAGGAAACAGCGAAAAGTGCTTCCGTCTGCAGCATCAGCCTCTCCACACCAGAGCCAAACAAGCT
Source organism: Anguilla anguilla (assembly GCF_013347855.1). Taxonomy (NCBI): domain Eukaryota; kingdom Metazoa; phylum Chordata; class Actinopteri; order Anguilliformes; family Anguillidae; genus Anguilla; species Anguilla anguilla. The sequence continues at coordinate 27,619,270 of NC_049216.1, read as the reverse complement.
ATAACTAATCAAACACGGCCAATGAAACTGACATTTCTCTGTCCCTCTATCCATCAGACTTATTAAAATATTGTGACTACTACTAATTTCCAATTTTGTTAAAAATAGGTTTGCTATGTATTTATGGATGTGCTTTTTATATACCTCTCATATTTGTGTTCAACTGCCAGCTCACCCCTTTAAACAACTAAAACGAAGTGTGCAGTAGAATCCATATTACATACAAATACATGAAATATACTACAAATATAGTTTAATCTTGATTGATATTGGAGCTCTAATTTCTATAAAATATTGGATTGTTTTTAATATTGCAGCTAGTTTTTTTTGTCAGAATGTCAGTGAAAGACATTTTAGCAAAACCTCAGAGGGGCATTTGGATCATCTTTCACAAACAATAATTTCCCAAGGAGGACAGGATCAAATAAAAGTCATTGGGAGTGAGAAACTGCCCAGGAGAGGGAAATGACCAGGATGAGAAAGCAACATTCGAAACAAGCAATTAGCAGAACACATCCGGACTCCATTTTGTCATCCACATTCCCGCCTCAAATCCCTCAGAGGAGGGAGGAAGTCAGAGAAAGAGGCAGATACATTCGTACGCAAAGCAAAATGCACCAGTAGAACAGGCTGATTAATCACAGAAAAAAAGGTAAAAACAGAATGAAATACGTATCTATGAAACCACCATTTTCTATTCCAGGAGAGAGAGTCCAGCACACTTGCTCTCCCTCATGTCGACTGGAATGACATTAGATGCCAGTGCTTGTTTGTGCTCTAATGACAAGTAACAAGGGACTGTGGTCTCCATGGCAACAGCCGAGGCTCAATACATCATACCTCGTTACAGTAGTCAAGCGGGGACGTTTGGTCAAAAATTAATATATCAAGGGAGGAAGAGAGAAAGAGAGGGGGAAAAATGCCCTACATTTGTTATATCAAGCTGGTAACCCCGACATTTAAAAAGGTGGCCTTATTAATTTCAAACAGCTGCTACTAACCAAAGTTAAATGAATGTGCAATGACCTTGGTCGATTGTCTTGTGCGTGTGTCTGTGTATGTGGGTGGGGGGGGATATTGCGATGGTGAATACTGTGATGTAGGTTGGGTGTTGCTGCACGTGTAAGCCCCCTTTATAACATATTTCCTTACCAAAAAAACGAAATAAGAGGCCATCGGGCACCGGCCTGGGGGACTGTTGACGGCCCTGAGGATCAGAGACATTCTCTGGAAGGGCAAAGCTATTCTGGATTGGGTGAGATTCTCTGGAAGGATAAAGATACTATGGACTAGTTGAGATTCACTGGAGTGGTAGCAGTATATCATAATTGTTAAAGAACTGGACTTTGCAACGCCAGGGTTGAGCAAGATACTATGTATAAAAAGGGCTGTAATTCAAACACGGATCACTCCATATGGATGTAAATACCCTCACATTAAAGCTGAAAATATGCACTTCAATCTCATATTTTTTGTTCCTTTATTTCAAATCTAATGTGCTGGAATACAGAGCCAAAACAACACAAACTGTGTCGCTGTTCAAATACATATGGACTGCTCTGTAGATTGTATATCCATGCAGTATGCAGGAATAGATTGTGTGTAAAAACAATGTAAATCACTCTGGATAAGAGTGCATGCTGTAGATGACATGGATGTACACATTCCAGACTAGAGTGTGAAAAGTCATTTCCCTTTACTTGCTCCTCTCTGAGTGAAAGCACTTTCCCAACTTTCAGTGTTGTCTGTTTGTATATATGCATGTATAAGTATGTGAGAGTGCCAATGGAGGACTTTCAGAACTCAGTGTTCAAAGTCTGAATGTGCGAACAAACAGCTGACCAGACAGAAAAGGCCAGATCCCAGCCTTATTGTCTATAGCTAATGCAATGTTTTTGCAATATTATGAAATATGTGCGATATTAACAGCAATATCACTGGGACCTGCTTTTGCAATCCAGTTTCACAAGAGATGGCTCTGTGAGCTATTGCAATAACAAACCCAATGGTTGCTCTTATGCGTACATACAAAATGTGTAGCATGCTATACATATTAAGAATGAACATTGACAGTACATATTTTGCCATTCTGAATGCATGTTTTATGGTGTTAAATTTTGTGGATCTATAATTACATTATTTGCCATATACAGCTGTGTGACCAAACTAAGTGCAATCTATTCTTCATATAAAAGGTTTATCACATGTTAAATGTGTTACACAATTGACAAAGCATGACAAATTTTTACAGGGATATTACTTTTTTTATCATGGGACATGACTATATCTAATAAAATAAATAAGCCTTGTCTCATTGTGAACCTATGGTACCTGTGATTTGAAGGTTATTTTAGTCACAGACCAATAGACATGGCTTTCTTGTACTGTGTGTTTGTCCATATTTACCATAAGCAATAGGCTACCCTGCCCTATATGTTAGAATATTTAATTCACATATCAAAGGAGTGCTACATTTCAAGTCTCTGTAAGAAATGTTATAAGTGACAGGTAAGTGAAAATTGATTTAAGCATATCAGCACATGTTCACCACAAGACCCAGCCAGCTGTAACTCAAAATGTAATTCACATAAGACATGAAACCCTTTGGCTGCCGAAAGAAGTGACAGGAACTATTCCCTCACAATTACATTATAATGTTTCCTGTGAACTGTAAACAAGTATGAATCCCCTGAAGGCTTTTATCTTAAAATATTCCAAAGTTGATCAAATTATGAAAAAGCCACTTCTTTGCATTTTGGCCACAGCAAAAACCAGCTAAATAAATAAATAATTAAATTTTAAAATGAATAATAATAAAAAAGTTTTATGTGAATCTCTAGAGCAATCAATAAACATATGAAGACTTGTTTGAATACACCGCAGTCACAATGAGTAATTTGAATGAAAAAAGTAGGGAATAAATAAATGAATAAATAAGGCCAACTGATTTGGATTGGGCTCCCTATATAACATTAAATTCAGACTATAAGAAGATAAACATAAAATCATACACATTCAAACAACAAATATAAAAATACCATAACCCAAATCAATACACAAGGAAAGAGATAAACAGGGTGAAGGTGGGTGGGGAACGAAAGGCGGGTCTTTTCATTAAAATCTATAAACAGTTTTCACACACCAGGTTTGTTCAGGAGTGCTCCTGTTCGAAAGGTGATGTAATATCAACAGAATGATGCATTATAAAAAATTACCGTTATTTTCTCAACTTCCTTCAATGGGTCTCAGATTTTTTTTCTGTCCAAAATTCCGTAGTGCGCACAATAAAAACATTTGAACGATTTTGTGTAAAGTCCCGCCTGTCAAAAATGTAATTATTTTACATTGCAAAATTACACTGAGAACAGTCTTTTCAAAAGCCTAGCCAAAAAAATCCCAAATTTATTTCTAATTATTATCCATTGGCTCATCTTTCCACAGTACAAACATTTATTCTACTCTTGCTAAAAATAATTAGAATTTTTAGTGGTTGAAAGAACTGAATTTGAAGCATTGTTCCTTTTATTGGCGTGAAATTAAAGAAACTACAGAGAGAATAATGACAATAGATATGCATGTCTTATAATAAAGGTGATCACGTTAGCGTCTACCTTGCATTAGAAGAGCTTCATTCTTTCTGCATGTGGTCAAGGCCATATAGTATGAGAACATAACTGCTTTCATACAATCCACTGTCATGGAAACTGGGGAGAGGTGGTATTTTATTTTGTGATTCCAAATTTTATGTCTATGTCTATATTCATAAAAAAAGAGCGTCCAATGGGTTAAATTATTGACGTTTAACGGCACGCTGGATTTTGTCTGGTGCCAACCAATTAGATGGTAATTAAAGTGGAGCTTTGCGAGGATGTCTGCTTTGATTAGAAACCCTTTCACAAGTGATCTGACTGACCTTTCCTTTAAAACTTCTGTACTTCAGATTAGTGTTGACTACAAGAGATAAAAGCTTAACAAATAGAGCTACTCTGAATAAGATACCAGCAAAGGCTCATCTTTTCAGAAAGACACATGAATAGAGGAGAACTTGAAATCGAAATATCACAGAGCTTTCCCTGTTTTCATATTAAGTAACACCTGAATCGTTCACATCATTTGTGTCAGCAGTGTATTGTATGGCATTGTGAACTGAAAATGACCTGATCTGATCTTATATGCACACTGGATGATATTTCTGTCATTAATATGAAACAAAACCTGATAATAATATTAAATTAACAGAGCTGGATAAGTCCTGCGAAACAGCGATGTGCTAGGATCAGTGAGGTAGCGCCATAAGCTGGCAAATTAATTTTGGCAAGTGAGACCATTCTCAAATCGGCCTAGACACCTCAAGTCACATGTCTGTGCCAATCATATGTGTAATGTGCAAAGCAATTTGCCATTGTTACTGTATACTGTATAGGGACATGACACATACCATTTATTCAGGGTGAAACAAAATTTGTCTGTTTCACTGATAATTAAGGGGCGGGTCCTGATTCAAAATGGAGACAGAGTGACAAACAGCGCTCAGCAGACAGAGGCACAGCGAGACAGCGATGGATAGAGAGAGGGAGAGGGGCGGAGGGGCGGCCTGCTGCGAGCGCAGAGGGGCGGCCGCGCCCTCCCTTTCGCTGAGGAGGCGCACTTTGACTCGGGAGCGTCCCGGGCCCCATGTAGCACACCTGGTCCGCATTACCTCCCCCCGTTTCGAGAGAGACGGCCACGCCCCTAAACGGGCCCGGCCTGGGAATCAGAGCCGCGCTTTCATCTCGGCATCATTAGAGCGGCCTGCCCAGGGTCAGGCCCCCGTCTGGCAGGCATTCCAGCAGCAACACACCACAACTGATTTCAGTTAAAGGAGGAAAAAAAAAATAAGGAAAGTATTGAGGGTGGGGGTGGGGGGGGGGATGCAGAAACCTGGAGTCACTGCGATATTAATAAGACCATGTCTCTGAACAATTATTGTATTAAGGATAACTCTCGGAACTCGCCCTTTTCCTGGAGCCATGTGAAACATGAAGACGCACCACCAATGCTCATATGGAGAAGATCCCAGCCCCATTTCCTGCACCCCCCACAAGACCCCGACTCTTCTTTATTCTCCACAACCTCATCACCTCCCTCTCCGTAATGAAATTAATTTACTTTAGGAAATTAAAGCGCCAGTTCACTTCAAAGTGACACTTACCTCAGATACTTGCCACATGACATTGTCAGTTCTTCAAGGTTCTTCTAAAATTTATCCTCAAAATATCAAAAATGATAAACCTGAATGCAGACATAGCAACAATAATACATTTGTAAGTTTTACGTATATGATGAACTATATATAAAAATATTACCAGCTAAATTAAGTGCCATTTTTGGTCGTGTGGAATTCACTTACCTGCATGGGTGTATATCTTCCTGGAAGGGGGAGATGTAGGTGGTCAGAAAGGAGATGGGAGTGCCACAGTAGTATTCATGTGAAAATGGACTGCATGATAAAGATTTTTGTATTTTAGTTATGTTCTTGTGCTGCTTGGTGAGCTAGATGGAAACCTGTAAAAGAGAAAATGTTAAACAGGGCATGGGGAAGCACACAGTATTCAGCTGGTCAGATGATCACGCCTTATAACATACCTGTGCTCAGCTGGACACCCACAGGCTGCCTGAACAAGCTTCACACTTATTGTCTCCCTCTCAATCCATGTCTTTTCAGCTCAAATGGTGCACTGCAGAGCGAACAGAATTTGTAGCTAACACCACCTGTTCCTGAGGAGAGAGATACCTTGCCTATACTTTCCAAAAATGGCAATGGAGATTACAGCAGTGAATGTCATATTGAACACAACTAGGACTTCACATTGCAAAAAAAAAAAAAAAAAAAAAGTATATTTACATACATATTTTGAAACATGTCACACTACATTAGCGACTGCCTTTCCATGGTAGAGAACCTGAGGTTAGCTTAGTTACTTGGCTCTCTGAGAGAAGCACACCCACATTCAAAACAACAGAGGAAGGGATTTCAAAGCCAGATTTTCTATGCATGCTTACTGCATTCATTAAGCAGGAGGGGGAAGCCAACGGGTCAGTTATTGGCTGTCATCACTCACTAGTAGTCCTGTCTGCCAGACTTCACTTCAGCTGAGTTCTGGCCAGGGTCTCATCGATGGACTTAATTTCCCTTTAAGCCAAACCAGAAGCTGCTGAGAAAACAGCGACACCTGATCCTGGGTCCAGATGAAGGGAATCGTGCCGCCAAAGACTCCACGCCTTTCCCCCTCGCTGATGGGGAAGAGAGACAGACAAATGGGGCACAAGCCAGGGAGGGGATTATGAGTACAGAGTAGACATGGGAATATTTTGTAATGCTACATTTAGCTTGCATACATTGAGGGCAAAGACAGAGGGAGGAGGAGGAGGTATAAAAACTGGCGCACTGAACAGGAATAGGAGTGCAAATGGATGAGGTGGCAGTGAAAACCATGCTAGCACATTGGTTAATGTTACAGAACGCCACATACCAGAGCTCCAGACCATACCCAATGAGGTTCTGATTTGAGCAATATCTCATTCTCATTACATTTTCTCAAAGATTCGATTTTGCCGTGCTACCCTCCCAGCATTCCCTTTCAATCTGGGAACATGCGATTGCTTGACATAACATTTCATACCTGTCTGTCAGCGCTTCAATTCATTTCGTGAATAACTATCCTGTAATGAGACATGTTTTATCAGCATGCTTCCCCTGCCCCTTCGTTTGCTCTGCATCTGTCCAGACAATCGGACACATAATGGTAATGTGCTTCCTGTGGTGTGCGGGTTTGGTGCCGGCTGATAAATTCTTCCCATCCCTGACATTCCCATATCCAAGTTCTGCTTCCCTGGAGGTGAGAGGCTGTCCAAATTGTCTCACTGGTAACCAATTCTAAAGAGGAACTCACCTTTACCTTTTAAATTTTCATTCCATGAACTTTTGTCAAATCCCCCTTACCCATCAGTTTTCATGACAGATGAGATTGAATTAGTTTGACCTGTCCTCCCAGCTCAAGTGCAATTTTGTTTTGACATTGATCAGCAAGGCAGAGTCGCAGTATATACCGAGGAGCAGGGGGAGTGGAATAGAGCTCAGTGGACATGAAGAACATTTTTGTGCCTTACAATCTTTTGGAAGTAAAAACCCCTTTATGACTTATGCGTATTATCAAAACCTCAAAAGAAACTGTACACTGTACAAGACTTCCATCTGGGGTCTGGTTTCTTTTTTTACATTTACAAATATTAAATATATTCTTGTTTGTTACTTATTTTATATGCGTCATACCTCACTGTACTCATTGGATATGTTCCAGAAGACTCACAAAAACATACAGCAAACATTGCCATTGGTCCCCCCCGCCCCCCGATCAGAATTAGTTTGGCTGAGTTTGTCATGCATTGTTAACATGTATGTGGTGCTCATCATCATTATGTTCCAATTCACTTGTCAGACAAAGAGAGCATTTGTGTGGATGCACACTGATTTCATGGCACACTCAGTGGAAAGGGTGAGACGTTTGGAGGCCTTGTTAATCTGATTTGCTGCGGTGTGTGGAGGGCAGGATTATCAGAGTGATGCCCTGGCACATGCTGAAATGGCACCACCTGCCCGGGCTGGAGCTGAGCAGAGCTGAGAGGGAATTAAGTGGCACTGCGTGGCAGTTGTTGTCACACCTCTAGCTTGTGTTCCTCATTTTGCACCTCGGTGGTTTCTAAATGGCAACTTGTAGCAGAATGGAGTATCGCATTATCTTATTTAAAACAACACATTAGCCACCAGCATGTAACTAAGCAAGTCGTGAAATTTAGTTTTTTTCCCCCCCTTTGATAAAAAACGATGTCACAAGAGTCTGATTAACTTCCAGCCCGCAGGAACATGAAAGAGATGTAAAGTTCATTAAGCATTGAGCCAGGCTGTGACACACTCCGTTCATCAGCCAGTTCAATCAAAACGTGTCATCCAACAGCTTGCCAATTCTGAATAGCTTTTAATCTTCAAGCAGATTCAGACAAAATGCTAACTTTAAAAAGGCTACAATATTTGTGGGAGCTTGGGCCATCACAAAGAGCGCAAGGCCAGAGACGGACAAGAGCCCCCGAGCTGTCATTCTGAAGTGCCCATCTACGAGCGTGGCCAATCACATTGAGGGAGGGCAGAGGGGGACAATAATTAGATACGATCCCATATCGTGAAGGTGGGCCCTTCACCTCAGGGCCAGGGAGGCTTAAAAAAAGAGGCTCCCCTTCGCTGAAGGCCAGTGTTATGCTCAGGCGCTAACCCAATTTCACACTTTGACTCAGGGCCGAAGCTGGCACAAAGCAGCGCCTGAGTGTGGGTGCCATCTGGTGCGGAGCTGGAAGGAAGCGGCCTGGCTTTTCACGCTGATCCGATTAGGGTGCGTTTAATTCATTCGGGATGTGCCGCTGCGTGTTAATTGGCTCAGCATGGCCAGCGAATCTGGTTCCCCCACTCTCCCACCAGGACGGCCGTCGCCTCCATCTCCCCCCCCCCCCATGAGGGCAGAGGGGACGGGGGATTTTCATCTTTCATGACTTCTCAAACACCGAAGTGTGCCTCGGGATACCAGGCCCCCCCCCCCTCACGTCCCCCCGCTTGCTCCTACCAACAGCAGAATGCTGCAGACACACGAGATCAGCTCACAGCCACATGAGCACCCAAACAATACAGTCCCCACAAGCAAGAAATTGAAAACAGGAGAGGTAATGCAAAACTGACAGAAAAAATTTAGCTAAAACCTACTGGAAAACACGTTTTGAGACACACGTTGAGCTTCCCCCCCCCCCAATCTTGCTGTGAGTGTTGTTATTCAGTTATTCATCGAGTATCCTTTTCCTAAGCAATGGACAAATTACACCACTCTAATCAGTTCCATGAAGACACTCAAGGGAAAGGTTGAGCAGGGGGCTGAAAGCAAGCATGCCAATGCATTTGGTTACACTGCAGCCCTCTACTCAAACTGTTTAATTTCTTTTTACAAAAGTTTTTCTAAAGAATAAGAAAACAATTTTATTTTGTGTAAAAATTCAACATGAAAAAGAACTTTCAATACATTTATGAAAGTTATTTAATCATTGTTTAAAGAATTGTTTAAAAACGAATTTACTGTGATGGTTTTAGATCATTTTTGGTGCCTAAAAACTCAAATTCAGTGAGAAAGAATAGCAAAGCTAACTTAAGATCTAAAGACCAAAGACATCCATTTTGGGTGATCTACTGTATGAAGAGAAATATTGTCCGTAAGAAAGTGATTCATTGCAGCTGATCTCTTTTGGAGCTCTTGAGCATCGTAAAAGAGACTGGGGGCAACAGCGGCGGACATATTGTTGAAACAATATGACCTCCTGGGTCAGAGGCGGACTGCAGGCAGTCGTGAGGCCTGTCCTGGGGCGCAGGATGCCACCCTGTGGGAGATTCGGCAGCAGGACTTCCTGCCCCGGGACCCTGCGGGGGCTGCACAGCGCACAGCGTGACGCGTGTAATCAGACGTGAGCTCATCCGCCACAAACACGGCCTGCATCACACCACCGCGACTGTCAAACACACACGCAGACCTCCACGGCACTGTCCGCTACCGTGGTACACCATCACAAAACCCTTTGTGTCTGAGTGAGGCTTGTGCACCATTCAAAAGTGAACCGTGAATGTTTGAACTTTAAATGAATTTGATTTAAAAAAAAGCTAGTAAAAAGCAGAATTGCAATTTGAATTTGTGCAGGAAGCAGAATTAAAATTCTATTAAATTATGATTATTAATTTTAACAATGGATGTTGTTCTCACTGCAATGTATGCCAAAAATGACAAAAGTGCACATCCGCAGAATAAATTATTTATTGCGTCAACCGAATCAACATCCTGTGGGGCGTGGCCAATTAAATTGAATTCCAACTCATTAATTGAACGGGAGAAAATTCTAAGATTCTATACTTCGCACAACCGTCCACATGCACACTCTAAAGGAAGTGGACTACTGCGCCTTTCTCTACAATCCAGCCTTTGAATGTCACTTGAAATAGAAGGTAATTCTATGTAACTGTTATACTTCATTTCCTACACAAGTCACAAGGAACTATAAAGCAGCAATATTGTCAGCATCTCACTAACAGTTCAGTTTCTTTGCACACAATCAATTCCCATTAAGTATATTCCCATATTTTTTTACTTAAATTTGAATTTATCTTGTCCACCAAGCTTCTCAACCAGGGTCTGCAATATGACTGTTTCCAAAGGATTTTGCACTTAAGAGACACTTAAAAGCTCTTTTACGGTTGTGCATATTTTTAACAATATATAACTTGTTATTCTTTTAGAAAGATTATTCCCGATGTGACAAAATATAAAAACATACTTAACATTAAAGAGGCAAGAAAAAAGAAATACATTTTATACATTCATTACCATAAATCTACTTAGCAAGAAATAGGATCGTTATATTCTATTTGCTCTGTGAAATATGTTGTTTTGGGTAATATCTGTGAACACACTGAAGGCAAATTTCTAATGAAGTGAGTTCCCCCCTCCAAGACACCAAAAAAGATTTAAAATGGTGAGTATTCATCAAGCCAGTGTTATTGAGGCCTTACCTGGACCTTGTAGACACTGTTACTCTACTGTTTTTTGTTGGCCAAAATGCTGAATAAGGAGGTTTTGCTGGGAAGGGAAGGTCAAACATCTTAAAAACACTTAATATTCTCTCTATTAATACCCCTACCTGTTTTTCAGGATATGCTTTTCAACACTCGATAACCCCCCCCCCCCCCACCCCAAAAAAAAAAACAGCTGCTTAATAGCTCTGTGCTTGCACACAGTGGGAATATAAATACATATGGTCTCATTCACACACATCCTGCAATAAATGAAATAAATAAAATGAGCACAGGCACCAAAGCATTTTGCTCATACTTTTTTAATGTATCACAATGAGCAAGAAACATACTTGATGAAATATTTTCAAAGGAGTATATTCAATTACCATCTACAATCAACTTAACTAGGACAACAAGGTTTTTTGTGACAAAAGTTTCTCTTTAAAAGTCTGAAGTTCCATGTGGTTTTTGTATGTTAGTCTCCATGTATTTTGGTACAGTTTGGAAATCTTCATCATATAATTACAGTAACAAAAAAGCTAACAAGACTACAGTATAGAAAAGACATCAAGAACAACATTTTTGGTTTTACTCGCTCTTATTTGTACATTGCAAGGCTGTTATTTTCTACCCTCAGGTGGGCTGACTGGAGCCACAGAGCTGTCCTTGTGCAGCTCTAAGGAGGAATAAATCAAGTAAACAAAGAGAAACAGAAAAAAATGCATTTAAAAAAACCATTGTGGCACCAGGAGTCACAAAAGGATCAGGACGCTCCATGTTAACAGTTCATCTTTGAAATTGGAGCTAATGTTTTGTTTGGTTGGTTGTTAGTTTGGTAGTTAATTTTGGTTGCTTTGCTTTTTTTTTGTAACTGCCTCTTTAGGAATGACAGCCAAGGAAACCCTCCTCGTCTCATTCTGAACCAGTTTTTCTTTTCTTTTTTTTTTTTTGATGGCGCGATGAGATTGGTTAACTCAAGAACAGAGCTGGCAAGCTTCCGTCTGATTGGAGGGTGCTGTTTGTCAATCGGTGAGAGAAGCAAGAGAAAATGAAACACGAAGCAACAACACAGACAGGAAAAAGGGAGCATTACTGCAAGTCCTGTACGGAGCGCAGGACACATCAATCATAGATGCAATCCGAAGCAGAACCAAAGAGAAAAGTGGCAGCTCCAGACACTAGAGTTCAGCTTTTCAACATCTTTCCATTTCCCATCTCCACTGGTTCAAGAGTCTGTTCCCATCTCAGAGCGGTCTGTGGTAAAACAATGACTTGATATCGGAGCTGGCATAAGCTGCTTTTCGCTCCCATGCCCGGTTTTGGTAAACCCACCAACAAAATAGCCTCGTTCACCTCAAGGTGATCTCTCCAAAAAATTTCCCAGAGTTCTTTTTCATCTTTAATTTTTTTTTTTCAAAACAAAAAAGCTGATGTCTTGTTTTTAAATATATCTATATCTGTATACATGTTTATTTTCACAGTGGGCAAGAAGATGACCTCTACAGCAATACCTTGTCTTTTCTTTGTAAAATGTCCGTGAAAATCAAGATCAAGTAAGCCAACGTGAGTCGAAGCTTCTTTCAAAAGTATTTCAGTTGTCGTCTTGTGTGTTGTGCCACAATAAAATATACACTTATGAGGGGCACCACCTTAAATTTTCCTTTCGGCGTTCAACTGCGAAAAGCTTTGGCCACATTAAAATATTTAATTAAAATAAAAGCTGCTCAGTGCTTTATATCAACCACCTCATTTCTTTTAAAATTCAACATTTTAAATCTACTTTTTAAACCCAGCTTCGTGGTTCAGTACTTTTGGTGTGTAAATGAAAGTAAAGAATAAAATAAAATAAAAAACAAAAGCTGATGCTGGCTCTTAATTGAAACACAAGTGTGTGCATGTGTGCACACATGCGCGCACACACGCTCACACACATACAAGCATATACACAAAGTCCATGCAGGCAGAATCTGCTATGAGGAGCTCACCTGTGAAGATGTCTACATGAGAGCCCAAAACATAATACACTTTGGAAACAAGAGTTCAAACAGTGTCAAAAAACACAAATATAACAATATCACACCATAAAGTGGCCAGGTCATACTATAAAGTTAAAAAAAGAAAAAAAAAGACAGCAATTCAAATTTAAAGCTAGTGTTAAATGTTAATTTATATGAGAAAAAGTAATATACAGAACCAAAATAACACACAAATAGTTATATGAAAATAATAATGTCTATGACAAAATAAAACGCATTGAAGAACAAACTATACAACATTAGAATTTTTAAAAAATAACTGAATGAACAATATGCTCGAGAAAAAAAAAGTATTTTAGAGGAGTGGCAAGCCTGCAGAACAAACTAGTCCAAATTTATCTGCAGTGCTTTAGTGTCAATACCACATTGTATTGTTCAGCAAGCACCTAAAACTTTTGACACACCCAAGATGTGAATTCTGTACATTAGTGGCCAAAAGCAGTTACTCATAATGTTCACAAACTGGTTTTTGTGTAAAGGACCAGATTTATCTTTCTTTGTTCTTGGGGGTTTGGGGTTCTCAATGAGCAGGACCAGTTAAACTGCAAACAGACATATCGAGGGGCCTCTTTGGACATGAAGGCATGGACAATGCCTCTGAACTTTAACCACAAAAACACTTAACTTTATACTTTATTTTAATGATTTAGAGTGAAAACATCCCAAAGAAATCAGTTTTTCGCCAGATTGTGCTTGAAAATGGCTTGACACTAAGAAGACACCTAGGGGCAAGTCCCTTCATGTATTCTCAGGAAAGGAGGTTGCCACGTCCGGCTTATTTGCAAAATGGCAAACTTTCAGAGGCTTTTTGGAAGTTGAGAGGCATGATGATACCAGTGAAAAAGACGTCAGTACCAGATCTGCGTTACGTACACTTTTTGGCGACCACTATTACTTGATGATAACTTTTAAAGCGAGAGACAACCTTTTCTAGCGGGAGGAAATCTCTTATCGTCAACTCTCCACACCAGAACTACATGAGGGAAGTGGAGTTCTTTTGTTTAGCAACCCAGAAATCTAAATTTACACAACAGCTTACAGTCACCTTGCAAAAAAAAACAAAAAACAAACAAAAAAAAAAAAAAACAGTCCTTGCTTTGGGAGAAAAAGAAAACCCTCTCCAATGTGGTATTTGGAATGCACTGTTCTGTACAAACAATATAGATCATTGGCTTTCAACATTGGTCTGTTCAAAACAAAAAAATAAGAAAAATATAAAGTCAGCCAAACTGTCCTTTGGAACGTATATTCACAGTCTTCAAAGTTCCGTTTTTGCAACAAGAAAAAAAAAAGCTTATAGCAGAGGGAGGGGAAAATGGTTTATTGTTTCTGTTTTTGTTAAAGCTTAGCCAAAAGCAAAATGAGCATGCATCTAGGTATTCATTTTTCAAAAACTACATTAGCAGCAAAACGTATGTCCTCAAAGACCAGACCTTATACATTTTCTTAAAAAAAGATTCTTGTGTGTGACAGAAAAAGTTAAACAAAGAGCTTTTTAACCTCTATCTTACAGACTGCAATGGCTCTTGTATGGTGCTACTCCACAATGCAAGGACAAGGGCCCTTTTTTGGTTTTTGGTATTCTTGTTTTTTTACGTAGAAAGCCACCTGTCTGCTTGCAAAGAAGCAAAAACGGCAACTCTGATGCATACTCCTTTATTTTAAAACTTTCTTTTCTTTAACAAACAGCAACAAATTCTCAAGTATAAAGAAACCTCTTTTCTCATCCTTATGCACCAATGGTGAAAGTGTTTTGTCTTTGGATTTTCTTTTTGTTTTAAAGCGTGAGAATCATTATTATTATTCTTTTTTCATTTTCATCTATGACAACGACAATGAAAAGTTAAACTGAAAATGAACCAGAAAAGACTGCAGCCACACTACACGAAGAACCGAGGATCTGCTTTGTAGTGCAAGAGGAGTAGTAACTATTTCCAAATCTACAAAATGCAGGGGAAAGAAAAACAAAGAAAGAGTGACAGACAGAGAGAAAGAATCAGACAGTGTTAAGTGCACAAAGTTAGCAAATATAATCAAATATCTTGAACATATCACCCCAGAATGTTTTTGTTTTCTCAGTATAGCATCAACTAAAAAATGAAACAAAAAATAATAATATTAATAATAATAAAATAAATAAAATCTCTGCCACATCACTAAATGGCAGTTGGGTGAATGGAAGCCAAGAAATTCAGGAGAAAACAGAAATAAAAAATAGGTCAGTTACTGCTCCTTAATCTAGTCTATCGGAATGACCAAGACAACATCAAATGAAGCGCCTTTAAGTTGGACGATACAAAAGCTAAATGTACACAAAGATTTTTTTCAATCTACCATACTGTTTAAATTCATTTCCAATGCAACAATCTACTTAACACCAAAAATGTTCATATCTATCATAAATACAGAAAGTTTTTTCTTAAAAGAATCTTCCCCCCCCTCCCCCTCCCCCCCGCCCCATCAACAACAATGCTCTCCGTGTCTTGGTACTTTGGGAGTGCTACTTTCCCCCATAAAAACGATTTAAAATGTTTAAAATCAGCAGATCAGCTACCCTTTTTGAATCCCAAGAAAGCTATGCCTTTATAATATTTACTCTTTTTAATACTTTCTGCCTGTAAAATTAAGTTAAAAAAATCAGTTTTTTTCTACTGTTAGGAACAAAAAGTATAAAACAATGAATTTCTGTGACAGAAAAAAGGTTGTGAGCTGTTGACCTGAGAATAAAATAGACATTACATTATTTTTTTTTATTTTAGCAAGCCATTGGTATCTGAACGCTTAGATAGCAAGAAAACTGTAAATGTAAGACTATTCTCCCATACAGTACATACTGGATTTTTGTTACTGTGCTATTCACTGGGAATAATTATACAAATGAGGGACAAGTTGCTAATTCATCTTCTGGAGGAGGGGTTCAGGGGCCATTTGAGCAACATTTGAGGCAGTCCATTGCTATACAGCTTTCCTCTATCCATATCCAAAACTTCACTGCAGTGATCATTTTTTCAATATACTGTATAATTGAGTTATAAACGAAAACCAGCATGTTGATATGGGAAAACAATCCACTAACATTAAATTTTTGGTTACAAGCTTTGGAATTGCAGTTAGTCTTTACACATCTTTTCTTCGGAAATTGGTTTGTATATTTTAAACATTTTTAACATCGCTGCTTTTTTTTTTGTTTGTTTTCTTGTGTTTTTGATTTTTTTTTTGTCTTTTGTATTTTTTAAATATTGTCCATCGTTGAAAGCTCTTTTACAATCGGATGGAGTCCGTTCCTACACTAGCGAGATTACTACTACAACTACTACTGTCTTTGAGACAGCTGGGCTGCTGCGGCTCCTCCGCTGGCCGGCTCAGCCTGTCTGCTGACTTCTGACTGCTGTCAGAGTCAGACTCGTCGGTAAAGACGTCTGTTGGTATCGAGGTCTGAACCCCTGAGGTGCTCAATGAACTTGAGGTAACCGTTGAAGGTGAGGATACCGGAGGAAAAAAAGGAGAAGTAGAAGGAGAAGTGGCATTGGGCTTCCCAGCTGAAGCTCTGGAAAAAGGGGCCTGGGGCCAGGGTTTGCCGGCAGCTGTGGTGTGCGGGGAGGTGGCCATGGAGGAAGAGGAGCACGAGGATGAAGAGACAGAGGAGGACGGCATGGTGGCTGATGACATTGGCGGAGGAGGGGGGCTGTTGTTTGGGAGAGTGGCAGACTGCGAGGTAGATGCGGTGTTAGGATCGGGGAAGCAGGCTGAAGAGTGAGGTAATAAACTAGAAGCGTGCTCTTTGGCATTTCTGGCTGATCGCTTGATTGTTCTGTGTTTGTGCAAGGCCGACTCCAGGTGTTGACTTAGCGCTTTGTCCCCGTCCAGCGTAGCGTTGCAGGCTAGGCAGTCATACAGGCTGCCTTCCCCTGCGCTCCCACCGCTGGGGACCCGAAGCAACATCTCTTGCAGATTTGCCACAGACTGACCAAAAAAGCAGATCGATTTCAGGTGGCTGACGGCTGCCTCTTCATTTATAAAGACAGCTTGACATTTGCGGCACGCCAGCCGGTACTGCACCTTGGGGACGATGTACTGGTCAAAAAGGTTGTCCACGCCTTTGCTGTCTATCTCGTGCTGCTCAGAGGGTAGGTTCTTGTGGGAGGAGGAGGAGGAGGAGGAAGAGGTCTCACAGGAGGGAGTGCCTTTCTGCTCTTCAGCTTTTGCTGGATCTTTGGCAGATTCTTTGCGGTCTGGGGTCCCTGGGGTTCGGGGGGGAACAGGAGTTTGGCTAACTTTGGGTTGCTGGAGCTGCTGAAGCTGCTGCTGCTGTTTTTGCTGCTGCTGAAGCTGCCGCTGCTGCTGCTGTAGTGCCTCTTGCAGACTCTGCTGATATTGCTGGTAATGCTGGAGCAAGGACCCTGGGGACAGCCCCATCAGAGCCTGCGACAAAGCTGGGTTATATGGGAACAAGCTTTCCATGCCATACATTGGCTGCAAGTAGCCACCTTGGAGAGCCCCGGGTATCTGTGGCGCATAGTATGGTGAAAAGCCAGGCATGAAATAGGGTAAGAACTGACTCGTAAGCAGAGCTGTGGGGTCTGACGCTAGGGCAGCCTGCAGGGCCTGGAGCTGAGCTGGATCCACAACATACTCCATACCAGGTGTTGGCATGGAGGTGGCAGGAACAGCAGTATCGGGCTTCTCTTTCTTAGCGCTGGCGGCAGAGGTGGAGGGTGCTGGGGTGCCCCCTGTCGAGGACGGTGTGGAGGGCTTCTCGGTCTTCTCCTTGGGCTTGTCCTTTTCCCTGGACCTCTCAGCATCACGCTCTTTGGGGGGTTCAGGCCTTGGGCCTTGCTGCGTGGCCACAGAGGTGGAGGTGGTGGTGGGGGTAGAATGGGTGGTGGAGGTGCTAGCCTGGGCTGGGCTGGATGAGGCCAAGGAGGAAGAGGAGGGAGGTTTGTTGGGTAATCCAGATGTAGGGAGACTTGGTGAAGGGACGCTGGCACCAGGCATGTTCAGGAGGTTTGGAGGTTTTGGAGGTGTTAAAGCTAGAAGACAAAAGGAGGAGGGATATAAATCGCTGTGTTACTTACAAATGCTATTAATTATATTATTTATTTTTATCCTTCTATCTGCATTTTTTTTATGTTTTCAGGAACAAGCATTTGTTTATTATCTGCTACCTGAAATAAGTTCTAAATTTATATATATATATATATATATATATATATATATATATACCTAAAATGCTGCACCAAATATGAACAACTTAATGGATGTAACATGCAGTGACACCAATGATGACATACCTGTGTTTGATGAAGAGAACCCTGGTAAAGAGGGACTGCCAACCCCTGGCAGGAGGACAGGGGAAATCCCCTGCAGAGTGGGGTAGGCCGAAGATAGAGCCTGCAGGGCAGGGCTGTCAAACATCCCTTGTTGCTGCATGGCTTGCTGCTGTCCTATTCCTAGGACCTCATTAGCTTTCTTAATTCGATCCATTTCCTGCTGAGCCATTAGCTGGCGTACTGTGGCCGGGTCAAAGTATTCTTTCTCCTTGTCCAGTTGGCTCCCAATGGTGTCCTTCACCTTGGCTATATGCTGCTGGGAGAAGATGTGGTCTCGCACTGAAAGTCTGGCGCTGTACTTGACGCCACACAAAGTGCATTCCGTTTTGGGTCCCTCGTATGATGTCTGGTTGATGCCAAAGTGCTTTGCCATGCTCAGCTTGGCTTTCTTCTCCTTGGCACGAGCATTCTGGAACCACACCTGGACAACTCTCTTTGGAAGTCCAATGTCATTGCCGAGTACCTCACATTCTAACATGGTGGGAGTCCTGTAGTCATTGAAACAAGACTTGAGCACTTTCAGCTGTAGATTAGTCATCTGGGTACGGAAGCGCTTTTGGCCTGGGCGGTCCCCGGCATCTGTGCTCCTGCTCCCAGAAGCTCCAGGGCTTGGTGAACAAGGATCTGCCAAACTTGAGGTCTCACTGTAGTCCACCATGGTTTCATTTTCAAAGTCCTTGGCATAATAACTTGTTGCAGGGCTCACCAGCCCTGATGACATTTGGTCATCATTCTCAAGAGAGGGGGCTGTAACCCCAGATTTCGAGAGAAAATCACCACTGTTGTGACTGTGCTTTGCATCTGCACTGTCATTGTCAGCATTAGCCTCATCACCAGTGGTGGTATCAGTGATAGCTGTGTTCACAGAGGAACAGTCATCGTTGTCTAGTTTGTTCTGGTCAAAACTCAGATTGACTGAGGACATAGTTGGGCTTTCAAAGTCCTCCATCCCTTCAACCTTGATGGATGTTGGACTGAACAGAGCCCTGGGAGACAGATCCATGCTTTTGCTCACTGGTGACAGAGAGGAACAATGTCCATCACTGTTAGATGGGCCGAGGTGTGAATAGCTGGAAATATCCAGAGGTTCCATCTTCAGTTGCATGCCCTCCTGATCTGGAAGCATGCTGGACAGATTATAGCCAGCACGCTTAGCTTCATGCCAGTGGCGTGACCGAATGTGGGCCTCAAGGGCTGTCTTTGCCTTGAAGAGAGCGCGACAAAATGGGCAGCGTCGGTGTGCCTGAGCAGGTCCTACAGCTCTGAACTGTCCTTTTCTCTCCCTGGCCCTGGTGTTCTGAAACCACACCTGCACCACTCTCTTCTTGAGGCCCACCTCATGAGCAATGTGATCGAGCATTTTACGGGTGGGGTTGGAGTCAAGAAGATATTTCTGATAGAGAATCTCAAGCTGCTCAGGCGTGATGGTTGTCCTGAGCCGCTTGTCCCGCTGTGGCTCCTCCCCACTGTTTGTGCTGTCATTTTCACCAGGACTGGTGCCCGCTTTTTCCTCCAGTTTCCTCTTCAGGGAGTTCATGGTGGAAGTAGGTGTTGAAGGAGAAGTTGCAGAGCTGCTGGGTATTTGTGGCATACCTCCAGAAATAAGCTGACTGGCCAGCAGAGGGTTGCCAGGATCAAACAACATGAAGGGCATGTCCATGGAGCGGTCCAGGAACTGGGGATGAATGAACTGGTTTTGCACTGTGAGGAAGTGAAGCTGCTGGTGCTCCTGCCAGTGCTCGAATGAGGGGAAGCCAAGCTTGCACTGGTCACACTGGTAAGGGATCATTTGCTGGGCAAGCTGCTGTTGTTGCTGCTGCGGGGTAGATGTCAGAAGTGGGTTCAGTGCCATATGAGAGCTCTGCGAAGGACCCGGGCTGGCCCGGGACACAGAGGGACCACACTGCTGCTGCTGGGAGGGGGAGGGAGAGGAAAGCTTTGTGGTCTTTGGAGCTACCTGCGCCTTGTCCTCCCGCGGAGTCTTCTGTTCCCTCTGCGTTTCCGTCTGTGGCTGCTGTGGGCTTTCTTGTTTGACAGACACAAGATTCTCCCTCGACTCAGAGGATGTTTCAGTCAAGTGTTTAGGCTTATCATCAAAAGGGTTTGAGGCATTTGCAATTGAGGCCTCTTCTTTTTCAGAGGATGCCATGTGAGAGAAAACTGAGTTGGATGGGGGGAGGGGGCAAAGGCTAGAGGATGAGGGCATAGGTGTGTGACAGGATGACCCTGATAGGGTATAGTATTCATGTGAATAATCCATAGAGTCTTCATTTTGACTGTCATATTGCCCTTCCTCATCTTCATCTTTGTAACACAGCTTCTTTTGGTGCTTAATGAGATCAAAAATTCGCTGAAAGACAAGGCTGCACTTTTTGCACTGGTAGTTCAGATTCGTGGTACGGATATAGCGGTCATTGGACAGCTCTCGCCTCTCACCATCCTTGCTTCCATCACCCTGGTTCTCATAATTCTTGCGAGCTTTCTGACGGGCATTTTGGAACCACACCACAATAACTCGAGTGGGCAAACTCAGCAGGTTTGAGAGCTGTTCGAACTCATCATCTTTAGGGTAGGCATTAGCATCAAAGAAATCTTGAAGCACCCTCAGCTGGTAATCAGTGAACCTCGTCCTTGAGGATCTCTTGCTCCCATAACACTCTTGTCTCTGGGGCTCCGGGGATGGTGGCTTAGAATCTACTTTGGTATCCTCCAGAGTAGTGATAGGTGGGTTGTTGAAGTTGTACGGTGAATCTTTATTGCGCTGGCGCTCTTTGAAGAGGGTGTTGCGGAACCAGTGCTTAATAACTTTCTGTGGCAGGCCTGACTTGTCGGCCATCTCTTTGATCTGTTCCTCATTTGGGGAGTTGTTGATATCAAAGTACTGCCGCAGGACTCTTAGCTGGTCATCTGTAATGCGTGTTCGTGGCCTCTTGTTCTGCTGCTGCTGCTGCAGCATAGCTGGGGTGAGCTGATGCTGGTAGAGGTGGGCCAGATCAGTGGCCAGGCCAGACTCCACAGTGGGCAGCTGTGCAGGCATCTGAGAGGGCAAAGACTGGAGAGACATGGGCTGCATCATAAGTGGTGAAAAGAGAGGTAGGTCCATTGGCATGGGAATCTGAGTCATGGGCACAGAAGGCTGAGGAGTAGGAACAGCTGGAGGTGTAAGTGATGGAGCAGAGACAGGAATATTTGGCGTTGGAGCTCGCTGAGGTGGGGGTGGTGGTGGAGGGGGTGGTGGTGGTGGTGGAGGTGGAGGAGCAGTTTCAGGTGTCTGGGGCCTCAGAGGATACAGCTTGTCATACTGCTCCCTGTACTCTTTAGCAAACCTCTCCAAGGAACGGAAAGGGAAGAAGGCCTGGTGGATATGCTCTTGATGACTCTTTAGAATCAATATATTTGAGAATAGCTTGCCACAGGCCTCACACTCCAGCTTTTCAAGTCCCTCAATGGGATCCACAACTCTACTGATTCCAGCTTGACCACCTGACCCCGCTGGTCCAATCCCTGACATTTTCTTCTGCACTTTCTGTTTGTTTTCATTGTACTGAATCACTAATTCAAACCCAAAGTTCTCCAAGAGGGCCTTTGTTGCATTTCCACGAGCATCTGAGGCAATTCTAGGTGGAGGAAACCCAGGGTCATGGTTTCCTCCCACTGCAGCCTGCTGTTGATCTTTCTTGTCTTTATATTTCATATTGTCCAAGGGATCTTTGGAGACATGTTCTTCCGATTTCTCACTCATGTCTTTATCCCTCAGCCCGTCTCTGTCCTTCTCACCCTGAGGAGCAGGTTTAGGCTTTTTTTCTGCCTGATGCTGAAGAGATGCATTCTGCTGGAGCAAAGCCATCTGCCCCTGAGCCTGTGAGTGAGCCTGCTGCTGGTGCTGCTGTTGGAGATGATGGTGCATTAGCTGCTGCTGCAGACAGCTCTGCTGGGCCTGTTGGGCAGAATTCTTCAGGTCATCCAACAGGGAGGAGGTGGTGGCACCGGCTAGACTAAGTGCAGAGCTGTTGAGGCTAATCTCTGGGTTCAGCTGGAATTCTGCTCCAGGTATATAGAAAGGAAAGAGCAACTGTTGCTGCTGCAGTGGGAGAAGAGCTTCTGTTGTCATGGGGAAGTGCTGAAGAAGTGCTGGGTTGAAAAGCTGAGACTGGAGAATGGCAGCCTGCTGTTGCAGCTCTTGCTGGAGCTGAGCCTGGGCCTGAGCTTGGGCCTGAGCCAGTTGCTGCTGTTGCTGTTGCTGCAGCTGCTGCTGCTGTCCCCTTGAAGACAGCATATCTGCAAATTTCTTCTTCTTCACATCATGGTTTTCTGATGGAGGAGGGTGACAGGATACTGAAGAATTTCCCAAGCTTTCAATGCTATGAGACTGGTTCATGTGTCCACTTCCCAGAAGGCTCGAAACAGTCTGAACCCCAGAGGAAGAGCTGTTGTTGCTTGTGGCAGTTGTTGAGTTACTGGCAGGGTTGGGACTGGGAGCAGAAGTGCTAACTGACGGACCCCCTCCATTTCCACCAACAGCAGTGACGGAGCTACTGCTGCCACCTGCTGCTTCAAGTTTGGCTGCGCGGGCTTTGGTCTGATGGAGGACAGAGCGCATGTGAATCTCCAGTGTGGAGCTCTGGCTGTACGCCACATTGCAAGTGCTACACTTGAAGGGTTTGTTATCTGGACTGCTGGTAGATTCAGGCTGACCAGTGGAGGACTCCTGCAGAGCTCGCTTGACCTTGTGCAAGTGCGAGACAGAGTTATAGTGGACCAGAAGGATATTCTTCTGTGTAAAAGACTCTTTACATACTGTACATTTAAAAGGACGGGATGGATCCAGAAACTTCTCCATGGTAAAGTTGGGGCCTTTTCTGAATGGCAGGGCACGCTTAGGTTCTGATCCAGAATCTTCTTGGACTGACCCCGAGTCACTTCCAGTTGGGCTTTGCTTCTCCTCAGGGTCACTCTCCTCTCCTTCCTTATCATCTTCACCCAGAGCAACATGATCCTCTCCAAGTGTTGGGTCACCCATGACCATCAGGTCTCCATTCATCAGCAAGCCTCCGTACAGCTGCTGGATATCAGCTTCACTCAGCTCCAGGTGACTGGTCTCCAGGTGCTTCTTCAGGGCCTGCAGGGTCCTGAAGCTGCGCTGGCAGAGGCAGCACATGGTGGCCGCCCGGATGACGTGGTACTGCGAGTGCAGCTGCAGCTTCTCCACGGTCTTGAAGGCCAGGCTGCACTGGTTGCAGCGGTACTTGTAGACGTGGCGGTCTGAGACGGGCAGCTGCGGCCTCTTGTTATGGACCTCATTGAAGTGCATCTGGAGGGCGTTGGAGGACTTGAAGACCTGGTTGCAGCCTTTCTTCCAACACAGGAAACCAGCAGTATCTTCCTTCATTGACTGCTGATCTTCAAGGGGTGACTTGCGGGCCTCCGTGGCCTCTGGGGGAGGGGGAGCCCCTTTCTCAGACTCTGCTTCTGAGGGTTCTGTCACGGAGGGGAAAAAAAATCAATGAAAGTGGCTCCCACGAAGGTAGACTGTTGCTGAACAGAAATTAACCTCCACAAAGGGCATCTTGTTTTTATGTTTCATATTTCCAAAAGAAGATGCAACGCAGCAACATGATCATTAACATAAATGCAGTCCTAACATTTTTATTCCCTGAGGTCTAATCCCTAATGCTTTATCAACATCCGTGTAATGCTCCAAAAGGACAGAACTTTTTTTTCCTCTCTCTTTGTTAATGATCTTAATGGTCTAACAGCAATCCACTATTTGCACTTGTAAGAATGTCACCACACAGGAAAATAGGCAAAGCTACAATACTAACCTGTCTGTTTCCTTGTTTCGTCAGAGCTGGAGTTGGTCATCGTTTGCAGGTTCTGCCCATCTTTCTCTGGGCCTGGAACCGGTACGAACATGCTCGCTGGCAGCACATCTGAGGGCGTCACCTGCAGAACCAAGCATAAGGGATACAGTGTTCTAAGTCCAAACTTTAAAAAGAAATAGCTTCCTTTGAAAACGTACTGATTCCGAGTGACTGGATGCAAAAAAAAAGCCCCTCAATGCTTTGCTATGAAATTGGGGTACCACATAAATTACTGTACTCCTGGTTAAGAGTATGCTCTGAAAATAATCACATTTTTTATATTTACCATCCATGGAAATTGCACTTTGATCATTGATGGTATTTTGTCATGTGCCTTGAAAGTTCCTGCTGCAGCCAATTAGTGAGATGGGCTGAAAGGCCTAGCTTGGCCAACTGAAAAGCTTATTAGGGTGCCTAATTAAATCATTCTTCCTCATAAAAAGTGCATCCCATTCCTATGGAAGGGAGCAGTGTGGAGCTATTCCTTCATACAGTACAGGCATGCTGGGTAATTTAACCCTGCCAATCGGAAGAAGGGTAGATGACAAAAGGGCAGCCTAGGAAACAGTGGGACATGTGCAGTGGATTTGTATAAATGTGATAAATAAAAGTTGATAAATTATATTTAAATATGAACAAATAAATATTCAAAAGCAGACAGACAGAGAAATGGATGGAGAAGCATTTCAGAAATAGAATAATATGCATTGCACTTCAATGCATTAGTTTAATTTTTCCTTTTTTAATGAATGGGTTAAAAGAGCAATGAATATTGATTAGAAAGTGTAGAAGCACAGACATGTTTTGTGCACACGCAAAAGGTTGAAGTCAATCATGTGTGAATGACAACCCCCCCTCCCCTCCATCTTGGCTGGCCCCCTCCCCCACCTCTCCTCACTCCACCCCCTCCCCGTCTTTCCCCTTAAAAAGACGACAATTCATCAAAAGTGCTCATTAGTGGCCTCCTATTTAACAATAATCAGTGCTTGAGATTGGACGAGGCTGGGAGATGAGGCACTGTCTGCTTCACCTTCCTTCAATTAACTCCCCAAACAGAACAATCAGCTTCACTCCACACTCTGCATTTCAATTCACGGATCCCCTTTTCCTTGCCTTTCTCCATGATATTCCCCCTCTCCGAATCCACCTCTCATGCTCTGCTAAAGAAAGGTCATTCAGACCTCCCCGTCCCCACACACGGTCCGCCCTTCATTGCTCAATAGAAAATTCTTTCTAATAAAATGAAACAAGGGAATGGTTCCCAAGGCTAGGTTTAACCTCACCCTATTCCTTGCACAGGTATATTTAGTATACCTTTGACTGTGGGGGGAAAAAAAAAAACATAACCACTATCCACAGCTTGTCAAACAGCACTCAGTGAAATTACTTGCTAAAAACCCCACACTCCCTGATTAAAAAGATTACCATATTGCCCGCAATAATTTCTTAGGTAGTCAACAGTACCACAGTGTCATGCCCATTTAAACGCAAGTGCTTGATTTAAGAGATAAAATATATTTTTAGAGAATGAGGGGGGGAAAGAAAAGAAATATTCACTCTGTTAGGAAATATAACATACAGTACAAGAGAAATATACGTATGCCGTCTCCAACCAAGACTGCCAATTTTGGCTTCTGTGCGTCTGAGGCTTGAAAATGAGCAGTCCTCCCTGTCAAAGTGCCGGTTTGGCTGAGTCTGGCTAATTAACTGACAGTGAGGACATGTCACCAAACAAAACCCACCGCACAGACGTGCGTCTGCGCTGGCACACTGACGCAGGAACACTCTCCTGTGAAGAAGCAGCGCTCTTTCACAGGCAGAAAGCTGCAGGCTTTGGGGGTTAAACGGAAAAGTAAAAGCTCTTTACTCCATCGCAACGTGATTAGTCTAATCATAAAAAATACCGGGAAGAAAGCCTTTTTTTTAGTTTTTATTTTTTTTACAATCCTTTCCCCCCTGGTTTTTTTTTTTTTTTTTTTAATCTCCTCCAAACTAAAAGTGGTAAATTAATGCAAGCAGCGTAGAGAGTGACAAAAACAAAAACGCTGGTGATTTACATTACAAAGTGGACGGTTCCCAGACAACTGCTTCATTAGGCAGAGAGAGGCGAGCACCAAGAGTACCCCAAGGTCACTTTTAATTTAGACCACCTAATTGGCAAACATAGTTCAAAATGGCTATCATCTAGCTAGACTCAGAATTAATGAAGCACAATTATTTTCATTACCCCTATCTCAGACAGACAGAAAATGAGACAGAGCGAGCGAGGGAGTGAGAGAGCAGCAGGAGAGACAGAGAGAAAAAGATGAGGGGCATAGAGGGGAGGGGAGACGGGAGGAGGCACGAGGAGAGGGGGAGAGTGGGGGGGGGGAAGAGGAGTGAACGAGGGAGAGAGAGGGAGAGAGAGAGAGAAAGCGCATCTTTATGCATAGTCGGCAAGAAATAAAAGTCACCTATTTCAGAATTCATTAGGCTCCTGTACTAGTGGCATGTGAAAGGATAGAGTACATTTCAATTTATTTCCACTTGTTATAAAAAAGGTGCAGGTTTTAATGCACATTACATTAGCGCTACTACTCTCTCCTGCCTTTTGGAAAAGCTCTGTGTGTTATTATCTCTATAAAAAAGAGATATTGCCACCTTCTATACTAATGTGTTCACCATTTGCTTTGCGGTTGGGGCGCAGAGACGGCTGGAAGGTTGTCACAGCACTAAGACAATTGCTATGAGCGATTAAGCCAAAGAATGCCTCATTTCAGATACTGAGCAAAAAAAGCGCTGCTGCACCAGGGTTTCCACCTCAAAAATTCACAGTGTTTGCAAAATGGCAAACAAAACATATTTATTTTATGAAGTTTAAAAAATATTATTCTCCAGAGGTGGAGAGAAGAGAGGATAGAGAACGGTGTAAGTGGATGGAATGGGGAATATAAAAAAAGGGTGATGTAAGAATTACAGTGGAATACGAAAGAGTTTCATGAATGGCCCCAATGAAAATGCAACCGCGAACCCAGGCTTGTTTACCTTTTCGACTGAAAAAAAAAAAAAAACGCTTCTACGGCCCGTATACAGTACATCTCACTGCCCTAGAGCCATGTTTCATTTGTGTAAAATACACTTGAGATCCAGTGATCACATCCCAGGCGCTGAGCACTATCAAAAGCACACAGGCTTAGAGGAATTCCTCAAGAATTCTGGGGAGGATAAAAAAATATGGAAAACATAACACGTGTTTATGTAAATAGGCACACTTTCTAAGAGGCTTGCGGTCAAATTGTTGCAATCATTATTCACTTGCGGCTCGAGGTATGCAAGTTAGATAAGGAAAAATAGAGAATGATAATATTTTCATGGCCCGAGCTTGCCTTTCATTAGAGATAAAAATGTATTCATTTAATTTCAATTCATCTGTGTCACAATTACTTGAATATATTAATAATAAAAGCCTTTGTTTTGAATAGCACTGAGGTGGGTGAGGACTGGAAGAATAATGCAAGTGTCTTCAAAAGAGAAGAGGGGGACTGGGAAAGAAAAGAGCTGTTCTTCAAACAAAGGAATATTTTTGCCAGGAACCAGTCTCTCAGTTGAACAGTATTTTAGAAAAAACCTTGTTAAGGGGAGGTAAAAAAAAAAAAAGGAAACATAAAAAGAATAGCGAGAGCCAAGTAGATAGGTTAGACTGAGACCATGGAATACTATTGCTAAACCATCAAAATCCCTCCTCATCATCACACATGACCTACAGTGAGTCGAAAAAACACTCAGGGCCGTTTCACAAATAAAGAATCTCTTACGGTTTTGATTAAGATGCGATGCCGTCTCAAATGTCACCAATTAAAGAGGGAAGGACAGGAGACGATCCACACTCCGTTTGGGCAGAGTGAGTAAGACTGAATCATCGCCAGGGAGCAGTGAACTAGCTCTACTGAACCAGTCCCTGACCCGACTACAGCTGAACACACCAAGACAAGGCCCAACAGCACTGTCATCAGGAAAACTGATACACTCACAAATGGCTTGCTATGTATTTGGTCTGTTCAGATCTGCCCGCAGTAAAACAGAAATCATCAAGGAACTGATTTGTAAAGGTTAAAAAAGAATGTGATTAAAAGGTTGAATTCATACCTGAGTGGATGCTTCAGCTACTAAATGGTGGCCAGACAAAAAGAGTCAATGCCATGAACTTTCTCTCATGCTGTTCTTCCACTGCAGTGTTTGTTTTTTAACTCCAGTAGGAGAAATAAAGGACTCAAACAGTTGTGAATGTGTAGTTCAAGGGGGGTATGGAACATACACTGAAAATGTCATGGTGAACTTCATGCCCCCCTTCAGTAACTAGAAGGAAAGGCAAAAGAATTCAAGAGGGCAGATGAATGGACACAGAGAAAGGAAACACAATGAAGGACTCTAGGAAGTGATGAAATGCCAAACAGAAAGCCTTCAGATATTACATATGAATATAAATCCTCTTTAGCTATAGTAAGGCTTGTGTCATGGACGGCACAAGTACTGCAGGCAGAGAACACTCACTGGAATGCCAAGAAACACACACACGCACATGCAAACACACACACGCATGTGTGCGCACACACACACACACGTATGTCCACACGCAGACGCACACACACACACGCATGCACTCACCGTGGCGATGAGCTTTTCCACGCAGTCGGGTGCCACGCTGTGCAGGTGGGTGAGGTGGAACTGCAGGTGGACCTTGTTGTTGAGCATGTCCTGGCACAGCGGGCAGCGGAACATGGGCTGGACAGAGTGCTGAGTCATCACGTGCATTCTGAGGCGGTTCACGTCAGTGTTGCTGTACTTGCAATAGGGGCACTGGTACATCTGGAGAGGGGCAGGAAGGAAAGCACCAGAGGCGGGGAGGTTATTGGGGGTAAAGGCAGTGATTCCTCACCTGCAGTCTCCACTGATCATGGAACAATGGCCAGCCTGCTGAACAGGGCCTCCCTGGCAGACACTTCTAAGCCTTCTCATCCGTCAGACACAGTATTGATTTTCCACCTTTCGCACAATGAGTGATACAAACTGCAGCAAAAGTGCTGAATAATAATCACCAGGAAAAAGTGATACATAATGCAAAGTGAACTGGAGTTTTTCCAGAAGTCAAA
The DNA here is from genome assembly GCF_013347855.1 of Anguilla anguilla. NCBI lineage: Eukaryota > Metazoa > Chordata > Actinopteri > Anguilliformes > Anguillidae > Anguilla > Anguilla anguilla. Next base: position 27,590,281 of record NC_049216.1, on the reverse strand, counting down.
AACACTGACGAGTGCAACTTTCCATATTTTCTTAAAATTTAGTTTTCGAAGAAATTATCATCACTTGCAACATGTGTGGGGTGGGACAGCTTAAATTAGTCTGTCTAGCTTAATCAAGAGTGCACCACTATTAAGAGTATAACAGAACAAGATCATTGGTTTACGTTATAATACTTGAAAAAGCATCTCATTTATTCTCAAGGACAAGACGCAACGCCTCACCTGTTCACAAGTGCTCTTGTCAGCTGTTCTGGGACGCTTTGAGGAAAGGGGGCTCTCCGTTGCCCCAGACCTTGAGGAAGGGCGTTTGGAGGGGAGTGGGGAATCAGTCTGTTCCCTGTCCACCTGGCTGGATGCTGCTGCTGCAGAGAACCAAAAGGGGGGGGGGGGTCAGGCTCATCAACACAGGGCAGGCTTGGCAGCTTGGGTATAAGTCAATCAATAACACACTTGTGGGTGAGGGCTTTAGAAATGCCTTTTTAAAATGGGATTGGATCACATTTGACAGGCGATGGGCAGGGAACTGGTTGATCAGCTAACCCTTCCTGTACCCCCTACCATGCTTTTCCCTTCTCCTTTTGTGAAAGCAGAGGGAGAGACACTTGAGCTCAGTGCAGGTGCTTTTGACTAGCTGTCATCCCCGATGTCTGATCATGAGGATATCAGACAACGGGAGAGACGTCTAATCAAAACATCGGGTAGCTACCGAAAGACACTTCAGGTTTCAGTCACTTGCAAGACTTTGTTTGAACTGATTCTTCAGTTACTTAGGGGTTCACATGGACAAAGAGTAAGAACAATTTCAGAAGCAGCATCTCAAACATTTAAGCATAAAGACCTACATCAGGGCGTCTAATATGTTTTTGTTCTGTCAGTTACTTTACTCACAAATATGGCTGAAAGTTCCAATGGGTTTTTTTTCTGATAAGCTGTAATTTTTGTTTAAAATTTAATTCTATTTTTCCCCATAAATTTGTAAAGGGATATAGAACCATCTATAACATGATATGGAAGCATGCACTCTCTTACCATGACTAACAACCCAAAAACACCACAGAATTCACACACAATGTGTGGAATGCTTGAGGCAAGAACACACTGTGGTTTGTGATGAGCATAGGTGTTGAGTTTTCACACTGAGGGACAAGTGTTAAGACAAATTCAGAGAGCCAATCTCCAGCTCTGAGCACTGTCACATTTTATCCTTAGACTCTTAACAACAGTCACAAACCTTGGCTATTTTTAACTTCACTTTTACTACGGGCTATTAAAACAATTACCTCACTTAATAAAAGGTATCCTAGCAACCTCAACTATATGCATACTATATTGAGGGTGAATTTGTCCTTCCACATGCCAAACCTGGTACCAGGCACTATATAAATAGGTGATTAGGGAGGTAACATTGCACAAATGGCTAATGGGGTAGCACAGAAATGCACAATTTAAATGTGAACACTTTCTAACAACATACCCCTAGCTATCCTATAGTATCCTACATTTTGATCAGTCACATTTACAAAAATCTGGTTGAAATGTCATAAAGAAGAAAGGAGGACATTGGATGTTGATTGTGAGGATTAAGAAAAAAGGGAAAGTTGCAGTTTTGGCTTGTAAAGCTTAAAAGTTGTGGAGCCCAACATCCTTTCAAATCCCAGTGGAAGCACTGACCTCCAGTTTGACCCCCCTCAGGTAAATCCCTCCGCTCTTTGTGCCTACACAGCAACTAAGTGCCAGATCCACTCTTGACTTAATTGAAATTTTTCTAACCAGCTAAGTGTCCTCCAGCCCGTCTCTGCGGGCCAGGTGAACTGTGGCAGGTGGCGTGGATCCAGAGCCTGCGTCTCAGGGCTCAACACTCAACACCATACTTTCACACATCGTCAGGGCCATGGTGCCACCAGGAACCGATGGCTTCTCATTCGATTCTCTGTCACCTCAACGAAGGCAAGTCCGCATTAGCGTTACCCTGAGTGGATATCAAGCCACATGGAAAACATTTTCTCCTTCAACAAAGTACAGCAGGAGCAGGGTAAGCTAGGCTATGGGCCGCCTTTCAGATGAGCTGTCGAATGTCACACAGTGCTAAACACAGCGCAAAAGGAAAGCAAATCGGTGAAGTAATTGGCATGTGCCTGGCTATCTTAACAGAAATTCCCTTTGTGAGAGCCCGGACTGTCACCGCAGCCTCAAAAGTGCTCAGCTCCGCGGCAGAATATTTCACACGGCTAATCCCTTTAATGCAACCTGCGCTGCGTTAACAATGCAGCCGGCCTCTATCTCCGACGAGCGAACCTGCAGAACAAGAGGCTTTTGAGAGACCGACCAACCAGAGTGCTGGCTCCCCAGTCTGAAGTGAGGAGAGAGTAAGCCAAACAGAATGGAAGCCACAAACAGAGCCGCGTCACAGACAGAGAGGATAAAAATACTCCGCTAAGCCCGGCTGGTAATGGAGCCAAATCCGCATGGAGCCAGTGCCGGAGAGAGAGCAGAGCGGACCCCTCCCAGCCGCCGGCAGACAGAATTTAATGTGAAACTTAAGAAGGTGCCTTGCTGGCCCCTTAACGAGGCCATAAAGAGTTAAATTTGGCCTGATTTGTACAGTTGTGAAAGAGCAGGGGCAGGGGGAGGTGGGGGCAGGTTAAGCAGGGCTGACCATCCTCCTGCTCCAGACATTAAAATGTCAGCTCCAATCAAGGCTGGGACAGCTGAACTGATTACACGGTGGGGGCCCCTGACTTTGTTAGTGCTGCCCACTGGATCTCCCAGAGACACCGGGATCACAGAGAGAGGGCTTATTAGGTACAGTCAGACCCAATCCCATTAAACACATCCACCAATAAACAAAGGAAATGTTAAACAAAAGAACCTCCCATTCGGGAAAATTAACCTCACCTCTACGGTGCTACCCCACCCCACCCCATGACCAACCCCCTGACCAACACCCCCAAAACACCCCGCCTTCTCTATTTTGGCTATAGATAGCTGGATATTTCCTTCAGCCATACCCTCTTGTTTTTAGCACTGAAGGCTGTCTGGTCTCTGCTCTCATAACTGCATTACATGTCATAAAACTTTTCCGACATGGCCTTCTGCCATGTGTGAAATGTAGGGCCTAGGTCCGCTGACTTTTAGCCTCTGCTCGAATCTATGGCATGTCCTTGCTTTGTTACCTGCACAGCACAGACTGCATGGCCCATCGATGTACACACACGTGTATGCAGTGGTCAGGCACAAACAGAAGCCTGGAGCTTGCTGTCTAAGCCAGAACAGGCAGCTAAGGTCTGCCTGTAAGCCTAGGACAGCCTGGTATGAAAAGCTCAGGCATGAAATGCTATCAGTGTAGCATAATGGGCAGCACATGGGTGAGGTCACTGAGTCCAGAGGCCCAAAATGGTTAAAAAAAAAAAGCATAGAAATCAATCATAATAAAGTAAGGGATCCTTAAATATTAACAGTTTTATAGTGGGTCTCATTAAAACCAAACAAACCAATACTAAACCAAAAACCAATGAGCAAATAATTACAGCTTACAATAAATGCAACTAAAAGAGAAAGTGGCAAAGGGGAGGCAATAACAAGTTTGAAAGGAAAACAATTAGAGACGGAGGAAGCAAACACCAGCTCCTGGCCCAGGCACGCAGATGAAAGGACTTCCCATTCTGCTTTTATCAATCCCGACTGAATGGCTTTTGAATTGATCCGCAATTAGCGTAGCAGCCCGTCGCGGGGATATTCATTCTGTTTGTTTACTTATTGAGAGGGACTGGCTGGGAGAGGGGAAGGAGGCTCAGAGGACTCGATACACAGCTGTTCGACCAGGGGAATGCCCTTTCTACCAGCTCTACGCTCCCCATCCCCCCCCCCCCCCCCCCCCCCCGTCACGGCCTGTTAGGACACCATACATTTGCTCTTTCGTTTTCTTTTCAAACCAAAAAACACTCCTGCCACAGACCGTGTGACTAAAGCCCAGATCCCATATCCCGTTTTCTGTTGTTAAAGAAAGGGGTGGGGGTGGGGGGGGATGGGGGGGGGAAACAACCACACAACAAAACTGGGAACACGCCGCAACAAAAATGAAACTGATAAAAAACAGAGGGCAAGACGACTGGACGTGGCACGCTTGGGCTGGTAGTGTAACATGAACTCGTATTACGGTGTGTGAGATCCAATAATAGGAACCATGACCACGGAGCTGGCTGCCGTGGGTCTCTCATCTCTCAGTGGACCGCGGTGTAACTCCTGCTGAGTATGTGGCGGGTTTCAGGAGGGAAATGGAAATGCTGTTATTAAAGAGCACGGTGAACTCAATGAATTTGGCTGAAGAAACCTTGCTAACCATTTAGCGAGCTGCTTCGAGATGTTATACTCAAAAGATTACACTTCAGAGCAATTTCAATACGCCGCACAAACTGATGAGGGGCCACTTCAGTTTTTACATTTCTATGCTTCACATTCAAAGTTTTCACAAGTCAAAAATTTGGCCAATCTTGCACTGAAACACTCCTTAAGGATCACAGCTCATTATATCAGCGATTACAGAGTGCTCTTGTCATCTGTCAATGATTTTAACAAAAAAAAAATTAAAATAAAATCAACTGTCTTTGAATTTTTGTCCCTTGGGATAACCTACCTAGCCCACCAGCATGACCTTTGCACCTTAGAGAGCAGCACCTGCCACCCTGACCCCTCAACCTGACCTTTAAATACACAATTCACAGTGACAGCAAACCAGTTCTGACAAGCCCAAAGAGTGTACTTTCATCGAACTGCGCAAAACGGAGGGGAAAAATCTTAAGAGCCAATTACGTGATTATTAATTCATGTCCCCTTTCCGTAAACCAAGGGCTTCTGTGCCGTCGAGTCCCGTAAGTGAATTGGACTTTGGCACCTTCCCTCACCTAACGTAGCGGGGCTACATCGCTCAGTCTGCCAAGAGGACGTCAGCGCAAATCTCCAAGTCTCTAGAGCAATAAGGAGCTTGTGTTTTCAAAAAGCGGTGGGGAGGGGGGGCATGTTAGCTTGAGTAACTGACTGACACAGGCCTGTCTGAATTAACACAACAGATCCTGCGCTATTGAAATCTTCATGGAATGCGGTCGCGGCAGCCATCGTCCAATTACAACGGTGTCCTTGGGAGGGGACCGTTAAGAGACAGGCGGCTAACCGGGTGCCTCGAATGAGGTTTTTTAAGGAAAGAGCAAAGGAGGAAAAATAAATTAATTCCCTCGGTGTTTTCTGAAAGTGCACTGCCGTTCCCCCAAAGAGGGCTGCTGGAGAGGCCTGCCCCCCGCTCTGGGTCTGCAAAGGCCCCGCTCTGGGACCGCAAAGGCCCCGCTCTGGGACTGCAAAGGCCCGGGCAGAAGGCATGTGGATCACCCCCTCCACGCCGGGCTCTCCACTGACCCGCTCTGGTGAGAGCGGGTCATTCAGATTCCAATGCGATGACTGTAGCACTGACGGCACCCAGCCACGGGCAGCCCTGCTACACGGCCCCCGCTGCCAGCACAGTCGTCCCGGGCCAGGAGCCACTTCCTCCCGCTCCCCCCCCCCCCCCCCCCCCCTCCCGGGTTAAATCCCCTACTAACTCAGCAGTGGCCACTGTCCAATGATGCCCTGCCCAGCGTCCTTCAGAGTAAATTTACAACATCTCTCACATGTCTCACACTGCCCGACAGCACACACTTCGCTACCCCAAACCCTTCCGACGACACCCCTGCACCTCAACGGGGCCAGATTACTCCTACCTCTCTCCTTTTCCCCTCTCCTCGAAATTACATAGGTTACACTTACCCCCCCCCAGTCCCTCAGCAATTTAACTATTAATATGAAAAAGCAGGTTTTACTCCCCAGTGCTACAACTCATTCTCCTTTAATACGTACGCTAACAATAACTGAATATTATCTCTTTTTTTTTTTTCCTTCCCCGTCTTTTTTAATCTGCAGCCAGTGCTGGAGCCCTGAGCGACATGGGGTTATATTCCATTTCACCTCATATTTCTCAGGTAATTACTTTGCATCAATTAATTTCAAATAAAGAAAATTAAAGCGAAGGCCTTCCGCCGAAGTGCCTCCCATATTGGGGCTCATCACTTCTCTGTATCCTTGGTGGATAACCCTGCCTTTATTAAATGAAAGAGCTTTTCTACTGCGAAGGAGAACTGGTTTGTATAGGCCTAGAGGCACGGCAGCAACAAAGACAAATTTCAAATAACGAAATTAAAAGAGATATCAATTAGCGGGGACTTTATTAATCTTAAAAATGGCACACAGGAACATAAACCATGTGAACAAAAACCTAAAAAATAAATCAATCTTTTCAAGTATTTTAGTTATATTCAAACTTTAAATCTTAAATTTCTATTACTTTTTTTTTTTTTTTTTCAAAATCATACAAAGATATTGCCAATGTGGTGAGACAGTCTGACTCATTTCAAGGCTGGCCAATGGGGTAAGGAACAGTGACAGCAAACAGAAACTTGTTAAGCCAGATTTTTTTGCAGTGAAACTTTATCTCCATTAGAAAAACTGCATCAGTCACATAAACACTGACTGATTCTGATTATAAATTTTCTATTAATGCAATCTGCTACTTTCAAATGTTTCATTATCTGGTAAAAAAAAAGGAACTCCTCTACCACTAATATGAGTCCCTCATGTTTAAGAGGGGAAAAAAAACAATGTGCTGCTGTATTAGAAAGAATTATTTTTAAAACATATCATGACAGCTGAAATGACAGTGCTGCCACATTTGCTACAGTATTTTTGACAGCTTCCTACTGCGTCAACATTCATGGCAGAAAAAGCAGTGCAATGAGGTTTTTTTTTTTTTTTTTTAAACATAGCGACATAATACAACAATTAATATGCTAAGTGAAACGATGGTAAGATTAAAGATGATGGATGCTGTTAATATTACACTTTCAGAAGGTTGGAGGCCACGGCAAAGATTTAAAAGATTTAATTACTGAAGAAATAAAATTACAAATGAAATGCTTTTTGAAGGTTAAATTTGTATCTTGGGCATCACACATCAGGATGCCTAATTTTTTCTTTTTGCTGTGAGCAGAACAGCCAATCCTGAAAGCCAGGAAATGTGTGTGACTTTCCTAGAGCGAGCTGCCCCTTGGCTATGCAGGATCTGTCTCCTCTCATTCAGCTGTGGGGCTGAGAGAGAGAGAGAGAGAGAGAGCTAGAGCCAGAACGCAGCTGCTACAGCTCCCCTCCACATGCAGGGGGCGCTGCTGTTCACTGTGAGCCAAATGCTGCAGCCCAAGTCTGTCTGCCCTTCTCACAAATTCAGACAGGACGCAGCACCCGGCTCACCAGCAATCACCCAATCATTCATACCAGTAAATAAATAAAGAAAGAGAAAAAAGATATGGGACCAATTTGGCTCAGTGCTGTGCTGGTGTCAGGATGCGGATGACCTGCTCTGTAATTTTATTTCCCCCCCTCCCCCCTCCAACCTCCACCCCCACCCCTCTCTCTCGCCAGGTTCTGTAATTTGAAAGTGTGGAACGGGGATGAGTGGAATTATTCATAACCCTCAATTGCTGAAGACCCCCCCCCCCAACCCAACCAGCCTCCTGCAGCCCCCCACCCCCCCAATACATCCCGCTTCCTGCACCCCCCTCCACTTCAATACCAACCCTCCCAATACATTTATGTTAAACATGTCAGATCCTATTCTTGCCATTCCTCCCTGCACTAAAGTGTATTAACAATTCTTCCTCTCTCAGCCCCCCTCCCCGAACCCCCCAACCCTTTTCTCTGTTGGCGACGCCCTTCCTCATTCCCCCCCACCCCTCGTTCTCCCCCACCTCCCCCCCCCCCCATGATTCTCTCGGCTGCTACATTAATACCCTCTCTGCTTTAATAGTGATTTGGTTCCCGATTCAGAGGAGAAAACGCTCCATTTCACAAACACTGCCTTAGATAGGAGTACAAGGCGGGGGTGTGTGTGGGGGGGGGGGGGGGGGGGAGCCGCCTTAGGGCACACTGTTTATAAATATTTTAGACCCAGCATTAGAAACAACCCCCAAATTGCTTATTGGGGAAGGTGACTAAATTGCGGCTTCTGCCAACATGATATCCATTGTTTAAATAAGTAATGATTCCAATGTAAAGCCTAGACTTGCCGTTGTTTTTCAAACCTTTCTCTTTCATAGCACATAATTACGAACAAACGTGGCACGTGTGGTTTCATGCGAAAACCATGTGAGCGATACAATGAAGAGATCCCTCTCTCGAGAGAGATGACATGCAAAACCTGCAAATGCATTTAACATGCACTTTATATCTTTTGCGGTGTCTTTAAGGAGAACTGCAGGCTGCGACACAAATAACGCATAAAAAGACTGACAGCGGCTTTTAACAGGAAACGCACTTCCATTTGGCCCATCTGCAATCACTTTCACTGACTGTCATTTAACAAGGGACCAGTCGCACAAAACCAGGCCCTAACGGTTCCACAACGGGAACGAGTAAAACTTGGAATGATATTCGGAACAGAGCAGCACGTCGGCCCGATGAAGAGCAGCTCAAATCTTCACAGACATTCTTTTAAATGAGGGGGTTAGGGCACAGCGCTGGTTTTTCACTTAACACCGGTGCTCACAGGATCGCCTCGAACCTACGCTGCTAGTCTTTTGCGAAGGTGGAATGGTGGCGTGGGGGGAATCTTCTGTTAAGTGGCTACCACATCGCTATCTCTCAGACTGCAACCTGGCCTGCTTCCCTTTTCACCCCCGCCACCTACAATGCATCCGCAGACATCAAACGGCCTCCCATCCCAGTACACCGATGCGCAGGCTATTTTTGCTTAAGAGTTGCTAATAAGGCAGAGGGAACCTGTGCATTTTTCATACACAAGCAGATATTCACTCCGTGAAAACCCTGAAACACATTTATTCAGTGATCAGAAACAAGCAGAGAGGAGGTTTGGAATTCAATAAGCCTCAATGAAATTGCATTTTTTTTTTTTCTTGAAAGGAGGAATCATTTTCTTGTACACTACAGATATCAGTGCATTTTTTTAAACCATACAACTCATTTTAATGCGATCTACAGTAGTGTTTCAGTGTGATGTGTTAGAAAATACTTTTTATACTTAATATTTTTTAGCAGATATGCACATTTTCCTTTCCCCTATAAGAGGGGAGTATCCAACTTTCAAAGGGAATAAACAAATCTGCCAGAATTATAAAAACATTTCCAGTAAGGAGGAGTGTTTGGTTTGATTTCAAAATTTCAAATCAACTATAATTTTCAATAACACTATTATCTAAAATATCTAAAAAATTGCCAAGACTTGTATTAGCATGGGTTACTAAGCACAAACATCGAGGCCGCACAAGCTGGAGAAAACAGTCTTATAGAGCTAAAAGTTAGGTTAAAATGCTGAGCTGTAAGTATGAGGTACAGGGGCACCCACGACTCCAGGCCAGCAGATGGGGCCTGGCAGAAGCATCACTTCCTACAGAGCACAGCACCCGAGCACACTGTGACAACATCACCAGCACAGAAATCAAAATACTTAAGAGAGGTTTACAAAGCCCACGTTCGGGAGCCTTCTGATCCCACCCAACAAGGTCAAACCTTGATATGCATACACATCTTGTGTAATCTATGGTTCTTGTTTTAAAAAAAATAAAATAAAATAAAAACAGAAATACATGATAATAATAGGTCATGTGTACAACCCATAATACAAACCATAGTACGGTTCAGCCCAGTATCTAAAGTACCATGAAATATCTTTTGTTTGAATTTTTCAGATTTAAGGTTTTTTTAATTTAATGAAACTGTAATGGGAACAGTAATGTAAACAGAGTACTTGTGCACATGCATTCACTACTGCCTGATTGGTTATTGCCTGCACAGTCCCAAACACAAAATCCACCGAGATAAGACAAAATGAGTGTCCCTTGATCAGATTACTTCAATAAATGGATATAAAACAATGGCAATAAACCATATTTAACAAATGTATGCTTTTAGCAAAGGCTACTAATAATTTACATTTTTCAATTTAATGATTTGAATTCATTTTAGAAGTATTATAATAAGGCACTGTAGTAAAACCATAGCTATATGCATGTGTTCTTTAATTTGGTAAGCAAAGAGGAATCAGGTTAAGAAATAACCTGATTACTGCTGGAGTGACGTGTTCGAGGAAGAAATTTCCCAAAAGCCACGATTCTCTGAAAGAGTACAGTCACTAAAATGGGCCTTACCTGCTCCTTTGGTGAGCTCCTTCTCCCCCCCACTCTCCCTGTCTTTGGTTTGGTCCTCCTGGTCAGTGGTGGTCTCGCTGGCTCCCTCAACATCCTCACTCAGCTCTCCTGCAGGGGGAGGAGAGGATGGAACATGTAAATCACCACTTCATCAGAATTGGTGGATGCACTTAAAGGGACAGCGCCATTTTTTCTGATGGGAGCTTAAAACAATTACAACCCACTAAAGAGAAAGGGCCTCTGTATATGTGCATAAAATCGGGATACAATAAATGATGCTTTGACTATTTTATTGACCATTTCATTTTTAACACGTGTAATTTTTTTTCCCATGGAGCACCTACCAACTGGAATAACAAATATTAAATTCTATTTAAAGCATTATGACTCCTAATAACAAAGACATTGTGTAAAATACAACAGTAACAATTATCCTATAGCTAAACATTAAATTATCTACAATTCCAAAGTTATAATTTAAATTTATACATGCCTATAAAAACAAATAATTTGGATGCAGCATAACAGTAAACCACATGCATGTGGTAGGAGCAAAACACACATTTTCCATTGAGCTTAAAATGAGATGGACAGGAAAAATAATAGTGTAGTGAGCATGTCTCTACTGTGGCAATGGTTTATCTTCCCCATTCAATATTATAGCCCCAAACAGCACATTGCAAAGTTATTTCAATATATGGCACTAACTACACATTTTGCCTGCCCAGCTACTGTGTAATGGTGCAGGTAATGCAAAATAGAACCATAAATATTTAAAACTTCCAGACCCACCATTTATATTTCTGCCAAGTCAAATGAAGAAATCCTCCCACAACCTCCTTAAAAGCTTCTGGTCAATATGCCAGGCCATTTAAAAGCAATGAACTCCAAACAATGGATAACCAATAATGTCATCTGTAAGTAACGTACCAGGAAAAAAATTACCAAAAATGGATAATAAAATGAACATCAATCCTGTTTACTTCTCCCCGGTGACTCCCTGCACCCGTCTGACTGTTAAGTTTGTTTAAAAGTAGTGTGACTAACACATGACAGCATTGATCGGACAACAGTAAACTGCACCACAGTCAATAACCCCTATCAGTTATTACACAAGTCAGCTAATTCTTGGCAAATGTACTTAAATGTTCCTTTGAAAGTGCCTCTGCTCTCTGGTCTCTACACATCAGGTTATTGATATATTGACATTGCAACAACAACAACAACAACACAAAAAATAATAATAATAAAAAATGCTGCTCAAATATTTATTTCTCTACCTAGTCCTATACTGCGACAGCACTCAAACACAAGGGTATGCGTCTGACATTACAACACCTAACATCCACAGGCCCACAAGAGCAGTCTGCACAGAAAGAAACTAACAGCCCCTTGTTTGTTTGTTTATTTACAGATATAGGCATATACCTATATGGTAACATAGCATCTGCTGACTGGAAAGTGGCGTTTCACAAGGCTCTTGAAAATACAGTATTATGGTCTGGAGGCATGAGGAAAAAAAAGAAGAGAAAATAATAAAAAAAAATGTGCAGTACCCTGTGTCTCACACAACGGCACAAGAATAAATATTTATCACTCTGCGAGGCAATTTCTCTCTGATGATTCCGTCTGACATCTGATGAACACAGGCGCCATAGGTGACTGATGGCTCTGCTGATTTACTTTGCAATTCATGGGCCTTTATTTGAATTCACAATTCAATCTTTTAAATGTTATATATTATTGAAACATGTTTTCTCAGTTTTTTTCTTTTTTTTTCTTTATCGACTTTGCAGGGAAAGGGTGTTATTCCTTATACGTTCCAGCGAGAAAACAAACGCAGTGATCTGTCTCTGACTGATTAATCAAATGCATATTTCTGTACATGATATGTACAATATGTCCAGAGGTTTTTGATGTGGTCTAATGCTTTGAGTTGCCCTTCCTATGGGCTCAATAGGCTTGCCACAACGTGACTGAATTTTCTGCACATAACACAATATATACATAGTCTGCATATCTCAGTATTCATAGGTGAATGAAAGAATAAAAAAGACACTCAACCAGGCATACAACAAGCCTGCGTAAAATGCTTATCCACTGTAATAAGACTGTGATTGTTTGAATTATGCAGCTGAAGAGAATGAATTATGAAGAGCACATATCATTTTGCATTTTGTTATGCTGTTTTAATTACTGATGCTCCTGGAGAATGCACACTACCAGGGAAATCATTTTCAAAACCTTAATTTCACTGTGGTTTTAACAGTGGCTGTTTGAAAGAAAGTAATTAAAGATAACACTATAGCCAAAGGCAAAAATACATTCAAACTAAAATCCATAAAGCCATAAGGTTGAATGAACATATGTAATTTCCCTGTTGTAGGCGATATTTCTAGGATTGTCAAAATAGTAAAATAATAAAATAAAAACGGAAGTCCACAGAATTGATTCATCTGGCAAGATGGAGTTAAGAGTAAAAACAAAAATAAACCATACTGATGAAAATATGTTTTTACCTCATTTAATAGAGGTCTGCTTTTTGTGTTGATTAGTTCCTCAAACATGTTAATACTATCACTGTGAATGGGGGAAACATAAAATTGTAAAATATAAAAAAAGCTGGAGTTTTATATTTAACTCCCCATAACTTGTAAATGTACACTGAGACCAGTTTGTGTTCAGCAATTCTAAATACCACAAATGCAATACTGCAACTATCAACATCACCTTTTGTGACAGATGCTTTTGCCTGGTTTGCCTGTTTGATTCCACATACAGAAAGACCAGCAGTTTGTAGGAGAATGACTGGTGCATGGATTATGTTGGTAAGCATTACTACACAGTGCAGACAATGATCCTGTGTTTAAATAAATGTATTTAAGTGGGACAACTGGTTCTGAACAAAAAAAAAGCACATTTAAGTGTTCCCAAGATTCTACTTGCGTATTTTTTTATTTTATTATCGTGCATGTTTCTATTATGTTACCACAGCAACACTCAGTTTCCGTCCAGCAGAACCCATCCCATGCTGGCTGGGAGATGCTAACCAAGCCCTGGAAAGCCAGTGAGCCGCCACAAACAAGTCCCAGAATTACAACTAACCCTAGCCCCAGCCCCAGTTCCAGCCCCGACCCCAGCCCCCAAAAACATCATTCTCTATTGACTCAAAGAATCATCCAAAACGACCTTGGCAGGCACACTCCGATTACAAAATAATCCACAAGCAAGTTTTACACCTTAAAAAATACTTTTTGATTCACTTCCCTTTTAGGCTCTATCCCCAGGTCTAATTCCACATTCAAAACTCCCTGTAGTCGAAATCTTACAGTAATCCGTGAGTCGGATTTCCACACTGTTCTACTGAACATAACAGCTGTCAGGGCTAACATTCACCAGGCAGATCTCCTGCAGGATGCTAGTGGGTTTGACCTCTCCCTGGCCCTCCTGCCACTTTTAAATATTTTTCTTAAATTAAGACAAATGGCACATTCGCCACAAGCTGCACAGTTGAGGAAACTCCCGGTAATGTATGCAAAAATGCAGAAATGTAATTTCACCGCCTGGGCCACGTCTTCAAACGGGAAATCGGCACGGGTTTTTCCTCATCTCATTTCCATCGGTATTACACAACGATTAAAGCCGGGCCAGACATAATTAATGAAAGGTCACAAGTGGCCTGAGAGGAGGTAGCAAATAGAAAACGTACCAAATTAAGTCAGAGATTAGGACTAGAAGGAGATAGAAACACTCACAGCTATGGCAACAGGCCATCTCGAATCTAAAATTTAAAAATATAAAAGGACAATAGCCCGAAGGTCGACATCTTACTAATTGTCCTCATTAACCCGCCTGATGAAATTATATTAAACTTTTCCTTTAATCTAATAATGTCATCTGCCTGAATGAGCACACTGCAGCAACATAATACCCACATATTCTGGAGACAAAAACAGAACAGTTCCGCCTTTCTTTCAAAGAAACAGGTGAACAACAGCTTTGTGTTTTAATATTGTTATTCCTGTGAGATATGCGAGGTGAGCATCGCTGGCCTCCACAGCTGAGTGAAATGGTTTAACTAAAGACCAGGACTGGGCAGAAGCACACGACCGGCTCTGTCTATTTCTCTCTCTCTCTTTCTTTCATTTACTGCCTAAGAGTGCAGGGCCCCAGACCCACCCATAGGTGTCACCCTACACAAGCTGGGAAAGAGCGCGTGCACACACACACACACACACACGTCTGTACGCACGCAGGGAGAGACGGAGAGAAACAGACAGATGAATGCACGGCAAAGACGGATACGCTTTTAAAAAGGGAGGAAAAAAATGCGAAGATGACAAAAGCAGACGCTTCAACAGGAAGCAAAGACGAAGTAAAAGATAGCCAAACCACTAGAATTATCTTCAGGTACATGAGAGGCACTATCATTTTCCAGTAAGGATAATAAATAAAGTAAAGCTAATGATAATAAACAGAGACAACCAGGGAAATAAATAATTGATGGCGCGCTTGACTCCTTTAGGAGCCTACAGACAGAAATAAAGGATAGCCTAATTGCACAATGTACAAGCTCTTGTCCAGCCTCCTCCCAGACCAGCAGTACGAGACAACACGACCAGCCCGTCTGCTTCTCACCAAGAGCTCAGGAGCCCAGTAACTGGCTTCTCATTACAGTCATTACAGTTGCTGCAGCTATTGTAATCATTTTAAGCAGGTGTCGTGGTACAGACTGTAATTCTGAGGTGCCCTTCCTTAACTTCATCCTGACGCTTCCTCTGTTTTTTTTTTTTTGCCTGTTTTTTTGGCCTTAAGTACCACTGCTGACTGTCTTACTTCGCACCTAAAAGCTGCTCTTTTCCTTTTCCCCTCCCCTGTTCTCTCTCACACCCTTCCCACATATCAGAGCTGGGCTGAATCTGGGCTGTGCGGTGTTCAAATGAAAAAGACAGGAGAGTGTACTCTGGTGCTATGGGACACAGGCCCCATACCGCTGTTCTTTCATGAATCGTCTGCTCCTTGCATCCGCACCTCCGTGCCCCGTCACCCCTCCCCACCCCTCACAAGCCACCCTTCTAAACCACAATACACACACAAAAAAAAAAACACTGACACCCCACCTCCCCCCCCCCCCCTCAAAACTGCCACCCAGTCTTCCCTGCATCTCTACCCTTGACACGTTGTCAGAAAGCCACTGCAAGGCAAAACACTCCCTGCTCCAGGACCAGAGGGGTCAAAAACAGAGCGAGAGAGCTGCTCTCTACTGAAAACCCTGGACTGACAAACTGACGCCCATCCCCCATGCACGCACGCACGCACACAAACACACACAGACACAGACACACGGACGGACACACACTCTCCCTACACAGTATTATTTTCTAAAAAACAACTGCATCATCTCACTCCAAAGCTTTTTGCATTCCTGTTAAAATGTGGCTTACTAGAATGAGAAATGGCAAAAATAAGAGACATGGGGAAAATACCTACATCATGTTGCCATAAAACCACGCAAGAAAAAAAAAGCGCAAGTGCTAAAGTAAATGCTAAAAATATCCAGAGAAATACAAAATATGAAAAAAATGCTTTCCCAAAGTATATTTAAATAAAGGCGAAGCTATCAGCAAGAGAAGGTAAAGTAATGCATGAAAAAGGGTTTGCAAAAAAAAAAAAAATACAAACATGCCCACCAAAAATGTGCAAACCAAAAAACAACACAAAAAACAGAAATTCCTACATTGTTCACACACACACACACACACGCACGCACGCACGCACACACACACACACACACGCTGGACACACCTAAGATGCAAACAAACTATACCTTCATGGTTTGCTTAAGATGGATCTCTCTTGTGGTGGATGTCTGAGTTGCGTGCTAAATTCCTGACCTGTCTCCGTGTCCCTGCTGGCCCTGACATGACCCCGGGAGCAGTTGAAGGGATCTAAATGTGAATGAATACTTTGTGTCTCCATGGGGCTGGGAAGGGGATGGCGAAAGGACCGAGGAGGAGTGGAGGGTTATTAAGGGGGAGGGGGTACGGGGGGGGGGGTTTTGCAGCTAATAGCTGAAAAACTTTAAAAAGCGAGTTAATCACAAACAGCAGGGAAAGCTCACACTGCCTTAGAACAATACTGCCGCCCCCAGCCCCACGCTGCACCCCTCCTTCCCACACAATCCCTCTATCCCCCTCTTCCACCATCCCTCCCGTCGGCTTCTAAGCAACACTTAATGTGATCCCCCCCCAAGCCTTTCAAAGTCACTGGCCATTTTGGTGGACACTACATTTAGGGCACTGTGGGACAGGCGGATGGAATTCTTGTTATCTGTGCGGACTGGCAAAAGAGTAGGTCCACAAGAACACAGACACCTCATCAACGTACACTTCTGAAAAATAGCTGAAAGGATATTATACATTTTATTTATTTCAGCTGATAGGTGGATGCTTTCTCGATTTTTCCATGTGTGTACATGTGTATATATGTAGAAAGACAGGACAAATATACAGCACATCTTGTGATTTTTCAGCTTTCTCCTTATCTGACAAATTATATTAGATTGTCTTTAATGTGTAAAAACAAGATTTTTTTTTCTTCCAAATAGCTATACCATGGTTACTGAAGTACTTCCATGACAACAATAATATGAAGAATTATTTTAACATTTATGATTATGTTCATATTAACCATTAAATTGCTCACCTATGTTAATGTTAATTCAGAAGTGACTGAATTAAAATGTATACATCATGCCTGCACACTACGGATCACAGAGTAAATATCCTTTAGTAGAACAGATGCAGTCTTATCCTACTGCTAGCACTGAGCAAAGCATACAAAAAAATTACAAACAAAAACAAAAATACGGACCAAAACTAAGTTATGTGCTGTTTATGAATGAATCTGTCAATGCATAATAAATACACCATATAATTGCTGTATGCATCTCTAGTAAAATAATAATTAATTAATAATAATAAATTATTATTAATAATAATAATAATAATAATAATAATAATAATAAAATCCTGCAGCGTGAAGCGGCAGTACTAGAGGCCAGTGGATCTGAACATTCTGGGCTAATGTAATTTGAAGAAGTGAGCATTCAGGAGTTCCTTTCACTTTGCACCAGCTCAACTCAAAAAGCAACAAAGGGAAGCCATTAGGCGGCTTGTGACAGATGCACAAACACAGCACATAATGACGCGGCCGGGGCGGCTGCACTCTTCCCGGGCCTGGGCCGGGCTAAAAGCCCAGGCACGGGGCCGCGGGCTCGCCGGACATCACTCCCGGATGCCCGGAGGTTATTGTCCAACACAAAGAAGGGTTACATTGTGCTCCTCTTCATCTTTCTCAGCCTCTTTTCTCCTACACTGCACTGACTCACCTATTTCTAGATGCACTGGGGTGAGGTGGGGGGGGGGGTGGGGGGCGCAGAGGAGAGAGATTGGGTGGGCGGATGGGTGGTTTGGGGGGGAGGAGGGGGTTGCAAGGAAGGAACAACAAAAACACCATTGACGTTGTCACGAAGGGCAATCACATCGGCTCGGAAATATTCACCAGTGGCTCGGAAAATGCGATGGTACAGTTGTGACAGCCAGAGAGCCTGCCCTCCGCCCATTCCCCCATCAGGACGGAAGCGCCCCGGCCGTTCTGAATATGTATAACCCAGAAAATGTATTGATTTTTCATTTGACGAAAAAGGACAGAAAAAATCACATAACCTGAAACTGTCACAGCCTCTCTGTTCATAGTTCATCTCCCCCCACGTTAGCCTTTAGTCACAAATGCACTTTAATTACCAGGTAGAGTGCACAACAGAGCGGTTCTCCACTGAGCAACACAGGCACATGCACTCTTATGACAGCACACCATGCCCACAAACACCTCCTGTAACTACAGTCTCGATAATCATGCCTAAATAGATCCGGTTTAATTCATTACAGTTAAAAAGTTAAAAGGGGAAAAAAAAAAAACATTTTCCAAACTAGAATAAAAAAAAACAGTATCTACCAATTCTTTAAAAATAGGCAGTGAAAAATTAATTTTTAAAAATTATGCATATAGCATAAACATGAATAACCCTTTAGGTTTCCTTCAAAATTGTGTTTTTTTCTACCCATTTACATGGCTTTCCAAGAAGCTCCATTTTCCCTAATGTATATATTGCTTATATGTATTTTTCCCATCCTTCTACAAGTTGTATGTGTCCATTAAAATGTAATTAACTGTTTACGTTTCTCTTTAGGAAGCATGGGCCAGTCTGATGGACCACATGAAGATCTAGGCCTGTCGATTTATCGACCCTGCCATTTGCATATCTTTGTAGTGCATCTATCTGCCTGTGGATCAGTCTGTGGAGGTATTAGCTCGAAAAATCAATGCGTCCATGGCTGATTGTACACATCGCACACCAAGGTGTGTGCTGGAATCAAGCTGGCAGCTCCCATATGGCTGTGCGTTCTAGGGTTTCCATCTACAAAAAAAAAATGGAGTAACCACAAAATATTCACCATCCCTCTACAGGTTGGCCCAATTTCACCTCGCTCTCTATGCCGTGCTGTGCATCCACACAAACCAGTACAGGGAGGATCAGTGTACGCCTTTCAATACAAGCAGGGAGATTAAACAGAATTTTCAAGGTTTATGAATACCAAAATAATTAATCAATATCATTTAGAAAAAAAAAGCCCATTTGGGATATTACTGAGGGCTGTTTGGCCAGCGAAGCACACATTTTAGCGTTTTTTTTACAACTGACGTTACTGAGGGAAGGAGAACGAACTGCTAGGCAGCTGCACTTCCACCGGATCTGAGGGTATACTGTGTCTGTCAGCTGTCCGTGGGGCACGCAGGTAACAGTTGCCGTCGGAGCTCTGACGGTCACGCCGTGACGACCAGGTTGTGACAGGTGCGTGTGACACGGCGACGGCGAGCCGAGTCGAGCGATGACACAGAGTGGGCAGCCACAAAGCGGTGGCAACTGCTGAGCAACACGGCCACAAAGCGGTGGCAACTGCTGAGCAACACTCTGACCTCGGCGTGGACACGGGACTGCAGGGAATTTCTGCTTTTAGAAGCTGCTAGGAGACAGTGCAGAGGAGAGCAAAGATAGCAGACCCTGTACACCGTTTCTCTGGCAAAACCCAGCCGGGTTTTACCACATTAAACCGCCTTTTGTGCGAGTTAGACCCCTTCCCTGGCTGTGGAGGTTTATGCTACGACGCTGAGGTGCAGCAGGCGCTGGTGCTAAAAGCAGACAGAAGTCAGCAGACACACAGACACCTGCGAACATGGACTGCACCATTAGAATTCCACTCTGGGCGTCTGTTAACAGTAATCAACTAAGCAAATGCGGGGATTACATCTTTCAATCACTCTAAAACATCGACAAAAAATACCGGCATTTATTGAAAGCGAGATTCTGTTCACTCTCCTCATATCGGGTCGGTTTTTTTTTAATAAAAATCAAACAGTGAGTGGTTCCTTTCCCTGTTGCTCTTTCTCTCCCTCTCTCTCTTTGCATATCCCTTCCATTACTTTCACATGAAATATGAAAAGGCAATATCCTCTCTGTGTTTGTACTGAAGCGTAATGCGATTGTGTTGTCATTTATGGGAAATAATCGCAAACCTCTCTTTCATTTTCCAGTTCAAATAACCATGAAAAATTAGCCGGCAATGTCAGGGGGGACAACAAAGGGACACGTTCAGACGATCGCTCCACCACCGCGCTTGACATTTCTCCTTAATAGGAAAACGGGCGCTTGTTTCTTTCTCTTTTTTTTTTAAACCTCTCTTTTTTTAATTAAAAAGTTCTGCACTTTGATCTGAATAAATCTGCCCCTTTTCTATTCTCTGAAAAGAGGGGAGACCGGGGGTGTCATGGTGCAGATTACTGGCTAAACCCCCCAAAAACCTATCTGCCCTCAACCCCCACCCCTCCTTGCGGCTGCTGTCCAAGGGAAAAGATGGCCACATGACCACTGCAGGGTCTCCCCGGCCACCATTCCGCAGCGGGGATAAATAATTCAGCAGCTATCAGACTATCAAACACACACTCGAGACATCGAGCATCAAGGTCCATCCAAACCCATTGGCTACTAAGTCCTACAGATAATAACTGTAACATAATATGTGCTGCAGCGCTAATGGTAACTGGGATTCCTGGACTAATTGCAAATCTGCCTTTGAAAAAAAAGCCCTCAGTTTTAGAATGAAGAGCATGGAACTCTTCTTTTCTTCTTAATCCAATTGTTTTAATCATTATTACTACTTTAATCCTTAATATGTAAGCATTTTCCACACTAATAATGCACAGTATAAGCAACTTTGTTTTCTAACATAATTATGACAGATCTAGCATGCTGGTGTCCTTGTTGCAGTTTTTTTTTTTTTGCCATTCACGATACATTTTGTACTAATGAAACAAAGCAGCCTTCGTTTAAACACCTGCTTTTAACAGTAAATCCCGGGGTGTGAAACAATCCCATGCTGGTACGGACATATTTTTCATTAAGAAATAAGTCATTCCCAAGCAATCCCTGCTCCCACAGCGATGACAAGCTTTGCACATTTCAACGCCACATGCCACTACGCGAAAAATAAATAAATATGTGAATAAATAAATTTCCGCCACCATTCCGTATTACTCAAATAAAATGTGCTCCCGGAATTTCAAAGCAACGGAATTAATCTGGCATTCCCCCTGCAGTGAGCCGCTGCTACTGGAAGATGAGTTATTGCATCCAGGAGTCGAGCGGAGCAGGCAGGTGTGCGCAGGATTACACTGCACAGGCCGGCGTGTCTTAGGACGGTCCTGCGGTCTCCACGCTAACCCTCAGCACCGCTCAGATACACGCACACGCTGAGCTGTGTGTGTGTGAGCGTGTTCACATGCATGTGCGCATGCGTGCATCTGGAGATAAATATACACATATATGTTTTTTTTTTTTTTAATGCAATGGATTTTTCTTTGCAAATGATTTGTTCACAAATCATTTGTAATTCATGAAAAAACAAAAGCTTTACTCGCTGGGTTTTTGTATTGTTTCATGCTAAATTTATTTGTTTTCAATATTGATAGATCTGAGCATTTTCATTTGAGCGTCGTGTGTAGTGTCCTAGTCTGTGATGTGCATGCCAAGTAAATCCAGGGGAAAAAAAAGAGATTAAATTTCAGCAGTTCTAGCATTCATTTCCTATAACACATTAATTGAATCTAAAATTCTTTGTATTATTTACCTACTTAAATATGTATTTACTTTTGAAACCTTAATTAGAGAGGCAGCTGTAAGCCAGGGGAAGGAATGAAACACAGTATTTATCTTTCGGTCTATCGAGTTATCTGTTTAATCTAAACAGTATATCCATCCAATCTCATATCAGCCTATACTAATCTAAATCTAATCAGTTTACAAATTTGGTGTATGGATGCCAGCTCACCCGAGAAGGAGACACTCTAAGAGAGAGAGAGGGGGGAAAAAAAAGAAAAAAAAAAAAAAACATTCTCTGAAATGATAATCTTGTCAGCGCAGGATGAATTTCGCCCTTGGTATTCCCAAGCCCCTTTTCCCCTCCACTCTCCCTTTCTCCTGCAGGTCCTAATAATGTAAACTGACGGAGGCTCTGCAGCCAGTGCTACAGTCTTCCTGTATTCAGCTCCACCAGCCAGGGTCACACGTGTCAAGTGAGCACACTTCATTTCTTTTCAATTTTCTGCTGCACACTATTTGGGCTTTTAACTGCAGCCAGACAGCGCTGGAGATTTAATTCTTAGCTTGAGCCCCGAAATGTCCGCGCTTTACAGCCGTTTACGGTTGTAATTCCCTCTCGCCGGGTCTCCGTCTTCCCCTTCGCCTCCCGCTCTCCCCCGGCACAGACACACGCTCCTTCCTGGGGCTTCGGGCCCAGAATGCACCTCACCACCGAGAGCTTTGTCCTTAATCTCGAGAAAAAAGAGCAAGTGTTCACATTTGACGTTTTTTTTACTTTTTGTCCGGACTTACGTTGCAAAACCAGGATTCTTTATTTCTGTAGAGTCGTTCCTACATTTATATTTTAGTTTCAAATCTTTTTCTCTCTCTCTCACGCGCACACACACACACAGAACACTGAACTGCTCACAAAATTGAATTTCTCAAGGAGAAATAGGTGTTTAATAGGTGTTAGATTCTCGGTTATTTCAAAGTGATGAACAGAGAAACTGTGGAGTAATCACACCGCAACTAGAAAGACATTAAAATCTTCTCTGCAGTCAACAACAATACATTTATTCATGTTGCATTTATCCCTCAGAATATGACCTCCTGGTACCCCAGAAACATACAAGAGTGAGCCTTGGTTACTGCCTTAGTTACACTATAGCAACACCAGCTACTGTCTTGATAAAGCGCTCTTTCTGCGGACAGACTGACGAATAAAATAATTTTTCATTAAATAATGAGCATTTGAACACGGCATGGTGGTGGAGCAAGCAGTGCGATACAGCAAGAAGGTACCGAGTTTGAATCCTGGCCGAGGGCTTTTTTGTGTAGAGTTTGCATGGTTTCCACCAGATACTCTGGTTTCTCCCATAGACCAAAGATATGCAGGTTAGGTTAGGAGGAGACTTTAAATTGTCCTTGAATGTGTGAGTGAATGGTGTATGGGCTCTGCGAAGGGTGACCTGTCCAGTGTGTATCCTTGTCTTTCACCCAATGTTTTCTTAAAAATTATTTCTCCTCTACTTAACCAGGGTAGTCACATTAGGATTGACATTTCCCTGGAGTCTACATGTCTACTACGCAAACACGGGGAGAACAAGGAAACTCCAGTCCAGGACCTGGAACCTCCTTCTAGCGAGGCAGCAGTGCTAACCACTGCGCTACCCACCGTATGCTGGGATGGGCTCAAGCCCCCTGACCCACCCACCCAAACCTGCGACCCTGAGCAGGGGGTAAGCGGTTTGTAAAATGCCTGGATGTATGGACATTTGAACATGTACCTGTTGTTGAATCAGGGAGGGGGCAAAATGGAACCGACTGTCTGTTTTCGGACGGGGGCACACATTCTTTGAGGCCACGGAGAGCGGAGACGAGATTGGAGCAACAAAGAGCAGCTCCCATCAGCCTCAGAGCGCGTGTCACCAAATAAGGTTATTAATTTATGCGGTGCTGGGAACATTATGAGAGATGCACCACCACATAATTTAATAATACTTTAAAACTTTCAGAGGAAACTGTTAGCTTAATGGGCCCAGGATCACATCAGCAACATTTGTGAAATGAAAGGTTAGCCAGCACCATTTCGCTGACTCCACAGATAGGCATGGAAATTAGCAGGTCAACAGGAGCTACCAGGCCCGTGGTCTCACTCAGGCATTACGGCGGATTAAAAATCGCGCTTAATAGCCGGGCCCTCGGAGACGACAGCCTGGCTAAATTGGCTGCACGCACTGTACCCACCCGGCGCCGCTCTCGGGTTAGGCCGGGGTCCGCGGGCCTTTGTTTGCGATGTTGCCGTCGTTATTGATGCAGTTTTGCGCGCGGTGATGCTTCTCTCTCTAATTAGCGGGGAGTTGCTCTTATTGTAATGCGGGTGAGAGTCGGGGGCAGGTAGAGTATCAATTATTCATTGGACAGGTAAATATTTGGGTGGTGTGAAGGCTGAGATGCTAAGAGGAAGAGGGTCTCCGGGGGATGGGGAGAAAACAAACTTGGGGCCGGATAGAAAAATTTGGCTCAGCCATGGGCACAGGATCCATACCATGATCATCAGAACAGCTCAATTAAAAGCCAAGATGAGGGAGGCGCACTAGTATGCAAAGTTTTACTGAACACTTGGGGAATTGAGCAACAATGTGTAGCCCGTTGGAGCTTTATGATAAACAAACACAGGTACGCTATTGCTAAGAAATGCTCCAGATGCAGCTGTTCTGACTCTGATGGTATAGCGTGTGTGTGCTCAGGAACAAGAACAAGAGCAGGAATAATGCTTCAACTGTCCTCCCTGGACACTGGGTCAGTTAAAGCAGCCCCTCCTGTCCTGCTCCTCCTTGGATCAGCCTATTTCTCCTTGCCCCTTGTCCGTCCAAACCCAGCCCAGGCACTGCTCTTACCCCCACTGCCCCCATGGCCTTCCAGGCCTCTCACCTCTCTCCACTGTAAAGCACCTGAAACCCTAGCCCTTCCCCTCTCTTCCCCTCTCTTCCTCAGCCAGCCCGGCAGCTCAGGGCTGCCTCTCCCCCAGCCTGGGTCCTGGCCGGGCGGCCTCAGAGGATACCCTATGATAAGAATTCATTTCTGCCAATTATGTGCTCTTGTCCGCGGCCTCAGTTCATCAGTTCAGTGCAGCCAAGTCAATGAAGGGGCCTTTAATGAAGTAATCAGATGCAGCCTGGCTCCCAGGACCCTGCTCTCAGCTCCTGGCTCCCAGTGCAGGCTGTACAGTGGAATTAATTCATGACCCTGTCTTCATGGACTGAAGGATAAGCTGTACCCCCCCCCCCCCCGCCCTCCCCTCCTCTCCCCCCAAGGCCTAGCCTTTCTCTCAGGGAGAGCCTGTAGTTTGGTTCAGTCCGGCGAGGCCCCGGTGGTTCTGGTAACAGGACCCTGAACAGGTTAAGGCAGCAGCGGGGAGCTTTATTCTTCCCACGTGTGGAGGTGGAGAACAGAGGGGCTGCTGGAGAAGGCCGGGCCGGGGCTGGCCCTCTCTCTCCCTCTCGCCCCGTCTCCCTTTCCAACATGTGGAAACCATTACCAGGGTTTTTGTGAGAGGAATGCATGTGTTGAATAATAATCTGTGCCTTAAACGGACGGATTCTGGTTCTCCTTTGTATTGTAATGCCGTGAATGTTCCACCTTAAATAAAAAAGGCCCGTTTGATCTATTTAATATTTGCTGTCTCTCTGTTCTGGCGATGAAGCAAGTACAGAGGTTATCTGCGATCCAGCCAAGGAGCAGACGCACACTGACACTCACACACTCGCACAAATACGGCTGTGATGCATTATTATTTAATGCATATTTCCAGATTTCACTACTGGGGATGTATGTCTTTTTTGTAGCTTAATTTTGTCTCAAGCCTCGTCACACAATGATTCTACCCCAGCAGATTGCGTAATGTCTAAAGGAACAGCGTAAGGAAAGGTTGAAGCCAAAGGAATTCAAACATGGGAACTGTTATGAGTAATAACAGTAATAATCCATGCATTTTAACACTGCTGTC
Source organism: Anguilla anguilla (assembly GCF_013347855.1). Taxonomy (NCBI): domain Eukaryota; kingdom Metazoa; phylum Chordata; class Actinopteri; order Anguilliformes; family Anguillidae; genus Anguilla; species Anguilla anguilla. Next base: position 27,564,834 of record NC_049216.1, on the reverse strand, counting down.
TCGGGAGGGGTGGTGGGGTTGTTTTGATTGTGAAACCTCTGCGGAAAGGGAAATTATCACATAAAAATCCCCCAGAAAGCCGGCTGTTTGTGGGAGGATGGTTCAAAAACAAGCAAAATTCACCGGTAAAGTTATAACGAACAACGTAACCGCAGATTTTGCATAAAACACCACGGAAACAGACTGGCAGCGAACTCCAGGATACAGGCCAGAAGTCTCGTCTACTTGTTATCGGGAAGTCTGCAGCTTGTAAATACACGGCGCTCTCATTACACAAAAATGCTCCACCTGTTTTTTAAAAACACTAGCCGGCCCTGCGCCCTCGTTTTAAGCGAGAGGTGCTCGGTTACCCAACGAACGAACGTCTGGCTGCGCGCGGACAGGCAGCCGCTGGCACCGCGCCCGCCCCCGACGGCGACGCCCCTTCTGCCCTCGTCTCCCGCGGCGACGCGCGGCGGTCCCGCGGTGCCGGTGGCCCGATTCCACCTGACAGGGGGTTCCTTAACAAGCGGCGGCGATTAACCTCAGGAGCAGGCAGCTGGCGTGTGATGTAGTGCGCTCGCCATGGCAGAGGGGCCCTATTGATCCCACACATACTTGGTGCCTTCCAAGTTGTTTGTGATCAATATGCAAATGGGCCGCGGCATCGATTCGATATTAATTTTCAATTAGGGAATCCTCCGGGGGGTCCCGCGGGGTCAATACGGAACCATTCAAAGCGCGGGCTTGAGAAAGTTCCAGGCATTGACGTTCCCTTCCCCAAGACAACTTACTTACTGTTTATTTAGCCGGCCCTGTTGTAAGCACTGATTAAGGCTGCAGGTTGCAGGCGTGAAGACTGATGAGGCTTTCGCTCCACTTCCTTAAATGCCACCGATAATAATGTAGATCTAAACGGGATTCTACGTGGAATTCATAGATTTCGTTTTTTACTTAACGCTGCTCTTGTTAGCTGGTTTATCTTTTCCTGCATTGTCCTTTTTTTTTTTTTAGAAAATGATCTACACATATTGCCTCAGCACATTAGAGGTTCTTCGCACTATATCCATTTACTTTTCCTCTGTTTGTCAAGGGAAACAGCTTTATCAACCAACAAGTCTAGCTATCTCTCTGGTATTAGAAATCATGTTTAGCACATTATCACCTACAGTACCCAAGACAGGTCTCAAAACAGCTAAACAAGTAAATAATTAAGGATGGTCTCAATAATTAATGAAAAACAATGATAGAGACATTAGTCAGCACATACAGTAGGCTTTCTAACTCAGCAATGAGGTGTAATTTACTGGAACTCAGGAATAACTTAACGGGGCTAGGTAAAGTTGTGAAAACTATAACCTTGTTTTTTTATAGAATAAGACCGAGGGGACTTCAATTACTTTTACCAGATGTCACCTGATCTTCCATTTCTGTTTCTCAAGCAATAACCTTTGCCTAGATTGAGAGAAATACCAGTCGAGGTTGTGGAGGAGGAAAAAAAAAGCCACCCTCTGTTTAAATGGTGTTCTCTGATAAGTGAGGTAATGAATTCCAGACAGGACTAGTCTTGCCCCTCAATTTGAAAACAATAGTATTGATTTATAAGCGTGTTGTATTTCCTGTACTGACTGCGTGTCTATCAGTGGCAGCTTCATTGAGTGCTGGGGCTTGTCACTGTGATCTCCTCCAGCTGTTTAAAGAGCCAGGGCCTGACAGCTGCAGCGCCTCGCCTGCACGAACAGAGAGACGGAGAGAGAGAGAGAGAGAGGGAGGGAGAGAGAGAGGGAGAGGGAGAGGGAGAGAGAGAGAGAGAGAGAGAGAGGGAGAGAGAGAGAGAGAGAGAGGAGAGAGAGAGGGGTAGAGAGAGAGAGGAGAGAGAGATGGAGAGAAGAAAAAGAGAGAGAGAGGAGAGAGAGAGGGAGAGAGAGAGAGAGAGAGGGGTAGAGAGAGAGAGAGGGAGAGAGAGAGAGAGAGGGAGAGAGAGAGAGATGGAGAGAGAGAGAGAGAGAGAGAGAGAGAGCGAGGGAGAGAGAGAGCGAGAGAGAGAGGGAGAGAGAGAGCGCGAGAGAGAGGGGGAGAGAGAGAGAGGGAGAGAGAGAGGGAGAGGGAGAGAGAGAGGGAGAGATAGAGAGAGAGAGAGGGAGAGAGAGAGAGGGAGAGAGAGAGATGGAGAGAAGAAAGAGAGAGAGAGAGAGAGAGAGAGAGAGAGAGAAAGAGAGGATATCTCTCTCCATGCCCGCACCCCAAGTAGGTGAGACGGGCGACGTCAGCACCCTGGAAAGCCCCCCCAGGTGGGAAACCCTATCCCAGTCAGGACAACAAGGTGGCCGTGAGTGAGCTGGCTAATCTCGGCCGACGTCACGATACCATTGTGACTCTGAGCTCATAACCAACCAGCCCTGGAATCATTCAGCAGACAAATAAATGCTGCTCAACTTAACCAAACCGGTCCTGTGTACTAATATAGGCGGTCCACGGATGATTCTCTTTCACACGTGGTGAGACAAGAACACAGAAAAACAGAAAAGAAAAAAAGAGCCCAGTCCTGAGCTGAGCTACTGTCACGCTTCAACCAGTGCCACCTCCAAAACAAACAAACAAAAGATGGCCAGCACACACGGAGAACATACGGAGGACAACACTGCGTGCGTCTGCAGGTAGAAAACCAGCCGGCAAGCAGGCGAAACAGACAAAGAGGAGGGAACACCGGGACAAAGAGGAGGGAACACCGGGACAAAATGGCAGCGCCACTTGCCGCGCTCACCAGCTGATACACTGCGCACTCTTATTGGGTTAGGGATAACATTAATTACCACATTGCTCATTAATGGATGAAGCCTTTATTGGTTCCATTGATCAGCAGGACTTGTTAGCCGTCATCCTAAGCAATGGTGGATGTAACAAGCTTACATATTGGCATATCAATTAATGCAATCAATGCCCGGCCAGCAGCTGCCATTCCCTCTCACTCTTGTGTGCGTTCTCCCCTTCTACTCCCCCCTGTTCCCCTCGCTTGTTAGGAATGTCAGAGACAAAAGGCTAATGTCAAACCAGTCCTTATTGAAGGGTTTGCTAATTCTTAGTTACGCCGCAGTGCAACCTCAATTGGCTGAGGGGGGAACAGCCGGGGTGAAGCCGTGTAGCGATCTCTGGACTCCCTGGAGCGGTGTCGGGCTCTGAAAAACTGCAAAACACACCATACAAGTCAAAAGATGCCTTAGCTTTCATCCAAACACCGTGGAAGGGATCACTGAAGGCGTGATATCGTAACCAATAAAAGAGCCTGCCTTTTTTCAAAAAGGTGAACCGATATATCCTGATATAAAATAGCACTGTGAAGGAAATCCACAGCAAGATTCCAGACTTTACGAGGCTGAAGGGGAATGTTGTGAAGGATTATCTCCAGTGGGCATTACGGAGAGAGCCGCACTTCCCAGTCCGCCCAGCGCAGATCGCAGCGAACCACACGCAGTCTCTCGCAGTTTCCTCTCCCACAGTAAATCTGCTCAACTGCCTAAAACCCGCCGTTTCTTTTCAAACTTTTTAATTGAGATCAATGCTGCTTTTTAAGACTCATTGATTAGCACTTAGAATCCCCCTCTCAGTCCCGGTGTTTCAAAAGGCTGGTCTGAGGAGACGTATTTATTTCTTTCCTTCTTTTACCTACCCTCTCCAGAAAAATGCAGAAGGACAGGGGAGAGCTAGAGCGATGGAACACAAGCGCAGGGCACGATGACTGAAAGCGTACCATGAGAAAGCGGAGAGATATAACGTGGGCCCCGGGCACTTCATTTGCTTAATACAGATCAAGCTGCGAGGAGCAGTTGGCTATAAAGGGAAATCGCTCTGGGAGAATGTCTCACTCCGCGATCCTTTTTTTTTTTGGAGACGGCACCTCAGGAGCGGCCCGTCACTCGCCGGGCCCCGAGTCGATCGGGGGCGTACGCCGCGGGACGCTAACGCGACAGGCCGCGCACCGGCCTCATCCTCCCGGGAAGAAGAATGTAAATAACGGGGGCGGAGACGGGCCGAACGTGCGCGGGGCGCGCTTTTTGGAAACGGCTCCTCGTGTTTCGAGCCGGGGCCACCAGGAGCCGTTCTGAAGTGGGTCACGTCTGGGAGAGGGGTTGCAACTGGGGGGGGGGGGGGTGAGTGATCTCTGACTGGGAACGTGCTCGGCTGTGAAGATCGCGTAGTGTCCGCGGGGGGCAGCCCCCCGAAACCCCGCTGATCCCCCAGGAAGACAATACCCTCCTGCGATTATTGGAGCTGTTCGGCCCTCTGACTCCCCTAAATCTGATGATCCTCACACTCCATCACAACGCCCCAAAGCTTTTCATCTCTGACAGGTGCCCGTCCCTCCAGTCCTTATTGCTCATATTTCTGGTTTTTGAAAACTGAAAAATGAACCTGGGATTTCTGTGCTATGTACAAGACCAGTTTTTGCTAGCAGAAAAATGTACTTCCCTTATTTTTTTGTTCTCCCATAGTGTAGAACTCTCTCAGCAATGAATCCTCAGCCAGGTACATACAGTATATATATATAATTTATTTATATATATATCATTAATGATCATGTAATTATATAGTATGAGGCGAGCATGTTCTGATGTCCAGCACTGGAGCATGTAAATGCAGAGAAGTGCCTGAAGGTGAGAACTGGAGCGCGGGGGGGAAGGGGGGGGGGGGGGGGGTAAGAGAGGGCTGAGAAGCGCGCTCCCCCTCTCGTCTGCGAGGCGAGTCACGCACTCGCTCAGGCAGGCACCCGGCGATCGCTCCATCCGGGTCGTCCCGGAGACACCGCGCGCGGAGCTTGTCCCCTGAGCAACGCACAAGTGGGCTGAGCAATTAACAATTTCATGCTGATTGCCTGAAGCATGTTTTGCTATGCCATAAAGATAATGGCATGAAGGGCACAGCAAATCCCCCACACACCACCCCCCCCCCCCCCCCGCCCCCCACCCGAGCCCCCCCCCACACCTCCTCTTAGCCACGCTCCCCATTGCCCCTACATCCTCTCCTGCATGAAGCACATCCCAGTCCCAGATATTACTGGAGCTACACGGCGCCTGGCAGCGTTATTAAAGGTGCGCTCTGCTCAGAATGCGCATTTACGAAAAATACATAAATAACTCCCCGAAGAATAAACAGGTATGATTATTAAAGATAGAAAGGAATAGATTCCCCGGCTCCACCATCTTCATTTGAAAGTCTAATTTGGCAACAGCGCAACACAAGTGCAGGAAGATAAAACAAACAGGATCCATTCCCCAGACAGATAGGGCAATGCTATGTAAGGGGAAGGGGGGGGTATGGGGGGGGGCTGGTGACAGCCCCTACTACCGCCCACCACCCACAGCCCCCCAACCCCAAAACCCCACAAACACACACCTAGAATGCCAAGCTGACAGCTTCAGACATGTACCACTACACTCACGAATGAGCAACAGGAAGTGCTGTCTGCTAATGAACCTACATGTAATTGTCTCCATAACCGGTACACATCAAAGGATTTAAATGATTCGAGGTTGGTAGCGAAGATTCCCCCCATGGTAAGTTTGAGCTGGAAACAGGAAATAAAACGCTTGCATCAGAAGGCTGCTTATAAGCGAGCACATACATACTTGTAGCTGCTCATTGCAAGATATGCAGGGAGAGCAGAGTTTTTGCAAAAACGGCATATTCTTTTTATTTCGCAAAACGTAAGGTGATGACTCGCTGACATTTATTTTTACCTTTCTGCATGCAATTTGAGGTTTTCACGTTTTGTCTCAACATTTCCACAGAAATTGCACTGTTGCTTTAGGTCCAAAACCATACGTATAATTTAATTTTACAACAGTGTTTAGATCCACAGACCAGATTCACCATTGCAGCGCACAAGTGCTCTTGATAAAAGACTGAAATTGTACTCTTGAAGTTAGCAAATAAACATCTAGGCGCACACACACACACACACACACACAGCTAGACACAGACAGACAGTTAAACTCACAAGCAGACATACAGTCAGACAGACAAACGCAGACCTCAGCGATCCTTCATTGCATTAATACATGGACATCAGCAGCACATTGTTCTCGCCCCAGACAATTCACATGACCCGTATTGAGGCCAGAGCTGAAGAGATGCCTCATTTTTAAACTAAAGTGCTCTGTTCGTATTCCCAATATATTTGTGCTAATGACCGTATGCGTTAAAGGCAGTTGTGCATCGAAAAATTCAAGATTTATTCATTCAGTGTTTAATGTTATAACTAGGAGAGGGAAATCAATCAACAGGGAGGTGTTTCAAAATCAAAACAGACTTCTGCTACACATTAAACATAGAAACCCTTCCAAAAACACATTACTGATCTCCAAGGTCTATTAAGATTGTGCTGATGGATTTTCGTCCGGGTGCAAAATGTACCATTTTATAGAATCTACCCTAAAAAAATGAAATGTGGGAAATAAATTCAGTTTTGATTAAGGACAGAATATTGAACATTTGATTGCACTTTACCTTAATGGCAGTTAATTCCCTATTTCTCATAGGCACAGAACGGGCTTACAGAAATCTTGCTTTATCGTTAAGAAAAATCAAATTAAAAGGCAAATTAAATGAGAGCTGGAAGTGGACAAAGCTTTGGGGAGGTGACCCCCCGGCTGGCCCCCCCCCCGGCCCCCTCGACCCCCCCCGCCCCCTGGCAGCGTGTGAAAGTCCAGCTGGTGCACCGAAGGCTCCAGCACGCTGGCTCCACGCTCCGGCACTGGGAGGCCACACATTGTTTATGATACCAAGGCCGTCATCAATTTGCATTCCGAAGTGATTGTAGAAATGGGGGGGGGGGGGGGGGGGGGAATCAAGTTCGGCTAATGCATGCGCCTCCAACCCCCCACCACCCATTCATACAACCCCCCCCCTCCCCAATCTAAATTGCAGTCACATCCCCCAGCTCGTAGGGGGATGATAATTGCGAACGGCCAATAAATTACTACTGCCTCCACATCAATTATAAGCATCACGTCTGGCAATGAGGAAAATGAGATCTTGTGACAAATTTCATGAGGCTTTGCTGCCCAGCAGCCTTTCTTAACATGCTACAGATAGCAATCCCTTATCTGCCCTCTGTAATGGGGAGCTACGGATAGAGAGATGGAGCTGCAGCCATTTAATTAAAAAGCTGGGGGAGGGGGGTGTGGGGTGGGGGGGGGGGTAATTCATTGAAGAGGCCCAGGAAGGAGACAAAGCCTTTGTCTCCAATACATATTTTGCTCTCCTCTGTCACTCATTGGGAAATGAGCTTGCCAGTTCACTCGATAGCCACTGTAAGGTTTTTTTTTTCCTCCCCCATTTTTCCCCACCTTTATTTTTCCCCCGCATTTTTTTTATTATTGTTGTTTATTTATTTATTTATTTTCAAAAAGAAATTATTTCCCAGGAGGACGGTGGCGAGCCCTCTTTTTTTCCGGGCGGGGGAGGGGCCAAGCTCATTTGAGTGAAGCATTTTTTACAAATGATTGCCACGGACAGACCGAAGAACCGAGCAAAATGGCCCCCTTCACCTAATCGTATTCCCACCTGGGGCTGCCGGGGGAAGGGTGGTGGCTTCAAGCATGCCATGATGAGGATTTATGGCAGAGAGCGAGACAAATAAAATAGGAAAAGGGATGGCCCTTAAATCTAATTCAGAGCGCAATATTCATTGCATTTGCAATCGGGGGCGCTGATGGAACGGCGAAGAAATGACTGCCGCGTTCAAATTATGGCCGTACTTTCTACTAATATTTAACATCATTAGAAAATCATTACAAAACCATCATAAAACCTGGGATTATGACTACAGCATTAAGCACAATAATTATTCAGTGTGTACATTCTCCTCTTTGCCGGGGAAATGAAATTCTCTTCGCTAAGATGATGCAGGGGTAGTAAGAGTATTCTTCAGTAATGACTAACATTTAAAAAGCATCGGCTTGCATGAATCACTAAAGAAGTATGAATTTGTTTTTTTTTTTTTTCTCCCCTAAAGTTTTAAAGATGGTTTTTGTTGTTATAGCACAGAGTACCATTAATGCAATTTTACAGAGGGTGCTAATAAGCTCGATTTACATATTTCTTCCATATCTTGACCTTTGTAAAAGCAATTACTACTCAGATAAGGTTTTTAGGGGTTGGTATTCTGAAACATGCCTGGTATATATCAAGATAAAATAGATAATTTAATGATGCAAAAAGGAGCTTAGCAGACAGCGAGCCCAGAACAGTAGGTTATTTGCATTTGTCCCTCCTAATTGGGAACTGTGCATGCCCCCCATCCTGAGGGGGGCAGGGAGTGACGCCGCAGGGGGGAGGAGCTTACATGTCTGCGCCAGAGGGGGGCTGGGGTGCTGGGAGTGGCATGGGGGGGGGGGGGTGTGTGGCTGCGCAGAGGCTCAGGGGCCACAGCGCAGGCGGCACAACCGCCCCGCTGCCAGAGAGAGCCAGGGAGCCCGCAGACCCAAACCCACTCAAACCCAAACCCAAACCCACCCAAACCCACTCGGACTCAAACCCACAAACCAGGCCGCAGAGCGTTAGCAGCACAGCTCTGCTCGCTGGACAATAAGGCGGATTCAGGACGGCACGCAGACTTTCCCCAGAGATCAGGACAGCTTTCTCCTTCTGCTAACCCCTCCGCTGTTCTGTCCCAATCGCTCGCATTTTCTGCTTTCAATAACCAACGCTCGTTGTGCTCTTATTTACTGCTGCAGCTTGTATCACTCTTCTCCCTCCCTCAGTCTGACACGACCCATAATCTTCCCTCGGTAAGGACCCCTTCCCATCCTCAGCAGTGCCGTGAGGACTACAAGTTAGTCACAATAACCATGCTTTCCACTTTAATTCAAAATACCGATTTACATCCCTTTTCAATCCCTTTTGTTACAGTTCATAGGATGCCGATAAGAAGAAATAACTTCAGTAATGCAAAAAAAAGGCTTAAAATAACATAATAAACTCAAGAATATTAATGACCTTAAATTATCCAAATGAATTATTCATGTAATAATTCCAATTTTCCACAAGATATATTTATAAAGAAACAAACAAAAAGAAAGCTGATTAATCATCAGCATTCTTGGCAATCATAATAGTGAGAAGCACAAAGATAAAGACTCCTCACAGAGGTGTCTCCAATGGAGATGAAAGCAGCGGAGGACGGCCCATTCTGTTAGGGGTCTATGATGTGGCCCGTGTTTCTCAGGGCCTTAAAGCCTTTGAGGGGGCTCTCACAGGGTCCCCTGCTAGGCCTGGGTCTTCCAGGTCTTTCTGCCCTTGTCCTAGATCATGAAGGTAGTGACCCACTGACCCCCTTCTCAAAGGCTCTTAAAAAGCACACTGAGTTCGGACAGAAGCAGGGCCATGTTTCCCTCACATCCACACAGCACACTGACAATGGGGGGGGGGGGGGGGCACGCAGTGGTGGAGCTGGGGTGTGGACCGTTCAGTGAGGCAACCCCGATTTTAGGTTAAAAAAAAAAAAAAAAAAATTTTTATCCCTCAGGCCACTCAATAATTCAGCTTAAACGATAGTTTGTACACAGCAAACATTAAAATGATGCTGAAGTAACAGCGGGTGTACCCAGATCACAAACCTTACAAACCATGGGTGGAAAAGTGAGGAGGGCAGAAAACTTTGTTTTGTGCGTTTGAGATAAAAAAAAAGAACATTCCTGCCTCTTTTCTTTAAGGGGTGGACTGTTGTCCTACCACTGAGCTGCAAATTCTTTCAGAGGCAAAAAAAAAATGGGGAGGTTAATATAAGAGCAACTCCTTGTCAAGCCTTTGAGGGTAATTCAACTGACACTGATGAGAATCAATGTTCCTTTGAATGCATTACTTGGCAGAAACGGGCCTTTTGTCCCCTAAACTCGGCCGGCGAAAAATGATGCCCTTCGAACAATGGGGAGAAGAGGCGAAAATGCAGAGCGGGACAGAGAGGGAGCGCAAGTCTCCGCTTTATTCCCTTTCACACGGGCAAATGGATTCCGAGCACTTTGTGCATTAATCAATCAATATCCCTCACTGTACATCAACGGCACGACCAAGTTATGAATGACCTTTCAAACAAACAAAAAAAAAAAAAAAAAAAAAAAAAGGACACTTTAATGTGCACAAGACTGCTCTTGGCTTAGTAACTTTGGCCGGGGTTTTTATCACGCTTGATTACACCTTCGCCAAGCACGAGGCCATTAATAGTGCACTAAATATGACAAGGTTAGTTGTTATTCAATTTGCACTTGAGGGGGGGTGGTGGGGTGTAAGGGGGGGGGGGGGGGGCAGTGAGGGGGCGATGGCCGGCCAGTTGCTCAGACAAACGTCCATTTGCTGATGAGCTGCTCTTCCGGAGCGGTGATTTAGTTTGTTGAGAAGTGCGTTTTTTTTTTTGCACGCGCTCGCGCTGCATAGCTGCACGCCGATTTCAGCACGCGCACCTTCTCGCCAAAAAGGAGAAGCGTCGCTGATCACTAAGGATATACGTTCAGGGCTCTTTGAGCGCGCCTCCTGCGTGTTAAGTGCACTCCTTTTGTAGTGATGCTCGAGTGCTAATTTAAAGACCGTTCCTGTCTTCAGATGAAAGAAGGCCAGAGCCCTCCGTCGCACTTGAGGGAAATCACTGCGCGAGTGCAAAGGTGCTCTCAACAGCCTGACTGTCAACAATCAGGTGCGATGACACAAAGCGCTTCCCCCCCCCCCCCCCCCCCCCCAATTACCGCAACATAGCAGGGCCCCGTGCACCCGAGACGCTAGCAGGACGCACGAGCCGTTCGGCATTATCTTACCCTCTTCCCGTCCGCGCCGCCATCAAAGCGCGTTCACACGCGGGAAACGGATCTCCGCGCGTTTGCGATGCACTAAACACGGCCATATGAAAGAAATCTCCTTCTTATGAAACCCTATTCCACCCCCGTGAACTCCCACCGCACACATTTCTTGACGAAAGGCAAACTGACAAAGGTCTTTCCATTGTGTTAGCCAAATCTATTCCTTCTCTTAGATGATCCCTTCACCGAACTAGCCTGACATGTCAAGCCCCTGCATATTTATTTAAGTGTTCCAATCCTGAATAAGGAAAATAATCATTTGCAGATTAGATATGGCTGACAAAAAATGGCAAAAGGCCCCGCTGAACGCATTCTGAAACGCTCGGGTGGTGATTTACCGTATGGCCCCGGCTAATATCAGCATATCAGGTAGCGTGTGGGACACACTAAGCCTGCTTACAGAAAAAAGGATTTTTCTTAAAAGAAACAAGGATAAACTACACTGAAAGGGGGTGGGGGGAGATACACAAAGCACATAAGAATCTGTCTTTTCTTTCTTTTCACATGGGGGAAGGAATAAAAAAAGTGCGGGGGGGTGGGGGGGGTAAAAGGGTGGTGTCCAAAAGCCTTTATCGCCCCCCCCCCCCCCCCCCTTTTCCTCAGTGCCGCTGAAGCGTGGAAGTGAAGCGTGTAGGCAGAGTGGAACGGACAGGAGCTGACTGCAGGAAAGGAAGAGCCGGGGAGCCGGAGCACAGATGAACGGCATTGTGGGCCGGCTCACAATGGGGCCGGCAAAGTGACTGCGGAAGGCCCTTAAACAAAGGGGACATCGTTCTCTCCCCACCGCCCAATTATATTTCCTCGCCCCCCCCCCCCCCCCCCCCCCCCCCCCCCCCCCCCCATTTACATGACAAAAAAGCCGGCCCCATTTTACCTAATTCCCCCTGCCATATTATGCCCCCGTCGATACAGACACCTCCAGAAAACCGCGCGAGCCCCCAGATTAATGCTCGGCTGGCTTGATTGACAGTGACCTGCGCGCACCCTCCGCCACCTCCGCGGCGACTTCATCTCACCATGTGACCCAGAGGCCTGCCCAACCCCGTCCTCTCTGAGCGCTCGGGGTGCTTAACATACACAGGAGACACACTCATTCACTAATAACGTGTTGTTTCCCTGCTTTGTTTTACCAGACCTTGTGAAATAATATATTATGCACCTCCAGTGTACTAATCAGCCTATGCCAGGTCTGGTGCAAAATATAAGTTGCAAGGCACTTAATTATATATTCATACCCTGGGTATTTCTATATGCATTCGGAAAGCAACTTGGAGAGCACGGCTGTCATTAGGCTGCATCGATGATAATACCATGAATATGACTGAGATTCTGAAAAACAGGACAACACAGTGTGCGTGCTTGCGTGCGTGTGTATGTGCGTGTGCGCACGTGTGCGTGCGAGCGTGAGCGAAATGTGGAGTTTTAATAGCCATCGACTGACCCGCCATCCCTGAGGTTGCCCCCCTCCCCTGTCTTATTAATGCAACAAAAAAGGGTTACAATGACCTAGATGCTAATTTCACCCCCTGCCCTGTGATACTGTATCTCCTTCCGGGCATGTCATTAGCTCCCGCTTTTATGTAGCAATAACCTAAGATCAAATATAAAGAGAGAACAATTCCTTAAGAATATGAGTCTATGAGCAGAACCACTAAGGACTATAGTTCCTCTCTTATAGTCTATATGTGAGGATGCCGAGTGTCTCACTGGATCCCAGGACTGGTTCTGTGGCAGGGGAAGAGGAGTGGAGGGTTTCTGTGCAGCTCTACCACCAGGGTCAGCTATACTTAAATCATAGTTAGGATAAGAATGAAGGATCCAGCGCATCAATACGAAACTGGTTTTGGGGAGCTCAAATTACAGGGCCTTCCTCCTTAGCAGCATATACAAAAGAACTTCAGCGCTACAGGTTACCCACTAACTGGTCGAGTGTTGTTCGTACCATATGCACTTATGCATTATCAAGCAGCTTATCACAGCAAAAATGTGACCGCATAAAAGGAAATGCGTCACACATTCCGATGATAAACAGCCTTCAAACACTACCAAAACAAGACAAAGGAGCACGCTTTAGCATTGTTGCGAAAGAACAGAATGTGGTGAAGTGAAAAAAAAAAAAACATTTGAAAGAACGGCAAGAACAAAATCAAATGGTTCACATAAGAGGCCGAAGATAAGAACCACTGGAAATTAGATCAGAAGGTATACAGAGGAGAAAAAAAAAACATTAATGTTCTAATGAGTTCCCGATTACTGCTGGTTTGATTACACGTTTAACTGATTAATTGAAATGAAGTATTATAGCTACAGAATCAGAGGAGATTACTGTAATAAATGTAGTTTAGCAAGCATCATATAAATATGTAAACACAATCAATAAATGTTTTCTTTTCATAAAACTGGTAAGCATTTCCATGCCACATTGAGGGTTACAAACAATATCAAACGATATCCCAGGAAACCTTGTGAGTTCCGGAGGACCTGCATAACCAGTGCGTTTGTGTCTTACAGGTTATACTGCACGCGCAATCACGTCACAAGGCTGATTTAATATAGATTCCCGAACAGATATAGGGTGCTAAAACTAGCACCTGGCTTCCTGTCTGCCCAGGCTTAAAGACAATGCTGTCTTCCATGTCTAATAAAATGAATATCTAATAAATACAGTGCTCGGGGTCCCAACACATACGTGCAAAGGGCCCATTAAAAACAGAAATAAGAGCATGGGTGCGAGCGCCTGTGACGAAAGGGCAGAAAGCTTCATTTAGCAGCACTCAGGGAGAGGTGCAGCTTCAGCACTCAGGGTGGTGTACAGCTTCAGCCCTGGCCTGGACCGAGTTCTGTGTGTCCTTTCCTCTTCACTGTGCAGTCTGTGTGTCCTTTCCTCTTCACTGTGCAGTCTGTGTCCTTTCCTCTTCACTGTGCAGTCTGTGTGTCCTTTCCTCTTCACTGTGCAGCCTGTGTGTCCTTTCCTCTTCACTGTGCAGGTCTGTGTGTCCTTTCCTCTTCACTGTGCAGCCTGTGTGTCCTTTCCTCTTCACTGTGCAGTCTGTGTGTCCTTTCCTCTTCACTGTGCAGTCTGTGTGTCCTTTCCTCTTCACTGTGCAGTCTGCGTGTCCTTTCCTCTTCACTGTGCAGTCTGTGTGTCCTTTCCTCTTCACTGTGCAGTCTGTGTGTCCTTTTCTCTTCACTGTGCAGTCTGTGTGTCCTTTCCTGTTCACTGTGCAGTCTGTGTGTCCTTTCCTGTTCACTGTGCAGTCTGTGTGTCCTTTTCTCTTCACTGTGCAGTCTGTGTGTCCTTTCCTCTTCACTGTGCAGTCTGTGTCCTTTCCTCTTCACTGTGCAGGTCTGTGTGTCCTTTCCTCTTCACTGTGCAGTCTGTGTGTCCTTTCCTCTTCACTGTGCAGGTCTGCGTGTCCTTTCCTCTTCACTGTGCAGTCTGTGTCCTTTCCTCTTCACTGTGCAGGTCTGTGTGTCCTTTCCTCTTCACTGTGCAGTCTGTGTCCTTTCCTCTTCACTGTGCAGGTCTGTGTGTCCTTTCCTCTTCACTGTGCAGGTCTGTGTGTCCTTTCCTCTTCACTGTGCAGGTCTGTGTGTCCTTTCCACTTCACTGTGCAGTCTGTGTGTCCTTTCCTCTTCACTGTGCAGGTCTGTGTGTCCTTTCCTCTTCACTGTGCAGGTCTGTGTGTCCTTTCCTCTTCACTGTGCAGTCTGTGTGTCCTTTCCTCTTCACTGTGCAGTCTGTGTGTCCTTTCCTCTTCACTGTGCAGGTCTGTGTGGCCTTTCCTCTTCACTGTGCAGGTCTGTGTGTCCTTTCCTCTTCACTGTGCAGGTCTGTGTGTCCTTTCCTCTTCACTGTGCAGGTCTGTGTGTCCTTTCCTCTTCACTGTGCAGTCTGTGTGTCCTTTCCTCTTCACTGTGCAGGTCTGGTGAATTGACTCGATATGCCGGCTCCACTGTGTGCTTACTGAGCAGGCAGCGTGAAAATTGACCTTTGCTTGGATTCTAAACACTGGATTATTCATCTTAATGCTTCAAATTGGTCAGGGTAGTTTACTCTGCTCATTTCTAGCATCCTCCCCACCCCATGTTTTCTTGTGCATCCTTAAAACTCATTTTTAGATAAAAGAAAATATGCTTTTCTGAAATTCTGCAAACAATCTTTCCAAGCACACCGAAACAATAAAACCATAAAACCAAGTCTAGCAAAGAACTGAAATCACCAGGATATGACTGCATATGCAGTAACCACTTTGTAGATGGTGTGTGAAGAAAAGAAAAAAAGGAAACTCAAAACACATTTGCTTACGTCTACGCAACTTACGGAAGAGAAAGATTTTTTAGCAGCAATAAGCAATACTCTCACCCAAGGTCCTGGAGAAGTACACTAATGTAGTGTAAGCAAAGACAGGACATCATAGAAGACATATAGTCTTCTATTTTATCTTGCTATATATGACACCATGTCAGAAACATGGCCAATGCCAGTGATATGATCCATTCTGCTGATGTATACGTTCTATAGTCAATGTTACCACCATGCCTATGAGGCCATTAACAGACACAGAACACTGGGCAAAGATGTGAAATAATATATAAGAGGTTTTGCTCTTTAATTTAACATGGATCAATAACCAAAGCTCGCTTCTCTGGCCTGTCTACAGAGACTGTGGTTGGGGTAGCAGAAGCTTATAAAAGAGCAGTGACAGAGGAAAAAAAAGAGACAGGCCAGACCAGACAAAAAGACTCTGTCAGGAATATGCCTTCAACTGAAGCAGGAGGGCTGTCATAAATCTCACAGAGTCTAGCGGCAGGAATGTCCCAGTTTGTCAAAAACAAATACCATCTTGTCTCAGGCCGTCACTCTCGGAATCTCCACATCTGGTCAAACAGAGCGGGGCCCTGGCAAAGGCCAAGCCTCCAGCAAATCCAGGCCCCTTCTCCAAAAAAACAGGTCATCTCACACACCGGGCAGGCCCTGAACACACTACCCATAACCCTCAGCGTCGTCACGCTGAAGCCAACGCTCGCACTTTGTTTGGGTCGTGAAGGAATGTTCTCCTGTGCCACCCGGGCACTCAGAAACGGGGACGGAACGTCAGGTTCAATCGATACAAAAAACCGCAAAACTGAGAAACGCAGGTGAATCCACCAGTCCCATCGAAGTGGGAGGGAACACAGCACTAACAGCCGTCTGAGTACCGAGACGTGCAAACTTTGAGCACGGGGCCAAGGTTATTTAAGCAGAACGGAAGAGCGAAGAGACGCGAAGCGTCTGTCAGAAAAGAGGAAATGGGTTCCAGAGTGTCTGAGCGGGATCACGCGGTGTGGGGTGTGTGTGGGGGGGGGGTGTAGGGGGGGGTGGCAGGGACAGGAAAGCATTGGTGGGGAACCGCTAGATTTGTCCCCGCAAAACCCCCCTGACCGGGGACACGTGCCAGGAAGCGGGCGATGTCACATTGATCACATGCCCGCGGAGTCTTTCTGCCCGCCGCACTCGCTGTGAATAATCAAGCAGCGGCTCGATCGATGGCTGATGACAGGCCTGCAGGTAAAGGTTACAGGCTCCGCTATTGAATTATTTCTCCCGCTTTCTCATCAGAGCCATCTGCTCGCCTGGCTCTAATTGATGGGACGCAGGGCGAAGGGCCCGGTCGCTCTGCCAACGCGTGGGTCCCGGCGCCCGCCTGCGTGAGCGCGCCCCGGTTTCACGTTCCACCCGCGGCTGCCGCGCATCCGCTCCCTACGCACACTCCAGCGTCACCGCGCTCATTAGAAGCGGCGTTCAAAAATTAAAACGCGTCTTCCCTTTCAGCCCGCCATTGATTAATCTGCCTTTCGTTTTCCACGGGACGCTATATATAAGTCTGCAGACAAGATGCATGTTTCATTCAGGGTGATTTTGTTCAATGGCTGTAGAGAGGAAACAGATCTCCTTCAGCTGTGTGTGAGCTCATCCAGAGCACAGATCATGGCTTTTGATCAGCTTATTCTCTCAGGGACTGGGGGGAGATGGGCTTATTAAAAGAGAAACACTTTCACTGACCGGATTCAAAGTTACAAAACTTTCTTGCTCTCTCTCTCTCCCTTTCTCATTCTCACATTGCCTCCTGTCAAGTTACTTCTGACAAGCGAGCAAACTGCTGGTCTGGCTTCGCAAAAATACGGTAACAAGACGCAGCGATCAAAGAGCGTTTAAGAATTTATTGGTCCTCATGCCCAGAATACCTGACGTACACAAACAGAGCAATCGATAGTAAATATATCAGAACATACTGACCATGAGATCATAATGCACAACTTGGTGAGAGTCCAAGTCAGCCGCGGAGAATTCTAGAATTTGCTCGCGAAAGAGCAAGATCGCGGCCCTCGGACGTCTGCAAGGAGAGTCGGGGAAGGGGCGGCGCTAATGGGCGTCAGCTGTTGTAGCGGCTGATCTAACGTCTCCGCGCGTGCTTGCGCTGCTTGCCCAGGACGGCCTGAAACATCCGTTGATTGGATTGGATTTAAATAGACACTTGAAAATATTGGTGCATGGTGATTCCAGGCGGTGTGCTGCCATGAGTCACCATGGAGGCCTGTATTACACTAATATTCCCTAAATAAGCAAAGATGGAGCTGGTTCTCTGGGCCTCAGGCCCCCATTACGCCCATTAATATCCAGTGGGGGACCAGACGGCCATGTCCCAGGAAAACACCGACAGCAGGGGCGGGGGGCGAGAATGGATATTAATATGAGAGAGAGCAAAAAATAACTCAAAATCGCCACCAGAACACAGATTCTGAAGAAGCTTTATGTTAATGGCTCCCTTTCACAATAAATGGAATATGCAAAGAATATAGAATGTGTTGAGTGCACCTGAAAATAGCCTTTGCACATACTCCGTCGACAACACAGCACATTGGATCCCGCATATCGCACATTGGACGCCGCATATCAACCCAAATCTCACAAATTCCCCCTTTGCCATCTAGATCACGCGAGTACTGTGGCCATTGTAACTTCACAGAGTTTAAATGAAACGACTAGACTCGAGGAACTGCAGAGTTCGCCAGGTTGGAACCACAGACGTATATCACCACTTTCTCTTGGCCGTCATCGCAGACAGACGGCTCTCATGTCTTTTTTTTTTCCACAGCCTGGCACTCAGAAGGCAGTGTTACGGCACGCTTCCGGGCCTTTCCACAGCCTGCAACTCGGCACCTTAACCGCCAAGTTTCTGACCCGCTCCGCAAATTACCGTCAGAGCTCCGGGGTCCATAAATAGAACTCATTAGCACATTTGGTAAGTACAAATGAGATGACTCCCGCTTGATGGACTGTCTATCTTTTGTATCAGCTTTCAAGAGAGTGTCTTGTAATGACAGGAGAGGGAAACCAATATTATAATGTGCTCCCTTCTCCCATCTCTCCTGTCTGTGACGTACCGCAAGGGCTCGAAATGAAGGATGAAGGATTCTAAAATATTCTCGGAGACGAGTTCAGACAGCCTTTCTCTTACTCAGATGTAAAATGTGTGTGTGTGCGGGTATATAAGTGTGTGTGCGAGAATGTGTGCAGTCAGGTGCACAATTAAAGTTTCTTGTCAATTCTGACTGTGCACACTGTAAAAATGGCTCTCACAGTTGACACCTTGCAGCTCTTTCTGTACCACAGTAAAAATAGTAATGATGGCTTCCTCTTACGGCAGCACTAGAGTACATGCCTGGTTTTAACCTGGCAGTCAGGGCAGCCAGAGGACACACAATCATACTGTCTGTGCTTCGGGGTACAGTAACAGAGGATGAAAAATTCTCAGAAAATCCCAGAATAGAATCGGGCATTGTTGGTCAATTTTGCTATAACAGGGTAATCTAGGGTAGGAATTCATACAGCACGTGTGTATAAACCAGAGGAGGAAAAAAGAGGCTTCCTCGCCTAAGTTCGGGAGACGTGGCGCTACGAAACCTCTGCAGCGCTCGCAAGCGGAAAATCCATAAAGCCGTCATTTCAACTTTTCAATAAAGAGGCTACTTCTCATTGTTTCAAAATGAAAGGTAATGTATTTATGAGATTGCTGGCAGATTGCTGGTCTGCAGCTCGAGTCGCACGCAAATCGAGCAATTTCCTCTCCGCCTCTGCCCTACGGCCAGGGATTATGGGACGGTTCTGACAGAGCCTCCCCGTCCCCGCCCGCCCGCCCGCCCGCCCCCTCTCACACTTCCCCACACCAGAGGGCACCGGCGCAATAAAAAATGCTTTATGAAAATAATACACACAAATGCCTGGATTTCCAACGCCCAGCCTGGACTTGGACATGAGGTCGCGTGGATGGTCAGATGGAAATGGGGAGGTGGTGGTGGGGGGGGGGGGTTATATATTGGGGTGTATTTGGGGGCTGTAATATCCTCTTTCTGAGAAGGCTTACTTTGCGTTTTAACAAAGCGCGGAAAAAGACGGCATTCCTAGAATAGCGGCCGGCCTGAGCTCATCCCGGCCCTCCCCCCCGTCAGCGCTGCCGCGGAAACCGCGGAAACCGTGGACACAGACGGCCCGGCTCACCCGGGCTTTCATCTGGGCACTTATTTGCTTTCATTCCAGCAAACCTGTAATAAAGCAGACGCCGTTCGAAAGGATGGAGATAATCCGGGAAGGTAAATCCCTTTATTGATCCGGAGTAGGCCAGGTCTCCTCTGGACCTTCGGGGCAGTCTCCAGACGAGGGCAGAGGGCCCGTCCTGCTGCAGAGGCATCAGCCGGCCAAATCGCCAGCGCGCAGTCTGGGACCTCTTTAAACTGACAACATTTTATGGCTGTGGATTTTTTTCTGCCAAATATTCAGTCTAATTATTATGCAATCGACTCGAAAGAGGGTGGAGGGTGTCTATAAATGTGGCTATAAGAACATGTGGCGTCTCTGAAGATATCTGCTTCGCTTAAATGGAGAATTTTTGGTGTGGCAGGTAGAATTACGCATCAAACAGCGATCAGCGTTCTCCTGCGTGATTGGAGGAAAAGGGGCTGCTTTTAAGCCACTCAAGTGGAACGCTCATTCCTTTTTTATTCACACCGGAGTCTGTATAGAGAAATTCCATGCATTTCTTTTTTTGGCCTTAATGCAAGCAACTTCACACTGCTACCAACGGCCAGAGTCTGCCCGTGACAAAGCGCTAGGTGTTCATTTCAGAGGTCGACTCCAGTTCGGTGTCCCAATAAAAGGGTCGGTGAACTCTGCCGAGGGTCCCTGACCCGTGAGGGCGAGGGGCTGGGCCCGCGGTGGCCAGCGTCCCGTCCCGTCCCGGCCCGCCCTCCGCCCTCCCGGTTTTGGGCGCGGCGAGACGGGGGACAATGAGCGGCATCTGCTGTCGCAGACGGAGACCTCCTCCTCCGGGCAGGAGCCGCGCGGTCACAGCCCACTGATCAAGGGAGCGCAGGCAGGCAGGCAGGCGAGCGATATGCCATGGTGAGGGCTAATCCACAGGCCGGGGAGGGGGGGGGGGGAAACCTGCTCGCTCCCCTCCCTGTCTCTGACACTGCCGGCCACCCCTCTGAACCTCAAAGCCTGCGCACTTCCACACACGCAGCCAAAATAACAGCAGAGAGGAGAGGACAGGAACTCAGCCCTTACAGCGTTTCAGCTCAGAAGCAAGCACTGGAGGCTGAAAACATTTGCCAGTGAAATATCTTTTACAGTAGCGAACAAGCTACATATTCAAATGAGGTAATTACTGTAATTTTGCAGATGTGCATTTCTCGGAACAAAGCATTTGTTTCTTTTTAAATGACTTGGGTGACTGAAGTGGAATTTTCCTTCAAAGGGTAAAATGAAGTTGCATCATGGGGCACACAAGGCCCCATGGGATATAGTCTACACTCCCCTGCTTTTGATTGTGAAACCCTGCTAATTTAATTCAACATATTTCCTAAAGCATTACCTCATACTGCGTCGTAACCATAAAAAAGCAACTTTACACAAATAATTTAAAAAGTAACTTTGCTACACAACAACAAGTTGAGCAGTTTGGGTTGGGCCAGAGCTGGTCCACTGGCACGGAGGACACAGACCCAGTGTTGCTGGGTGTTCCTCAGAGCGCAGGGGGTTAAAGGGAGACCGACGGAAAGGAAAGCCAAAGAGCAACGTGCTTAAGAAGCACATTTTCAGGGGGTGAAGAATTAAGACAATGCCTGCCTTTCATCCCCGCTTCGGTCTAATTGGATGGGAAATTCATCTCTGCCCTTTTAACTGCTGCATGTGAGCGGGGTGGGGGGGGGATGTGAGCCGTGTGGCACTGTGCCCGGCCCCCGTCGCCAGTGCCCGCCCACTTCCGCTTAGCCACAAATGGCTTTTCACTGGGCCTGGCACAGCGGCGAGCGCGCGGGCGCTAGGGTCAGCGCAGGCTGCCATGGGGACGGCGGCGGTCGAGCTCGGCAGGTTCACGCAGTCGCTTCCGACAGAAACTCACTCACACAGCTAGCGCTACAATATCAGAGCCGGCGACAGCGATAATGTAAGCAAAGTGAGGAGGGATGTCAGTCTCGATTATCATAAACACTGTAAAGATTAAAAGCGCACATTCACTTACTAAAAATACAACTGCTAAAATAATCCTGCTCATTAATTTCTTTTTCTTTTCATTTTTTTTTTTTTTTGATTAGAGCTCACAGCAGAAAAAGACAAATAGTTTGGGCAACGGCTCAAAACTTGCAACCGTCATTATTTTCCCTTGAAAAAAAGGTTCTAACGAAACTTTCACAAATAACTTTTTACAAATTACTGGCAAATGAAATCTGACAGCTTTCAGGCTTGAGTACGTAACAACACTCTCTTAGGTGTAGGCAGAATTAATGTGATGCCTTTAAAGTTGTGCATATATAGCTTGTTGTGCACTGCTTTGTGATACCATTGTATTTCCAAATTCCTTCCACAGTCACTGTTCCATAAAGAAATTAACTTAAGTTTCTAAAGTTTCAAAGGAGGAAACTTAAGTTTCAGAGGAGTCAGCATATCCCCATCATAAAATAAGTTTTATGTGTGTGTGTTTCCAGAAAAAAAACCTATCCCTACCAATTCAGAGGATGCAAATAATATTACAAAATGTTATAAATACTATCAATTCTCGAACCACCACCAATTGAGATATCTTGTATATATATACAGTATGTCCATCTATACCTCAGTCCAGGCTATTGAAGGTTCCCGCCCAAGTGCGACAGCAGAAGAGACAATTCAATCTAAACACGTTTAATGCTTAACTCCAGCACGGCTGCGGTTTCAGTGTTGCTGCTACCCTCCTACGGTGCTGACCCCATGAAACAGTGGTAAAAACTGCTGAGGTCATAAGAAGGGACATAGAGAGGAGGTGAATAAGGAGAGAGGGGGGAGAGTGAGAGAGAGAGAGCGGGGGGGGGGGGCTGGTGCTGGAGGGGAGCCTGGCTCCATTAGAGCGACGTAGCCCAGGCACCTTGCTCCAGGGGCAGCACAGCAGCAGTCAGGGGAATTACTGCCTAGCTGACCCAGAAATCCAAGGCCAGCTTTGTTTTAACAAGCAGGGGAACCTTTTACCACTTTTGCAACTGCGCCTCGACCACAAGAAAGGACCCAGTGCCTCAGAAGAACAAGCAGGGAGGAAATTAAATACTACACCAGGAGAGAAGGGTTCAGCTGAGCGTGTGGGGTGGGAGGTTTGGGGCTGGAGGTAAGTGTGTGTGTTTGGGCGTGTGTGTGTGTGTGTGGTGGTGGGCTGAGGGGGGTGGGGGTTGGGGGGGGGGGCAGGGGGGTCAGCTTCTGGGAGTAGAACCAGGCATTAGGGGGAGTGAGCATGAGGCAGAGTGCGAGCAGTGGGGGGGGGGGGGGGGGGGGGGTCGTGAGAGTTCAGAATCTGCAGCAGTCGGTGTTTGCTGATGAAGAGGTATGTTCATTATCACAGTAATTCAATCAAGATGCCCGCGCAGAACGAAAAAGGCCGACATTCTTTATTACACACACCATTTCATTTAACAGACCTTTTAAATATATATATGGGGAGGGTGGGGGGGGGCGGTAAAAAAAAAATAGAAAGGAGCGCTAACCCCCTTCTAAATGAGCTGTGGCTTGTTTTCAGGCAGCTTTTGGTTTGCGCCAAGTCTTTTCCTGGCAATAGGCGGGAGTCTACATATGTAACACTATCAATCAGGCCTTCAGCGGAGCAGCGAGGGCCACGCAGTCTGGTAAACAAAGCGTCACAGGCTGTTAGCGGGACGCTTCCTTTTAAAGCCCCGGCACCTCTGACGAGCGCGAGCGCCGCGGCGCTGCGTTTTAACGAGGATGAGAGAGTCCGGCAACGTCAGCAATGGAACGGTAGCGCTTTTCAGCGCACTTCAATATCCGACTCCCCCGAAAAACACCCTAGAACAGGAGCGGCTCCAACCCTCCTGAAGCCTCCCGGTCCCTAATCGAATCTTCACGGATGCTTCACTTTCCCGATCAAAATCTGAATCGACCTCGTTTAGTTTCTGGGGATTGGAAGCGCTACCTCAAAACAGGAAATGACATCACTGAAGCTGCCCCCCCCCCCCCCCCATCATGCAGAGGGGGACCTGAACTGATGGTGAAGTTGGAGACAGCAGCACCATATTAACAAATGCATTAATCTGAGAAATCTTATATTTTTATATAATAAGTTTTTACACTTTTCAGTTTGTCATTTTTCTGCGAGCACAGACCACTGAACGGTGGTGAGCACACCGGGCGTTGGGAGGACAACCCCTGGTCTGTGTTTGTGGAAACAGAACCGCATGCTCCAGTTTCCACTGCGGCAGGCCATTACCTCACCTACAGATGGCCCGCCTCGCGCTGCTGCTGTTTGCAAACATGCACATCCATTAGCGCACATCAAAGGCTACGAGGCTAGAAAATATACACAACATCAACTAAAAAAAGAAAAAAGGAGCTTTGCTTTGGGAACCGCACCGCAGTAGATTCCACTCACACACAGCCCCCCCCCCCGCCCCCCCGCACGCACACACACACACACACACACACACACACACTTAAGTGGGACCGCCCCTTGCCTCCGCATGCTCACTTGTCCACTGCACTACAGTCATTAACATATTTGGAGTGCAGCGAGCAGAAAGCTTAATTGTCCTTAATTGCTCGACTAAATACGTTCTCTAATGATTTGCCTCAGATCTGTGACTGGCTTCTGCGTGATTTCCCAGCCGCCGGCTTCATTATCCCTGCCTCCGCGGAACAAAGCGTCTTCAGAGGCTGGTTTTTTTTTTTTTTTTACATAACACAGGGAGCGGGGCGCGCGGGCTCACGGGGGCCACACAATGGCGGCCCATTGTCAGGGTGCCCAGGCGGGGGGCAGGAGTCAGGGTAATTAGAAAACCAAATACGCGCGCAGACACAAAGTGCTAATTGACCGGGCCTCGCTCTTTTTAATCACTCTCTAACTGAGGGCCAGCCCCTCTTTTTCCTCTCCTCCCTTGTTGTTGTTGTTGTTGTGATTGTCGCTGTATTTCCTCCCTTCCTCCGGCTCAGCGGCGTTCCTGAATGCGTCATTAACGGCCGGACGGCGGAGGCCTGCGCCGTCATTCGGGGCCTGGCGGGAGGCCGAACGGCGGCACTGGCTGCAGGCCGCCGTCCAAAGCCTGTCAGCTCTATGCTTCTCCCCCCCCCTCGCGTAGCCAAGCAGGCTATTTCACAGTTTACCGTCAAAGTCACACGTAAACAAATCCTAGAAGCCACATTCACAAAGCAGTTAAAACGTATCTGAAAAAGATAAAAAGTGTGCCTCACCTACCGTTTTCCATTTCAATTCACATTGTGGTCACAAGAAGTCAAAAACTACCGACAGTTTAGTAGAACAGTGGCTTTCATTTACCGATTAAACCTTACATTTGAATGAAAATCCATTTCTTTGTGGATGTTCATGTTCACTCCTATGGTGTGTGTTTGTGTGTGTGTGAAAGACAGTTCTATGCTGCAATCTCTCTCATTCACAACCGTATCAGGGAACTACCCAATCACCAGCTCCGGAGGCTAAATTTCTGAGTGAAATCAGACGCAACAACAAACTCTGCCCACATTCCCTCCATTATTTCCTCTGTTTCCTTTCTGTGTGTTTGCGTCAGGGTCACTGTGGAGGCTGTGTGCTGCTTTGCACCCTTGCACAGCTATTCTCTGTCCCAGTTTTAACCTAAGACCCAGGGAAGCCAAATGAAGCTACTTTTATATTTCTACAGGGCGTACAGCAACATGCAAATAACCCACTGAAAAAGGCTAGGGTTGGGCAACTGCCAGAGTTTCCCTCGAGTGCTAGTGTTTAATCTGTTTTTTTTTTTTTAATACACTGCTCTAAAAGATCACAAATGTGCTTGTGTTAATTAATTATGCAGAGGATAAAGCGTTATGCATGTAGCCATCACTCAGTTATTAATACCGTTAAACACTGAGAAGTGAAGGTATACTGACCCATCACCCCTTCTCTGGGAAGTAGTAGACAGACGGAGACACGTTAGGGTAGGCTACACTGATCCTGTATATGAGTGGGCTAAGTGTGGATGTGTGAAGTACACTGGTCTTGTGTGTGAGCCAGTGTGTGTTTGTGTAAGTAGTCAGCCCTGGTCCTGTGTGTGTCTGTGTCACTGTAAAGCACACTCATCCTGTGTGTGAGCCAGTGTGTGTTTGTGTAAGCATAGAGCCCTGTCCCTGGGTGTGTGTGTGTGTATGCGCATGTGCGTGTGTGTCTGTGTCACTGTAATGTACACAGTGCTGTGTGTGAGCCAGTGTGTGTCTGTGTAAGTATAGAGCCCTGTCCCTGTGTGTGTGTGTGCGTGTCACAGTAAAGTACACTGATGGGAACAGCGTGGGTGAAGTGAAGTATTTGGACGGGCCGTGAGCCGAGGCGCTCCCCGCACTTACCCGCGTCGGCGGAGGGGCATTTTCGGATGGTGAAGATGGCGCTGAGCTCCTCCTCTTCCTCGGGCAGGCCCTTCTGCAGCCGCTGCAGCTTGCGCAGGCTCTCGCCGCGCTGGTGCTTCATGGAGCGCACGTGCTGGATCAGGTTGAGCTTGGCCTTGGTGGAGTAGCTGCACAGGCTGCAGTGGTAGCAGCAGGCCTCCCCCTCCACCGCGCTCTCGTGCTGCTGCAGGTGCTGGGGAGAGGGCGGGAGAGAGAGAGCGCCGTTTTTAACCGCTGAGAGACAGCTTGGCAGCGCTGATTCGCCATCGCTCCCCCCGCTTCGCAAATGAGCAAATCAATGAGCAGTCACGGCAGTGTTGTTAAACACGCCACCTCCTTTCCGCCAGATCCTTCTCTTTTTTTTCTGCGACTCTGACGAGGTTGTGTCTGTATAACTCAACTAACGAGAAGCAGAGTGGGCAACAGTGAGGTCTCAGGGGTACTGGGTGCGTGCATATGGGGAGGGGGGGGGCATGAGGGGGGGTCCCCAGAGCACACTGTTTTCCGGACGGAAGGCAGCATTGATCTCCTTCACTCTAGAGAAGCTGGTTGTCTCTTCCTGTGGCTCTCAAAAGGAAACTCCAAACATCTGCCTGTTTCACGCATGGGATGCTAAATATTGATCAGGTCGAGTCAAATCCCCCCTTCACAGTGACTGGGCGTGTGTGGCGGGGGAAAGGACATTCTGAAACAACACGGTGCATTCTCCAGCAGGCTTCACACTGAAGAGCCACACTCAGAGCACAGGAGGCTATCGGCAAGAGAACCGTCACCTCGTCCTTCTGACTGTCAGCCGCCATCTTCACCAGACACACTGAAACGCTCTCCACCTTCACCAAACACACCAAGCTACTCGCCCACACACCGAACACACCGAGCTACTCACCCCCTCACCAAACACACGGAGATACTCATCCCCGCCTCACCAAGCACGTTGAAACACTAACCCCAACCTCCATCGAAAAACTGACACTCTCACCCCGCAAATAAAGCACCAAGACAAAACTATTGAGAAAGTAACCAATAAAACCTCCGATACCCACACGGATGAACTCATAAGGCGAACTGTAAAAAAAAAACTACCTTTGACTATAAGTACCATTTCAGGAAAGACAATTACATATCATTCATGTCACCCTATTCATCACATAACACATCTGGTTTACAGAATAGTTTTCAATGGTTATTATTTGCTCTGGAAAGCCTCTGGCTGGAATGCTTGGAGCACAATTATGAATTCTTAAGTGCAGTAGGCCTGTGCCACCAAAAGCCGCTTTTCTTTCCCCCACATTCACACAGCTGAAATGCCCTAATGAAATAACAACATACTTCTCTTTGTTTCATTAACCGACAATTATGAATGCAGACACGGGAGGTGACGGAGGGAAAAACCTCTCGCTCTTTCTCCGTACAAAACACGCATTTTCTCCCACCGAGAACCCTTACTCTCCCATGCAGACCACCCCCACAGTCTAACAAAGGTCAGGCAAAACAAATGGATTCATTAAGAATGCCTGAAACAAGCTGCTGGCCCTCCAGCTCCTGGAACCAACGCGCCTAGATTGCTCTGAATTGCAAAATGGCAACATTTGATTTTTAACAACGTTAAATCTGCATCAGGTGTTGACGGAAGAGGGGGAAAAACACGCGATGCTCCCCCAAAATAATATCCTTTTCACCCAATATTTAATTTTCTGGCAATATTGCTATAGAGGTTTCAGGGCAATTATGTTCCATTCGCTGCAGGATCGCATTTCTCATTTCTGCTCTGCAAACACCTAAACTGTACATTAGGAATGCGTTTCCAGGAATAGGAGTTTTTGCAAACCCCACCGCTCTGCCTAACAGAGTTATGGGCCGATTTTAAATGGATCTATCTTCCTCCTCGCTCTCAGGCTGGCCGCCGCTGGACGCTCTCCACAGCGTAATTGAATAGGTGCTGCTGAATTCTCCTCCCCTTCCTGCTAACGCACATTACGCCACAGTCCAGGTATGACAAACTGCGACAGAAAGACTTTCAAAAGAGCGAAACACACACGTTACGCACACACAGACAAAAATACATATGAACGCACACGCTTAGACTGATCTGAGGAGGGGCACACTGCGTTTAATTGGAACAGATGTTCAAAAATCCAGCTTTTTTTCCCCGCATATGAAGGAAGCGTGCAGAAAGACCCCATGAAAAACCGCACGGGATGACACCTGACCTAAACTTCAAAGCCTGTCATAGGACGGGGGGGGGGTGGGAAAAAAAATCATGGGAGTTTTAAAGCTCACCATAAAACAGACGGATTTACACAGGAGTTAACCTGAGATGGCTGGCCCAGGCACAGCCGTACATCACGAGTCACGTGACCACGCTGCGCCTGCTGACCCGGCTCGAACGAGGCCCGTGATCCCCGCCTCCCGCTCCTCCAGCCCTCCGCCCCGTCACCTAAAGGCTACGCTGTTATCCAAAAACCAATGCAGGATGATGCCTTAACATTAAGCAAGCTTCACCCCCTTACTCCCCCCACTCCCACCTCTCCCCCTCCAAACTCCTTAGACCACTGCACTGACAATGGCAGCGAGAGAGTCTGAGATATGAGGCACACGGTCTCTGGACAGAAACATCATTAGGTCGCCGCTATTAGCTTCACCCATTTAGTTCCGAATATGGAAATTCTAAATGGTAACAGAGAGCTGGAAAGGATTACAGCGCAGCCATTACAGACTGGCCGACGGGCCTACTCAGTCAGGCAGTACATGTGAGACCCCCGTCTACAACGGACCACATTTTCCACGTTAAAAAACATACCTTAGGAGCGCAAGCCTGAATGCGAGAGGCAATAATGGATGAGACAGCCCATATTCCCTGTCTCTTCCCTATGATCCCGAAGCTCCGGCCTGATAAATCACCTCCAACTGGCGCGCAGGAATTCTGCGGCCTAATGAAAAAGGCATGTTGGGAGGTGGGAGGGGCTCGCCGGGGTGTTGCCGTGGAGCCGAGACTCTCCACCGGGACACGCCCCGCGCAGCTGCCGCGGGGCCCCTGATAGGGCGAGGGCCGGCCCCCGCAGTCACCCCACCCCCGAATGGCAACAGCACCAAAACAATCGGATTCAAATTTTATGAAAATGAATGCAGAAGGGTTTTATTGCGGCGTGGCTGAGATACCTGCAGAAAACCAGGAGCCACGGAGAGGTGCGCGGCCTTTCTCTCAACCGCACGTGAGGGAGCGCCATTTTGCTTTCTCACAGAGACTGAATCCCTCCCTCTCGTCGGAGAGGAGAGCTCCTTCTTCCTATGAGCTCTGCGATGAAGAGAACCGGGGTGGGAGGGGCGGTGCCTGGCCATCCCTCCAATCGACTCGAGGCTGCATTTACGCCAACTCAAACTGACGATGTGCGCGCATCAATTTGGACACCCACCAGCACTGCATAGCGATACGCACTTTCGCCCACTTTAAAAGGGTGTAAAATGTGCCTCCATTATGAGGACAAACGTGGCCGGGAGACCACAGCGAACGTGGAAATGGCGGTGCCTCTCATTTGCAGGATGGTGGGGAATCGCTAGGCCAGCTAGCAGCCAGCGGCCCCCTTGGGGGGTGGGGGGTGGCGTGGGGGGGGGGCTCCACCGAGACGGGCGAGGGGAGCGCGCGGCACCCAGGCGCATGCGCCGACCCTTTGATCAGGCCCCGATTTCCACCATTCAATTTGGCAGCGCTGTTAATATAAAGTTAATGCATTAAAATGGATGGCTATCCACAGGCTGAATGGCTATCAATTCTCAGAGAGCAGCCAAAATCCCTGGGTGAGCCGGCCAGCCGGCGTATTGCTTTGTAATTATCCCAGTGATTCTCGGCACTTAGCGGTGAAGCCCAGCGCTTCCCGGATCCCGCCTGCGAGAGAACTCAATGCCAGCGGCAGGGGAGTGACAGGCAGCTGGGGGGGGGAGGAAGGAACCTACAGCACCGCAGACACAAACCAAACTGGGGGGGGGGGGCAAAGGTGAACAGACCCATGAAAATAGCATTTGATGAAACCTACTTCTAAAAACAGCTTACATTTTATAAATGTGCAATGGAGGTAGCTGGTGGGATTGTACTCAAACGCCTTTGCTTTAATAAGATGAAGGAACGTTTATTTTACGTCTGTGAATAATGTCAAGAACTCTCTGTTACAAAGAGTTGGTGATACATTTCATTAAATGAAATATTTTTCAGCCTTTTTAAAATTATATTCTAAAAACATATGATTTGTTCACCTGGACTGGGAAGACACATCTCATCCTGACAGTACACGAGTATTTCAGGTGTGAAAGCCCTTGTGTGTGTGTGTGTGTGTGTGTGTGTGTGTGTGGGGGGGTGGGGGCGGAGAGTGACCAAGCTGACTCACGCAGCCTGACCCCTGATGTTTAGTGCTGAGGCCTTGTTAAAACAGGCCTCGGGATTCCCCCTGAACGCCAGGCAGACTGAACGCTTACAGAACGCAGCCAGCAGCCCGCCTGCGATTCCCCGGCCCCTGCAGCAGCTGGAAGCGCGGTAGCCCTGCGCTGGATGCCAAGTCCGCCGGCTGGTTCGAATTAGCCGCCGCATGTGGTGACATGCCCAGACTGCGGCCTGAGAGACTCGCCTCTCTCTGCTCCCAACCTCCCCGACCCACGCCGCCCACTACCTCACACACACCGGGGCTAAAGTGTCCTGCTTCTCCCCCCCCCCCCACTTTCTCCTCCGCTGGACAAGCACACCAACACTTAGTGACAAAGAAGATGGCCGCTTATTTTTAGCTTTAACAATGATCAATTTAAGCGCTACAATAACAGACTGTGCCTGTTTGTGCGAGACTGGCCTCATTAAAAAGGAAAGAGCTCCTCCACAGAAGGAAACAAAGTTTGTGGAGACGGATGAGCGTATCTGGCCGCAGAGACAGATGAAGAAGCGAGTCTCGGTGGCCAGTGGAGGGCGAGGCCACAGAGGGCCTGGGGGGGGGGGCTTCTCCTGACCGGCTCAGCCGTAACTACTTTGCTTCGGTTTAACATTAAATAATGCAATAATTATTGAATTCCTTTCCAATAACTAAGGTACTGGAATGTAAAGAATAGATGCTTAATTGGAGGGAAAAGGCGATCAATGCAGGTGGTCATTTGGCATGCTCATTTGTGCGCGTGTATGCACGCGTGTGCATGTGTGCGTATGTAAGAGGGGGGTGGGTGGTGACAAGCAGTTAAATAATGTGTTCTCTCCACACCTCACAAAGGAAGAGATGGCTAATCCCCGCTTTGATAATGTTCCTGGCCTCTAAAGAATGGCCCTCAATCAACTCTGATCAATGTGTCCACATAATTTATGGACCAAGTCACTCTGGCAACAAATAGGCAACTTTGAGATCAATGCCCCGCACGGCGATAACAATATTTGGATAAACACAGGCACAAACACATTATGTGCACTTTTAATGGGAGCCAGATAAACACATTTCCCTTTAATGAGCTGAGCTGCTGCTCTTGCCATGCACAGCCAATGACTTTGAAATGGGCAGGAAATGATGTCGAGTCCGGAAAAAAATATTCATCGCCTGACGTTGCTGTCCTCTCTGGGCGCCTAATTAACAGTTTAGCCTCCTGGTGCTTTTATGAATGTCAGCCACAGAACACAGCAAACCGCCAATAAAGCAGTGCAATATCTCTGCCAGTAGGAGGCGATAGCTGCAGGGGCGAAATGGCCATGCTACCCAGCTGTTTGCTCGGTCTGGGACATCTGGGCTGCCTGCATTCCATCTGCATGCAGAGTCTGGACTTAGAGGAGGGCAAAACCGGACCCACCATGACCTTCCTTCCCAGAATACTCTAGGGCAGGCTCTCGACAATGTTTGCCATTTTTAAGAGGCAAGACGTTTTTGGCGGTGCAGTGCGCTGGTTAAGGAGCTGGGCTTGCAACCCTAATGTAATAGGATGGATTCTGAGGTAGAACACTCCAATTGTACCCTTGAGTAAGGTACTTCACCAGATTTACTTCATTATATACCCTGCTTTACAAAGTTTTACTATGTAAAAATGTAAAACAATCTATTATGGGTGGCTTTAGAATGGCTTCTTAAGATACATGGTTTATTGTGGCCACACAATTTCAGCAATGATGGCAATGATGTGGATATTTCACCAAAAGTACCAGTGTTGGTGCAACAGATCACCCCACCAAAGTGACTGGGCTTAGACATCTCTCAGCACTCCCATTTGTCTCCGGCCAGCCAGACAACGGCAGAACGGCCTTGTGGGTAGGCAGTATGGGCTAGACACCCCGTCAGAGAAGTGGGGGTGTGGGGGCAGATGGGCGGGGGGCGATGGGTTGAAATGGGGGAACGGCGCTTTTACAATGATTAATATGGCCATTGAAAATTAAATTCAGCACATGAGCATTACCAAAACGCTATTAGTCTCTGACAACACTCCCTTATGTCCAAGTAGGACGCTACGCTACAAACTTTTTTTTTTTTCTTTTGGTTTACTACTGGTGTACTATAATGCAACGGAAAATGAATGATTACATACTTGCAGGGGGAATGCTGAAAGTGTCAGCAGAACCTCCATGACTCAAATGTGTCCTCCTCCAAAGCACTTTCAGCACACATCGTTGTGCGATTTGGATATTCCTCCAATGAATGCACCGCATCAGTGACACAAATGCAAAGTTGCCTTCATTTGCCTTTATAATTCTCAACCATTCCCGGGATCCCAGAGTGACTAATGGACACTGAACTACTGGGTGTGAATCTAAATCTAAGATGTACAGTACATAAATGATTGGAGGGCTGTGCCTTCCATGTAGACCAGCAACCTTTGTGTCCAGTCCTTCAGGAGCAAAGCTGTTGTCAAACCCCTGAGAAAGATGCAAATACGACACGGAGGGCTCTGACTACAGCCTCATCAGGCTTGTATTGTCTGGCTTATAGCTCCGCTGTTCCCAGTTTGGGTGCATAAATATTTAATTATAACATAACTGGTTGCTACTTCAGGCTAGGCAACAAGGCTGTTAAAGAGTAATGTTTCTCTTCGGTTTTTTTCTTATATAAAATTCAGCATGCAGTAACTGAGCTGAAGTTGATTATTTAACACGGGCAGTCTGGGGAATGCTCTGAACTGGCAGCCCCCTTGTGCCCAACACAACCATGCCACACTAGCCAACTAATTACACACACTGATCATGGTTCTGCGCAAATGTAAATATTTAACATATTCTTTAAAGGAGATTTAAATATCACCACTGTGCCTGCAAAGGGGCGCTTGGGGTGGGGGCCTTCTTAAAATGCAAATGAAAATTCAAAAGGGGTGGGGGGCGCACTGCAATTTGTGTTGCAGTATACACAGCCGTTGACTAATTTGCATACATGATATGCATATATATTACAAACCTAGTTGGTGGGACTGGACTCAACCACCTCTTTACTGAATCCCTAAACCTGTTCTCCCCGGTCCACACAAAAACACGCGGAACCCAGAAAAGCACTCTTCTCTTCAGAAAACATGTTTTTCGTGCCTTTTTCATAGCTTTCCTGTTCCATAAAAATATAATAAAATAAAAACTAAAAATAACATTTAAAATGTCCCTCCCTGTCTACTGCTGAGTTTGCAAGCAACAAAAGGTAATTTACACTTTGCTGCAAGGTTTCCATAGAAGTTTATTAGAGGAGCTCAAACGAACAGTTCTGGTGTGATTCCCGGGTATTTTTGAGTTTGATTACTTCTCTCCCTTTTCTGCGTACATTTACAGCATAATAAATGTGAATAAACCAGAGGGCACAGGGCAGGGGTGACCCAAACAGGCTGGTTTACCTCAGCCCTTTAGTGTCAGCCATCTTTGAAAACCTTTAAGCCAAGAACGGGCTTCTCATTTTCCCCCGGCTGCTTCTGCGGTTCCCCCCATGTTAACAGAGCCAGCCGCTGCATCTTCACCGAGTGGAAGATCTGCTTTTAAAAAACTGCAAATATCTGCCCTGCAGCGCGGCTTGTCTTGCCCCTGAGCAAGTCATGAATTTGAAATTCCCTTTTTTAAGACCTGGCCTCTAACCGCGGTCCAAAGGGAGCGCGTGCACTTGCGCTGAAAAGCAGAGCCGGTCCCAGGGCGCCAACAACCCTCAGAAACCCCAAACCTTCTGCTGGCGGCCCGGCCTCAGCTATGCCCCTGGGTCCACCCAGCACAGCGCTTTTATGAGGTCATTCCGCTGTGCCTTCTCATTACCGATAAAAACAAACAAAAAAAAAAAAACTTCACTTTCCATAAAAAAGGAAACAAAGTGCTCATTGATCAGGGCGATCAATGGCAGATCAATAACCTAAACCCTCATCATTCCAACCGCAGCATAATTACAGCTGAGATATGATCGTCATCACAAAAATCAAACCCAGGCCGGGCTAATTGGAGATGGGCTACTGCTTTAGTCACGCCATCCGCTTTACGGGCCTCTGAAAGACCTCGGCATCCGAAAATAACCTCCGCAGCCATTAGCCTCAATGTCATCACCAGTCATTGTCCTAGATGGCCAGTTGGGGGCAGCTAATAGAGGACAGAGCAACCTCCAGCACAAGAAAGCCTTGCACCTCTTTTTTTTTAACGTAAATTACACAACCAGGTTATAAGATCACATTTAACATTTTTTAAATAGGAACACCTGCTATTTTAATTTACCAACGTTTTGGAAGAGTGCTCCTGTCTTTTGATTCAATGCTGGCCTTGCTGTCAGCATTTACATTACATTCATATAATAAATGAATGAGCAAATTAACGAATTCCTGCTCTTCACAAAGAGCACTGGCACAGATGAGCAGCTCCTAAGAGCAGTGGAGGGCACAGGGTGCACAGGGCACCACAGAAACGCAGGGCATCACTGCCCACACACTCACAGCACAGTGCACACCAGACACTGTTACTTTCTGTAGTCATATTCACTTTACCCCATATTGCCTTGGAAGCATACATGTGACTTGGCCATGATATCACACATTTATTCTGAAAAGAACAAAATGATACTTTGAAATACACAAAAATCACATTTTTGCTCTGTTTCAGATTTTTGTAAACCACTTTGCTTACACTGCGAGTACAGACAGAGGGGAGAGAGAGGTTTGGCAGAGGCAGGAGTTAAAGCGCATGTAGTTTTTTTTAAACCACCTTTCCTGCTCTCTCTCTCTCTCTCCCTCTCCCTCTCCAGCATTCTCCTCCAAAGAGCCGGGGGCGCCATGCTTGTAAAGAAAC
The DNA here is from genome assembly GCF_013347855.1 of Anguilla anguilla. Lineage (NCBI taxonomy): Eukaryota > Metazoa > Chordata > Actinopteri > Anguilliformes > Anguillidae > Anguilla > Anguilla anguilla. Next base: position 27,529,850 of record NC_049216.1, on the reverse strand, counting down.
CACAGCCCTTTGAGTGCTTCTTGTATTTACAAACGGAGGTATGTTGGAATCAAAGGAGTTACCACATGACATAACTCACATTAAACAGTCAGCGGATAGAAAATTTATAGAGTGGATCCGAGTTGGGAGGAGCGCGCAGGAACGCTGCGATTGTTTAATTACGCTCTCCCTGCAGAAAAGTAGAACTTACCTAGAACAGGGGGACTGCCCGAGAGCGTGCTGCAGCCAGCCGCTCACCGACGCCGCCCCCCCCTCCCCTCCCCGCACGCTCAGCTTCCTCCCACAGGCACAGGCAGGCTTTCCCAGGTGCACAGCGCCATCCCCTTCCCTGCTCCCGCTTCCTGTTCCTCCCCTCGTCACTCCTGAGCAGACTCCCTTGCTTTACCCCTCTTGCTTTTCTTCTTCCCTCACTCAAACTCTCTTCATTTCACCTTCTATCTCTCTGTCTCTCTCTGTCTCTCTCTCTCACTCTCTCTCTCTGTCTCCCTCTGTCTCTCTCGCTCTTCCTACAAGTAAGTTAATGGCAAACCCACACAGCGTAACTCCCGAAGTCTCCTCCTGTTCTTGTTAAAACAAACTGCTCTCCTGCTGCCCCCCCCCCCCCCCCCCCCCCCCCCCTCGCCGGCCCAATCGCACCTCCGTTTTTATTTCACCCTCATCAGCAGGGGAACTAAAAATAAGTGATGAATGGAACATGATATTTTAAAGTCTTATCTGTTCTTACAAGGGAATAATGGGGTAGTAAATCCTGCAGATCTCTCCAGAATGGATTAATCAACACATGCGCACAATCAAATAAAGGATTAATAAATTCCCCGGCCCTCAGCTGGACAGCTACCCCAAAACAATCAGTAATAATTATTTGCACTTATGAGGCTAAAACTTTGTCTGCTCCATTTTTCCATCAGCTTCCTGATGTTCCTGTACTTATGTGACATGTTCGTACACCTTGTGTTTACAATAACAACTCTGAGGCTGGATTTCCTGTTACACACTCATAGGCTAAGACTGTAGAAGCACAGGCACACAGAAACCTCGCTATAATGACACCAGAGACACAGTCCATTCAACTACTATATGATGAACGGAGACTAAATTCTCGAATGTATCTGTAACACTGTGTTGCCGGTAATACTTTGAAACTTCCCCCAAAATAACCGGTTTAACTGATGCCATTATCTGTGGCCATCAACACCAATGAAAAGTGACAGATACTGAGCCCTACATAAGCAATGCATTAAACAGCTGTTATTAAAAGCAAAAACAGAGGTTTCATGTAAACCGATGCACTTGCTGGTAATGGATCAAGCAAAAGGAAGGAGTGAAATGGTGTAAGGGCCATACTTACTAAGCATTTATGGATGGTAAAATACAATAATATCCATCATTATACTCAACATATCACTGGTCCATATGTCCTAAATTTTGGCACACTTAGTGTTCAAATAATGTATAAGAGTGGTGGCTATAGGGTTAGCTATAATGTATATGTACTTTCAGGTGATCTGATGCACGACAGAAAAACATTTGAAGCAGAGTACTGCAGACAAGTGTATATGAACTACCTTGTATGATTCATCCAAGTTCGCTGCAGGTGTAGAAAAGTTGCATTTTTTCAAAACAACCGAGGAAAGCAGGTCGTTAACTGAGAGAAATGACCAGGCGTAGGTATTTAAATACTGCTAGACGTCAATTACATCAAATATTCCAAAAGAGGAGAAAAATCTGAGGGCATTCCCTGCTCAAGCATCCCAAAACATCAAAACTCCCATATTCAACAGCCCTATAGAGAAGGAAAGAGATAAAAACCTGACCTGGAACTGAACAAAGTTGCTGTTTTACATTCTTTCTTCTGGTTGGTGGCTGTCAGCTTTACAATGGAACTGACATTACAGTTCAAATGTTGAGCTGTGTGCTGACTGTTGCACTGAACTCAATAGGAGCCATCACTAAACGTGAAACACAAGCTTTTAATAGCGTTACGACACATAATGCATATTTTGAGCAAAGTGTATAATTACTTTTACACACACGGCGTGCTAAATCAGCTTATGCAGGTACATTTTGTTCTGTCATCACTCATGGCTGCTTTGTGGCGCTGGTTAACTTCACCCCCCCGCCACCCCGCCCCCACCCCGCGTGTCGTCACACCTTCACAAAACAAAAGTCTGTGGGCTGGGCGGTGAGCAGCCAGGCTCCACGCCCGGCACCCTCAGCGCACCCTGTCCCGGTGATGGATCTCTTGTTTATTCAGCTATTTTAGGGACAAAAGAGGGAATCTCCTCAGAGAATGCCTCTCTTTCACTCCAGTTGGACACACCGCGGCCCCTCCCACGGAGGTCAACAAGCAGCCGGCTAGTAGACTCTGCTGGCATCTGCCCGCCACTGCTGCTATTAACCTGAGAGAGCACTGGAGGGACAAGTTTGGTTGGCCATAACCCCCCCTCCCCCCCCACGGCTCTTAAAATGGGAGGGGGGCAGGGGGGGCAGGGGGGCACACCACTGCAACTAGGCGCGGAGCATTATCCCCGCTCCCTGGGTAGGGGATTCTGGGTACAGGCTCCCCTCCCATGTGAACACGTCCATATAAAGCGGTCCCACGGTGGCAGTGACCCCAGGGCCGCCCCCCCTGCCCCCCCCCCCGCCCCCCCCTCCGCCCCTCCTCGGATGGCGGGGCCTGGCCTTTGTGTCGGCGGAGCGAGCGATTTCGGCCCTGCAGCTGTCTGCCGCTCTCCCCTCCAGGAAATGGCGGCTCGGGTGGCTTTGTCGGGATATTTCTGCGACGCGCATAATTACACCGCCGGCGAAGAGACGCTGCGCACGGCTTCAAAAAAAAAAAAACATCCACTGAATTAAAACAGATTTCCGCTCTCCACGCTTAGACCTGAGCGCTTGCTCCTAAGCGTCTGTCAGAGTGAGACCCCGCTCGGTCTGAGCAGAGGCAACGACCTTTAAGCGGGGAAGAGCCAGCCACTAAATACTCAATGCGCTTGTGCCAAATATATCGGCGGTGATATACTGCCCCGGCTTTAATAGGTCCACGCACGGCGCAGAAGGCCACGCAGTCACAGCACTGTCTTCATGTAACCGCCAGTGTAACTTTGATCTCGTCTTAAGCCCCAGTGTTTATGAATTAGCCACACAAATATTTATGGCCGGGGGGATGAAATGAAAGGGAGGCTGGTTTGTCTCCGGGCTCTCCCCGCGCTCTCCTCCCCCTCGCTGATGTGTCAATGAGGCCAGAGGCTCGGGCCCGCATCCATCATCCCGGTCTGTCCGGGCTCATTGTGCGGCCAGTGGGCCGGGCCGGGCCGGGCCGGACTGGGCCGGGCAGCTGAATATTAAAGAGACTGAAGCAGAAAATGGGCCCGTTTATTTTCCTTCACCATCTGAACTATCTGCACGCGGCGGCTTAAATAAACGCTCCGAAGTGAAACTGCACGACCGTTCTTTTATTTTACAGTGAACTACGAAGAACTACACAAGCACTGAGCACAACGGTACCTCAACCAGGTGGACCTTCCATAATCGTAATTGCTAAGGGGCTATTTCCCCACCAACAAAAATAAATAGTTTTGTCGTTTTACGGGGGTCTCTACAAACACTGTCAGGCATACCTTCCAATTTACTGTTTGAAGTAATTGTTCCAAAACATCTTGCATGATCCCATGCAGCAATTAACAGAGAACGGACTAGGTTTTAGGTTTTGAAACGGTTGGCATCTTTGTGTATGTTTTTTATGCATTTTTTACATTTTAGCCATGTAACTTGTTTATCCAGAGTGACTTACACAGCTTACATTCCTAACATACAATCAATTTACACAGCTGGATGTTTACTGAAGCAATTCTGGCTAAGTAGCTTGCTTACAGGGTACAATGGCTGTGCCCAACCGAGGGAGTCAAACCCACAACCCACAGTTTACAACCCCAAACTATTATGCCACACTGCTGCCCACATAAGCACGAGCAGCGTACTCTCCCAGTGAATGCATGTGATGGAAGATGCATCTGATTGATAAGTACAACATGGGAACACAGGGTAAAGGTGGGAGGGCCTGGCGGAGGGGCGGGGTTCCCAGTTCTTCCAGCAGAGCTGGCCAGCACTTGGATTAAGCCCCATGAAGGAGACCAAGCCCAGTTTGAAAAGGCACAGGAACCATGTGAACTACACCGATTTTTCTGGCTACATGCATTACAAATACACTTACTATTACAATATTCCCACTCCATGCAAGAGACAAAAACAGGATTTCGGACACAGAAATATATTTTCTTTAAAAAGCCTTGAGGGTGCGAATGGGAAAACCTAAGCTGACTTTTGGGCGAGAAACATCGAGAAAAACAGAAAATTGAGTATGTGCATGCGCTTTTAAGTATCAGACAGGTGAAGCACTAACTCATCTGCAGCAGAGCTCAATAAATTAATAAGACTCTGCTCAATATGTATTGCCTTTTGCTTACCTATTTGTTCTTGCCTGCAGCCCATACAATGGGAACAACCCCCATTCGCTCCCCAATCTATATGCTTTAATTGCTCCCTCCAGCCCTGACCTCTGCTCCCCATCACTTTCTGATATACAGCATCTCTATTAGGCTTGGAAGTAGGTAAATATTCTTCTAATGACCCTTAGTCCTAACGACTACATTGAAAATGGGGGAAAAAAATCAATCCTCTCTTTTTCCTTTGTCTCTCATCGACACCATTAGTTTTCCTTTTTTTATCAGATATCTGATTCTAAACACTGGTACTGAAACTATACACTGAAGCAGATGTATTCGGTAAAACTACTGAAGAGGTGGGCTTTGCTTTTTTTATTATATCAAATCTTATTACATATAATCTTATTATATTAAAATATAGAAATAAGAAAAATATTGTATTAGAGACAACAGTCCACCAACTTCAGTAATGCCCAGACTGATCTTTGTTTACTGTAGATTGATCCTTTGACAAGTAAAAGGTAACAGGTAGAACAAACAGGGGAGGACAGACACCAGAGCAGGAGGGAGAGAGAATCCTCCTCTCTCTAAAAGCCATTGATTATTCCAGTGGTAGAATACTTTTGCAGAATCCTCCTGAATGAACTGTCCCAGAATTCTGGCTGGGCGCTGGCTGCAGTATCTCAGGGAAAGTGGTGGTGGGGGCCGGGGGTGCCGATCGATGCAGTGATTGGCAGTTAATGGCTTTTCCTGTTCTGCCTGTGTAACCCAGGGCTGACGGCTGTAGCCGCTGATCAGAAATGGCAGATGCCATTTGATTTTTGTATATAAAATCCTGGCTTTGTGGAGATGACTTCATCAGGTTTAATGATTTAAAAGTTAAGTTGAATACCGTGGATAGTGAGCGGGTGGAGGCTACAGCTCTCCCTACCGAGAGCACACTTGCTTAAAATAATGTCATTCAAAAAACTAAAAACAACATTTCAAAGTTGAAGATCGTCCAACTTTTACCAACAAATGTACTGCATACCGGAAAAGTTATAAAAATGTTTACCGCTGTCCCTGTGCTACCAAAGTACATTCTGTGCTTGTGTTTCGAAAAGAATGTAAACAGAATAGAAAGAATATGAAGTTAAGAGTTACTATTTAGACAAATAATAAAACTGCAAGATAGCAAGCTTGCTAAAATCAGGGAGTGGAGGACGAATGACATAGATCCTTGAATAATTTTACTTTAAATTATGATTAAATTACAGAGTAAAAACAACTTAAAATTAAAATTTCAAAAGAAAACTTTAGAAATTGTACCACTGTACCAGTTGAATGCATTTTTTTTTGGGTCCTGTCTAAATTTTCAAATCTACATTTTCCTTGCCATCAACGCAGTCATGCAAAAAAATTCTGGACATATCGATTTCAGAACACAAAGGAGGGGGGCGGATTGAGGAAAGGTATATTGTGACAGGACCTGTAAGACGCTTACAGTTTTGCTTGGGTGTGTGTGTGTGTGTGTGTGTGTGTGTGTGTGTGTGTGTCATGTGGTGAGGTAGTGTAACTGGTGGCCTCCACGATTAAGGTCTAGCACTGACTTTGGCTTATTAAAGAGGTATAATACATCTGATGCCAACGACAGCCTTGGAATACTTTTATTAATTCTCCACAAAAGCATCACCTGGAGATCAGATGGTGAATGGAGGGAATTGGTTCAAAAAGGAATAAAATAGATAAGCACCATTTTGGACAAAAGAAAACAATGAAAAGGATGAAGATGGTAAAAATCTACTTTATGGAGGGAAACTTAAGTGCATATTGTAGATTCAAGTAACCACTGAGGGAAGAGGATGATTTCCTGTACAGTTATTTGCCACAATTGAACAAATAATGTCACAGTGCCTTCCTATATCAGAAACCAAAGTCATTTTGACATGTCGTGTCACAATTCAAGTTCAAAGCCACATTTTCTACAGAAAAAAATAAAATAAAACTGAAATGAAAATGCCAGTCTTACATAAAATAAATAAAAGGAATAATTTCGTATTCACAAAAGGCAAAAATCGTGCTGATGTTGAGAATGGTGGATGAAGTCTTTTGCATACTATCTGGCGATATACAGGGCATTTTTTCACAGGGTGATGCGTTCGAAGCTTTCGCCGTAATTTATGTGATGTGATATTAGAGAACACCGCCTGACATACCAGAGCCCTATCAGGATTACAAAAGAACAAAAGCTCAGTTCTGGGGGAACTGGAGGTCCAAACCCATTGGGACTAGCTGCTGCAGAATTAATTTACAGTTGCTCCCCCTGCAACATCAACAAATATTTAATATTGCCTTGTTCGTATACTCATTAATAAGATGTGCATTCTTTCCTCTAGGTGGTTAATTTAATATAATTATAATTTAAATAACCATTTGCATACTGGATATGCAATCTACTCTCATGGCAAAAAAAAAAAAATAATAATGGCTCCTGGAGAATGTATTTATACAGTAGCATGGGCCCATTCTTTAGGGTTTAAATTACTTGAGCAATTCTATTCCAAGCATGCACGTGCACATTAAGAATTCCTCTGCATCGACGCAAATAGCCTTTCCACCCACGTTTCATCGTTCTCATCTTACTTTTAGGTCCAGTGTAGGAGATGGGAGAGGACCGTGTGAATAATCATTTCCGCAGAAAGGAATACATCTAAAACCCAGACTGTACGCGCTGTCACTTCAAAAGAAGTCTCCTCTCTATGCCTACAGTCTCACAGAGGGTTACCCCTGTGAAAAGTGTTTTATAAAACACACATGTGCTAAATGGCTAAATAGCAATGAACAGGGGGAAAAAATATATACCCAAAAAAGAGAGACCCCTCAGTTTATCACACAAGGGAGAGAAAGAGGTGGGTTTCAAAAGGAAGAAGAATAAAGAAAAAAACTACCTTCACACATTGTCCTGCATTCCATGTATCAGTTTCTGAGCAACAAAGAGCTTATATTGCATTGTATTACCAAGCATGGCTGCCCACTCAGACAGCTAAATAATAAATTATTCAATTAGAATTTTTTTTTTTTTCAGACTTCAGAAAACAGTGGCGCTGAAGCAGAACAGAGATAAGATGGATGTTGCCAATCGTGAGGGACCTGGCTCCCGGTGTACATGGAGAGGCTCTGGGGCCTGCCTGCTGAGCGCGTGCAGACCCTAGGCAGGCAGTGAGCCGCTGAGCTACTACTGGCTGGCCGGTGACGGATGGGATACACAGCAGGGGAAGGGAGGGGCCTGGGGAGGGCAGGGGAGGGTGGAGTGAAGGCCAAAGACAGTAGTGATTGTGCCCCTCGGAAAAATCACTCGTCCCTTCGCCCCATCTCTCGGCAGCTTAATGAGCTTAAAGCAGAACACATGGAAGTGGAAGGGGAAAGGCAAAGGGGGGGGGGGGGGGAAGATAACATTTGGGAAAAATCTGTGGATTCCAACTGAATGCCTTTATTTCCCTTCTGCTTTCTGAGCAGCTTTCTTTGATTACCTGCGAGTACAGTGACCCCCCCTCACCTCCTAAATCAATACCCAGAAATTTCCACAGGCACTCGCGCAACTTTTTCCCCCTCTGTCCTTTTTTATGTTACTCCCACTCCCCCTTCTCTCCATTTTTGCACTTTTATTTATACGAGAATAAAGGCCGTGATGAGAAAACAAGGTGCAAAATGATTTTTTCCAGAGGCCCCCAATAAAAACCAGATGACACCCTGAGTTGCACTGCTTAATTACAAAAGGATGAAATCTTCAGCCTACATCTGGAAAAAACATTGTGACCCCCCCCCTCCCCCCTCAAAACCCCAAAACACCGGCAGATTTACGGCTCCCAGAACTTGCTCCTGGACTGCAGAAGACGGCAATTAGGTGAAAAATAAGACTGTTCAACATCTTTCTATTGGTCTGGGGGTGCAGTGGGCCTAACTCCTCCAGCCCTGGACAGAGAAGGCCAGGCCCGGAGAATCCCCCTGCCAGGAGGTCAAATCTCCCCCAGGACAAGAGCTGGGTGTGTGCCCCAGGACAGCTGCAGCAATGTTCAATAGAGCCTCCTGTGTTTAATGAAAAAAATCCTCATGCTCGATGAAGGCTGTCAAAATCCAAACTGCCAACGAGCCAATCATCTAACTTCTCCTGCCCTGACTGAAGTCAAACTGAGGGGGGAATTAGTCTCCGGGCTCTAATGTGAAGAGACCGTACAGCAGGAAGGAGAACAAGCCAACATCCACAGTTGCGTGTGTGACAGGAAACGTACCTTCCCATCTCAAAGGCCAGAATCACAACACTCATAACTAACTGAACACAGACCTAATTCTCACAAGCGGCGCATGATGGGGTAACAGGAAGAAACATCCTAAGCATTAAGATAAATGTCTACACCCCATTTGCTTGTCTGAATTTATCTATCCCAGGGCACTCCTCAACAACCCCAATGCAAACAGAGAGGGGTCCCCGGGTGCTCCCCTCCTGCCTGCATTCTGCGCCCCTCTCCCCTTCGACAGGCCGTCCTGGAGAGGGGAACGCGGCGCTGTTTCGCCGCTCTGACCACGCCGGGGCTGCTAATCTGGTCGCTAAGCCACCGTCGTAGCGACGCGGGTAAGCGTGTAAGCCTCCCTGTCTCCCTCTCCATCCCCTCAGCTCAGGAGCCACTGAGGTTCAGAGGAATGTGCCTCGGCATTATCAAAGGGGCATTTACCTGCTCGCCAAACACCCTAAACAAGTCTCCACGGTGACCTGTGGGTGCCTGACCAAGGTAGGTGGTAAGGAGGAGACAAGGGATGCCATAGCTAACACTTGACCCATTTAAAAGGCAATGGCAGGAAATAAATAATTATCTTGGATGAGCAGAACAGAAAAAAGATGACCGTTGGCTGATATGCATGTAATATCAACAAAACAAGGCTAGCAATAGTTAGATATAATATAAATAAGATACTGCAGTGTAAAACAGACCAGACTCTAGTCTGCCTTTACACAGGAAGTTGTTCTCTGAGACATAACTATGTTTTGAATTATTCTTTCATGGAGAAAAAAGAAAAAAAAAACTCTTGTCTGGACTTCTAAATGACTGGGGACTACTGTTTATCTGTTCTAACTGTGTATTGCAACGTGTCTCTGTCTCTTCAGTCTTTATGACCTACAGGCCTACTAGTGAGGAAGGAAATTATCCACCAATGCACAAAACAACAAACTTTTTGTGGTGCAGTGACTGGCGAGATGACTGGAGGAATGAAAAGGAGGAGGCGGTGGTGAGGGGAGTAGGGTTGGCTGGGGAGAATGTTTAGATTTTTGGGCTGAATGGATAAAAGATATTTAACCTTAAGCAGGACTGCACACAGGACCACCCACTAACTAGCAATCTGCGCTGGTTTGCTTTGTGTGTGAAGGGAATTTGTCTTGTTTATTAATTTTAAGACATAAAGAACAGGGATGGGGGAGGGAGGAAGAGGGAGAGGGCAAGAGAGGGAGAGAGAGAGAGACAAAGAGAGAGCGAGAGAGAGAGATAAGGGTGATTGATAAGGAGCCTTTGTAGCCACACCCTGAACGCGAAAGCACGCGAGAGCCTTCGCTGCACCCGCAGACACCGCCTTCTACCAGCAGCACACCCCCAACACAAACTCAGCTGCGCCGTGGGGCACCACCCCCACTGGCTGCAGCCGGCTTGGCCACCAATCCCCTTCCTTTCTGCTGATGGAGCAGCATATAATAGGATCAGTGGCTTTCTCACACACCTGCAAAAGCTGTGGCCACATGCTCCTGCCCAGTCAGCTCACAAAGAAAAATAAAATAAAACAATAAAAAACAGAACAATCACTAAGGGGACACCAAAAAAAACTACAATTCCTAGCTTACCAATGTCTACAGTCCCCCATTTACCCTTTCTTCATTATAGGCCAGTCAGTGAGCTCTGTCTGTAGGTCCCACAGATCTATGGAATATGTGCACTGTGACAGTGACTGCAGCGAGCCTGAGCGAAGGTCACAGTCAGGCTCATGGAGTTCGGAACTTTCCGAACATTCCATGATCCCTGACACCCCACACTCAGAATCCGCCCAAATAAAACCACACCCATCTCTCTCTCACTGACAATGGTTCAGGCCAATAGCCACATTCACACCCTCTCCTCCCCTTCCACTGATGATCTCTGCCTGTCCTTCACAGCTATTTTTTGCTCACCACAGCGCCTGTCCCCCACCAAACAAATGGAGCTGACTGGCTGTTAGGCTCAGAGTAACGTTAAGTGTAATTCACCACTTGTCAACACAATGTAGATCACTGCAATGCCGGCTACAGCACATGCATATTTTTACCTAAAATAAATGGCACAGACAGACAGACAGTCAAACAGGCAGACAGACAGATGGACACGCACACATGCAGGAATGCACGCACGCACACACACGCACGCACGCACGCACGGACACACACTTACTTACACACTTGGCGGTCATGCCCACTGTAACGATATTGAGCTGCTGCTGCTGTAACAATGGAGGGAAGTGTGTAGGGTGTGTGAGTGACAGCTCCGGTGAGTCTGCACTGTGCTCTTTATTAGCGCTCCAGTACCAGTAAATCAGGGCTCAGCCCTTCCTGGAACAGCAGCAACCTTTTTCCCGCTGAGTACTATTACTGAACAATCTCAGGCTAACCATGATAATTAGTAGACTATCCCTGTCTAAACGAGCCTCTCTCTCTCTCTCTCTCTCTCCTTCTCTCTACCCCCCCCCCCCCCCACAATCACTCTGATTGATGTTGAGAGGGTGTGTCCACAGTGTGGGTGTGGTGGCTACTCTGTTCATTGAGGATGACTCTTTCAGTCCGCAGATGAAAGGGATTGCCACGATGATCCAGGCAGCAGTTAAACATTCCCTCATGACTTAAACTCTAAATTACACTCCCATTTTATTTGATAATAAAAACAATCTTCCTGGAGCCAGTGCAAGCACTATTTATTTGTTAAGATTATCATCATTACTCGTATGATGATGGTCAGGAGGATGTAGGATCAATCACGTTTATTATGATCGTTAATGCTAGAGGTCACAGTGACGACATTACAGTGTTTAAAACACTTTTTTTCCCCCGCAACAACTAATCTCTTAATTGAAAATGCAGCTGTGTTATTGTGTTGTTCTGTGCAAAAGCAAAGACACATTCTTTCCTCGCTGTCCAGTGATCCAGTTGGACCGTTGAGCGGGGGGGGGGGGGGGGGGGCTAGGGAGTGGAGGGGGGAAGAAAGGGTGCCGCGCGTCCAAGTTAGTGAAGCCTTTAGCTTTCGTGACGGATCATGGGCTGGGCTCGGATTCCTGTCAGCACGGAGTTAACACGAGACTTGTGAACATGTGACAGAGCGGGCTGCTCACGGGAGCTGGGGAGCCGGCGTGTGTGTGAGTTTGCACAGTTCTGTACGGGTTCATTTGAGCAGGACAGGGAGCGTGGGGAGCGGGACGAGGGCGGGGAGGGGCGGGGGGGGGGGGGGGTTCCTGGATAAAGATTCCCCATGTGATAGTGACGGCACTTTCTTCCCCGCTCCCCACGGCCGAGCTGCATCTGGAGTGGATTTTGTGAGAGCAGACACCGAGGAACATGATTACATTCAGTTAACTGCACTCTAAACTGATTATGCATGTGCCAAGCTAATGGACTACATTTGCAAGAGGAAAAATAACATCCAATCAATCTCAATTACTGCAGACCGCACTGGCCCCCGAGACAAGGAAGGTAGCCAGCTAACCCCAGCACCCCTCCCTCCTCTCCTGCAACCACGAGCTGAGACCACACCCCCGACCTGGGCTCCCTCCAGCCATGCCACGGTCACAATGACCACGGTCTGGACCCGCATCCTTCCACCTCAAATCATCCCGCCTGTTCCAACTGGGTTCTGATCCTGCCTGTTCAAACTGGGTTCTGATCCTGGGTTCTGATCCTGCCTGCTCTCCTGGGTTCTGATCTCATTTCGCCAACTCGCCAACTTCTGCTAAATTTTTAGACTTTCAGGACAATCATGTACCAAAGAATGCGGGGGTGAAATGGGCTGGAATTGCACATAATCGTTAGAATTTGAACATTTACATTTGAGTCAAACTAGGTTACTTCACTGTGGTATTACTTTAGGATTTGCTTTGATGCTTCAGACTTATATTACACATAATTCACATTGTGTATGTATTAGTAGAATACATATACAATAATCCCATGATACAAGGCACCTTTTTGGAACCTGTATTCATAATACATTGGGTCGATTAGCAACCTTAGCCTTAGCATTCATGCATGTTAATATTACTGATGCAACTCCACTCTGCACTTTAAGTTATTTTAAGGACCTGCCAACAAACCTCCAGCGAAATCCCCAATGGAACTGTGGGAACGACTTGAACAGTTAGGAAAATCTATTTACTGCCCTGACTGAGCAAGATGCAAAGAAACTTAAGATCCTTTTGAACCCAGCTGAACTTGGACATGACCTTAAGTATATTCTGGTCTGTCCCTCTGTGTTAGGCCTGAGGTGAGCACTAAGACTGGTGGGTGGGGCTCTTGTTATGGTAGGGAGGGAAGGGATGGGGGGTTTTTTCGTGGTTATGAGGGACGGTCTGGCAGACCGGAGGCCGGATCTGACCCAGCATGCACCGCGGCAGTGACCTAACGTCTCCCATCGGCACGGCCGGACCGGGGACACCGGGGGGAGAGCAGGTTAGCTCCCAGCACGGCAGCCGGACCGGGGACACCGGGGGGAGAGCAGGTTAACTCCCAGCGCGGCGGCCGGACCGGGGACACCGGGGGGAGAGCAGGTCAACTCCCAGCGCGGCGGCCGGACCGGGGACACCGGGGGGAGAGCAGGTTAACTCCCAGCGCGGCGGCCGGACCGGGGACACCGGGGGGAGAGCAGGTTGACTCCCAGCGCGGCGGCCGGACCGGGGACACCGGGGGGAGAGCAGGTTAACTCCCAGCGCGGCGGCCGGACCGGGGACACCGGGGGGAGAGCAGGTTAACTCCCAGCGCGGCGGCCGGACCGGGGACACCGGGGGGAGAGCAGGTTAACTCCCATCGGCGGCCGGAACGGGGACACCGGGGGGAGAGCAGGGTAACTCCCAGCGCAGCGGCCGGACCGGGGACACCGGGGGGAGAGCAGGTTAACTCCCATCGGCATGGCCGGACTGGGGACACCGGGGGGAGAGCAGGTTAAGTCCCAGCGCGGCAGCCAGAGGGCTTTCGGAACATTCCGGTACGTGGGCCAGTATTTTTAGAAAGCCCTAATATGGGCTGCATACCACAGACTCTCAAATTATCCCATCCCGCTCAGTCCTCGGTTTAAACCTTCCTTTTTAATTCCAGTAATTACAGGCTCGGGTTTGTACGGGACCGTGCACACAAAGGCCCTGCTTAATGCAAGCCAGTCTGATTCGGGTAAAGTGTCCAAGGAGCGCCCACATCTTACACGGCCCGTTCTGCTGACTCCATGATTTATTTTCTTCTCATGAGGTTCTTTTTTTTTTTTTTTTTTTTAAAGTAGCAATTTACATCATATTTCTTTTTGGGTAAAAATAAATAAATATGATTTTTCTTTTTCCTGTTCACAGAATGTATGAAATCGGCATCTCTTGCAGCAGGGTAGGCAGCTGTAAGAGTTCTGTCCTTTGTTAAAGGAGTGCTACAAAGTCCGACAATACAAAAAAAAAAAACATCTTATTACCAAGGAGGCAACCAATGGTGTACCAGCACATAGAGGCATGCACTCATCACCCACTAATCACATTTGTGGGTCATGAAATCAAGTCATGATTTGGTCAAGTTGTGAACATCTTTGTTCAGAGCATGCCTGTCCAAATTGATCATAACTGCTTCCTTATGACGGCGGCATTCTCAGTCCAAAGGCTCGGAGTTATGCAGATGCTCCGCATTCTTTAACGGCTGTTTGGCCCTTCATGATGAAGAGCTGTCTTAAAGGGGAGGGGGGGATAAATGCGGCAGAACGATCAAGACTGGCTGTGTTGTTCACCTATTTGCCTAGAATGGACAAAGGCTATTACTCATGTTCTCCTGCAGCTGGAAAACAACCCTGGGCCCAAAGGTGTCAGCCATTTTGGCCTTTTGATTCCTATGGCTCCAGGCAGAAACGTACGCCACGCATACCGGCTCCCTGTGCTTTTTTTTCACACCCTTCTGTAAAGCAGACTGTTGCATCATGGGCGAACATTTTTCCTCAGACGCTGCGGTAGAGAGAGAGACGAGCTGACAGGCTGAGTGTGCGTCAGAGGCGGGATCGTGCCGCGGGCGGGCGGGCGGGCGGGCGGGCGAGTGGGCCGGGTGCCACCGCGCGGTGGCAGGGGCGGGAACCTCAGTCCCGCTGGCGCGGATGCGGGCCCGAGCGCCGCGGGCACCCCGAGGCCTCCATGCCTCCCTGGTGCTGCGCACACAAGCGCCGGGGTAGTGTTACGCGTCTTAATCATCGCGGTATTCGTAAATACCCCCGGCCTGCGTGTCCGGGCCTGAGCCGCGGGGACGGTTACAGCCCTGCTCTCGCTCCGGCTCCCTTCCCTAAGCCGACGTGTCCGAATCCCAAAACGGCCGTAAACGCCGACTTCTCGGCAAATCCCCCACGGAACGGCTCTGGCCGTCCTTAATGGCCGGACTGGGACCCCAGGCTCACTCCTTTCACTTTAATGGACTGGTGAAAATTGGACTCTTTGTGCAACTGCATGTTCTTCCAGCACAGGGGTTCCTAACAGGACATGTGTTATGAAAATATCAGAGGATTACAGGAGGTTTTTTTTTTTTTTTTAATTTTTTTAGTAGGTCTCTTCTAAATGGGAAAGAAAATCGAGCCTTTTGGATACAGCTTTAAATTGGTCTATTCTACCACAGCTTTTTAATACGATGAAAAATAAGACAAAACTTGCTTATTTTTCACTCTGTCATTTACAACACTCTTTGCCAAGATCAATTATACTACAAGTCTGGGAATAGGAACTAAAGTAATTTACTATATATATATATATATATATATATATATATATACTATGTATATATTCAGTGTAGATGTATATGTTAGTCCTTGCTCAAATAAAAGCCAACCCAGCATGTGAGCATGTGTAGTGTAGCACATGCAGGGATGAGTGGGGATTTGTATGGGGAGAGGGGTGTGTGTGTAAACTCCCCATATGAAGCAATGCCAGTTTGGGTTAAACAGAGTGCAAGTCCGGCTGCAGACACGTGGATGGGTGGGTAAGTGGAATCAGGTCTGTTAGATTTATGGCCATTTGTTCAGGGAGTGTTCATCCATTGGCCATTATGGAATGATTAGGGGAGAAGGTGAAGCTCCAAGTCCAACAAAAATCAATATGGCTGTCGAGAGCAATTCTGCCTCCCCGCTCCGAGGAGTATTAGCGCAAAACCCAGTCTTTTCGCACTTCTTCATCCCCCCTCATCTCGCATTTCCCCTGTTGCCCCTCTCACACGCCTCACTTCCCCCTCCCCAGCGCCATGTCACTGGTGTTCTACCCGCAGTAACAATGCCCCCCGCCCCCCCCCTCAGACCCTTTACCTTCTGCAAAATTGGCTGAGCAGTCACTCAGGATTGTGGTGTTTAGGCTGCCACCAGAACCGGCAAGGCAGGCTTACACTCACCAGAAATTAGTATGAGAGAGAGAGAGAGAGAGAGAGAGAGAGAGGGAAAGAGAGACAGAAAAAGAGAGAGAGCATGCACTTGTGGGCGTGTGAATGTGTGTGTGAGAGAGTGTGTGTGTGTGCGCATGTGTGCCTGCGTTTGTGTGTGTTTAACTGGTTGTGAAGTTATGGTTACGGTTTTGGAGGGACTGGACTGCAGTGAGTAGAGTATTTAGATTGCCTGAGGAGTGTGTCTTTGGGATCCTCTCTGCAGGGGCAGCCGTGGGGGCCGTGCAGGTTGGCGGTAAATGGCTGAGACAGCGCAGGGCAGGGGGCGCTCACCTTGTAGAGCTTGAGGCTGGCCTCGTGGCGGGAGTTGACTGTGTGCAGCCGCAGCTTCTCCAGGCTGTTGGTGTAGTAGTCGCAGGCGTTGCACTTCAGGTGGACGGGGTTGCCGATGGCGACGCACTTGAGGCGCCACTCGTTGCCCTTGCCCCCTTCCTTGATGTGCGCCACCAGCTGGTACTTCTGCACGTGCTTGTCGGTCTTGCAGTGCAGCTGGAAGTTGGCCTTGAGCTGCGTGGTGTAGCGGCACAGCTTGCACTGGTGGGAGTCGCCCACCACCGCCCGCCACTCCTCCTCCGGCAGGCTGCGCTCCGCCCCCATGTGCAGGCCCAGCACGTCCAGGTTGTCGGTGGTGAAGTGGTTGCACACGGCGCACTGGAAGAGCTTGAGGGAGGGGTCGCTGGTCTGAGACAGGCTCTCCCCCAGGGTCATCAGCTCCTCCGACACCAACTGACCGCCACCCAACCGCATGTCCATGGGAATCTCACCACCTACTGAGGACACGGCGTACCGCACATACACACACACACAGAGCCACACACACAAACACACATACACACACACACACACACGTGCACACACACACAGCCACACACACAAACACACATAGAGACACACACACATACAAACATTATTAGCAAGTTATTCTTTCTGTGTGCTTTTCCACATTTTATATGTGTTTTACATTAAACACGGCTTGCAGGGATTATTGCTATCTGGTTATCCATCTATTTCGTTTCATTTATTATTTGAGCTTTTTTAAACATAAGGATGTGTTTAAGAGTTTCTGGGAGGGGGAGAGAGAGAGGGAGAGTCCTTCACTGCTCAAGAGCTTCTCAGTGTGAGCCGCGCAGAGCATGGGAAATTTCCTGAGAAAAATGAAAGGTGTGTGCTGAAACCTTCAGCAGAGAGCGCCATGTTTTTCTCTCAGTCAAAGTGGATTTGTTCTCCAGTTTCAGTACCCCTTGGAGGCTAATGTACATGTGTGTATTTATGTATCTAATTCTATTAAACCAAGATTATCCTTCCTTTGAGCAGGGGCAAAGAAATCCTTTAACTTTTCACAGGAACAGAAAACCTATCTGCTCGGGTATGGACTGGAGCTCTTTCATGGCCCTGCCTGCACTAAATCAGCTCCAGAAGATGTGAGTTATAACGAAAAAAAGAACTGGTAACTGTATTATTACAAGGGATCTAAAGTTCCCAAGCACACATTACTGTAAATGGAATGCAGTCTCTTGTTTAAGGAATAAAAACACCTCTCAGTCCGCCTTCTCCGTCCAGATTGTGGTTAAATCAGCAGACACCTGGCTAATTAATATTGGACTCCACAGAGGCAGGTCCCGGGTTAAAAAAAAATAAAAAATAAAAAAAAATAGCCAAAACAGTCCTAAACGTAGATTCAACACCTGAACAGAGTACAAAGACCATGGAGGGAAAAATGGTTTGGGAGGTTTGGCCTTTCCTCACTGATTTTTAATCTATCACTGCCCAGACTCCCGAGTGGGGGCTGACCCCGCCTGACTTTGCACTAAATTAATTCCAGCAGCCCCATTTTATTTATTGGCAAGGCATGCGGGCCGCAGTCAGACTTTTCTCCATTACCTGGGTTTTTATAGCCAGATGAGGAAGACCTTTCTGAAGCCCCGCGGAAGCGCTGCCAGCTCAACGTCTCAACAGAGCGGCTTCTCCAACAGCGTCCGGCCCCTTCCTCCTCGCCACCGCCTCATCGGCCAGCGGCATCGCACTGCAGCTCAGACTTCTGCGCTCTAAAAGGCTTTAATGGGCGTCTGTGCATCTGCTCAGCCTCTCCGCTATCTGTACCTCCAGCGCACGAAGGCTCTTTAATACCATGACCCTTAGAATATGACTGAATCCACTCAGGCCTTTTTATTAGTATGGGCAGCATCAAAATACATACGCTTTCCAGGATAATTAATCGAAGGCTGGGATTCGTCAACTTCACGTTTTTAAAAGAAATCTCAGAAAGCCATTTGCCAAAGCACAATACTAAAGAGTGAAATACGACCAACCGATTGGCAGAAAATCTAACAATATTGTGTTCGTTTTAGCTCAGTGAAGACCACTAGGCCACTGGCTTCAGTCGGTGTCCAGGGACAGCACCTGAAGCGTTCCGTTATGGAAGCAGCACGCTGCACAGCAAAAGCATGCAGTGCACAAGCACACAAGCACACAGCCTCAGACTGCGCTGCTACGGGCTTGGGGATTAGCGTTAGGAGGAGACTCGGTGAGATTGTGTTCATAGCTGAGAGTTCTGGGGCAGACGGACTGGGAAAAAAAAGCTGCATCTGGTACAGTTCTGCCAGTACAGTACATTTGTTTAAAGAGGTGTGAAAGTTCATAGGCAGATAACGACCGCTCAGTTTCGAGACTGTGTGAGACAGCGTGTGGATGCCTACCTAAAAAAGGGATCTGTGTGTGTGTGTGTGCGCGTGTGTGTGTGTGTGCGTGTGTGACTGAGAGACACAGAGAGTGAGTGTGTTGCGCATCTGTGACAGAACGGGCCAATCAGAAAACGGCAGTCCCACTTTGTAACATGCTTATTAAATGTTCCTTTGCAGCAAAATGAACCAGATGGCAGAAAAGAAAAAAAACAGAATTAGTCACAGCAATCAATTCTTGTTCGTCTCTTTGAACTGGCGACACTTCAAGACATGTCTGTACAAACTTTGGGGTTGTAGTTGGCAGGCAAAACACTTGCCGCTGCTACACAATTACCCTCAGTAAGCTTTTCTTTCGCCCCCTTTTCAACCAAGATAAAATTTATAGCTCTAATTACAAAGTAAAAAAAAAAAAAAAAAAAAGAAAAAGACATCAGTTGCTGACTGCAGCTGAGACTTGGGAATAATGACATAACAGCAGCCATGTTCAGTGGAGGCCTTTGGTAGAGGCCTTTAGGACACGACCGTGTGCTCCACTAAACATGGCCGCCGTTCTGCCGTTGGGTCCAGAACGCAGCCTTTCCGTGGCCACGCCGTCGCTGGCGAGACAGTAAGGCAACGAGGCCGCGGCTCGTGTGATCCAAATGCTCCGGCACGCTCCGCAGACAAACAGGGATGGGGGGAGAATTAGGGAAGGATTTCAAAGGATTTCATTTCCTGCCGCACAATCGGAGCGCAGTGAAATCCTTTTACCTGGCGGTGTAATGGGTGAGAAGCCCCTTGGCTCTCTTACACGGTCGTCCTTCACAGGAATCATCGCATAAGCCGCTCGCTCAAGTGCAGGCACCGCCAACCTTGCCTTGTAACTTAAAAAGCGTCTTCGCTTGAGGTCGTTCTTTCACAAACGGGCACCTGCTGAGGGTTTTTTCTCCCCTTTCCTCGGCGGTGAAGTGTATTGATTTAACTACACTTTAGTTAACCGCTTGCGCGTCTATTCAGCGCCGGCTCGCCAGTGCAGCGGGCTTACGGAGGGGGAGCGGCAGAGACGCCGCGATTAACGCAGGCCCAACGCCTCGCTGAGAAGGAGCCGGGGTCCTACGCCAGATAAGAGCGCGGCTGTGGGGGGGGGGGGGGGGGGGGGGGCAGGAAACCGGCGTTCCTGTGCCGTCCCGTTTGAAGTGTGTCCACTGTGGGGGGGGGGGGGGGCTCACTTTTACTCGCTCCATCTCTCCCATCCTTGCTCCCTCTGTCAACTTATCTCTCTCCCTCTCTCTCTCCCTCTTGCTCCATCTCTCCCAAATCTCTCTCTCTCTCTCTCTCTCTCCCCCTCCCTCTCCCAAATCTCTCTCTCTCGCCCTCTCTCTCTCTCTCTCGCTGTCGATGTCAACAAAAGGGACTGTACTGGGTTCAGCAGGGCAGGTTTGCCCCAGGGCATAAGGCAGGAAGGAAGAGGTGGCAGCTCTGCCAAAAATGACTGTGAGAGCAAGAGCAAGAGCAAGTAACTGTGTGCTCCCCATTCATTAACCTTTTACCTGGTGACACCTCTGGACCCTGCTAGTTTAGTACAGACAGAGGGCAGAGTATGGACAGACAAACCTCTGTTAGGGGGAGATAGGGACTGCATTCTGTCAGTATATATGCCAGCTTGAAAGGAAGGATCTCGACTCAAAGGGCTCAATTTCCCATTTCACAATATTGGAGAAAATACTAATAACATCCCAGAGCTAGCATATTAGCATATTTGTTTTGAGCACAATTTTAAAAATTAAATATTAGCATATGTTTGAAGAATCTGTAGGCTCAGTGAAGATATAAAGGAGGAAATATTCCGTGTGTTCCATTATTTAGAAGGCCTTATTTTACACTAGCCTACAGGCACATGTGCTTAAAGGAAAAGTTGATGAATTTTCTCAAGGGCGCTACAACAGGGGTGACCTTGATCAGCCGAGAGAAAGGCAGAGATAAGGGGAGGAAGGAGCGGTCGGCTCTCCTATCTGACGCGCTGATCTCACCGAGTGTTGGGGCAAGGGCGGCCATGTTGGGGTCCAGATGGAACCCGCCCAGCAGGTACGAGGCGTCGGCTCCAGAGGGGTCCATCTTGAGGCCCGGGGGGAGGCTCATGTTCTGGGTCAGGTAGTACTGGTACAGCTCGGCCTCGGAGGGCGAGGGCAGGCCGCCCAGGCCCAGGCGGCCGTGCTGCATCTGCGTCACGTTCTGCTGGAGGAGCATCATGTTGTGCATGTGCTTCTCGCTGGTCATGTGGATCCTGAGGTTGCGGGCCACGTTGGTCTCGTAGTCGCACACCTCGCAGCGCCACGTGGGCTTGCTTTTTGGCTTGGTGGGCGAGGGGGCCCCGCAGGCCCCGCCCACGTGGGCAGTGGACTGGGCGGGGTGGTGGTGGTGGTGGACGGCGGCCTGCGTGGCCGAGGGCACGGGCACCACGTTGCTGGGGGCGTGCCCGAACACCTGCTCGCCCGTGGGGGCCAGCGAGCTGCCGTT
This sequence comes from Anguilla anguilla, assembly GCF_013347855.1. NCBI lineage: Eukaryota > Metazoa > Chordata > Actinopteri > Anguilliformes > Anguillidae > Anguilla > Anguilla anguilla. Next base: position 27,508,542 of record NC_049216.1, on the reverse strand, counting down.
CTGCAGCGTCTGCATGTTGTTCAGGTGCTTGTCCGACTGCATGTGGATGCTCAGGTTGCCCTTGGTGGTGGTGGAGTAGTTGCAGACCTCGCAGCGGAAGGGCTTGTAGCCGCAGGTGTAGCTCTCGCCCCGGGCCAGGCGGGGGTGGCTCTGGCCGCTGCTGCAGTAGGCGCAGGAGCCCCCCGAGTCCGGGTGCTTCTCCTTCATGTGGGCCTCCAGGGTCTGCTGGTACTTGTAGTGCCAGTTGCACTTGGGACACTTGAGCGTCTTGCAGGAGTTGCGCGAGTGCATCATGGTCATGTGACCGCCCAGGGAGCGGGAGGAGCCCAGCACGGTGTCGCACTTGGGGCACTCCACCCCGCTGCCCCCGAGCCCGTGGCTCTGGGGGCACTCGCCCGCCCCGGCCAGGTCGCAGGGCGCCCCGGGGTGAGAGTGGTCGTGGGCGTGGGGCGAGGGGTGCAGGTGGTGGTGGTGGAGGTGGTGGAGGTGGTGATGGTGCAGGAGAGCCCCGCCGTCGTCCTCTCCCTCAGCCGGGCTTTCATTTGGTTCAGGAGCTGTGGCACTATCTCGATTGGCACTTTCGTCTGCGGCGGCGGCGTCGGGGGCCAGAGGGGAGGAGGTGGCGGCGGGCGGGCAGGCCGTCGCGTCGTCCTCGCCCCCCCTGCCGGCCGCCGCCGTCGAGGCCGCGGGCAGGACGGGCCCCTGGCAGTTAAAGCTCAGAGGGAGCTCGGAGGCCCTCCCCCCGCCGTCCGAAGCCGCCCCCGCTTCCGACGCCCTGGCGGACGCGGAGGAAGAGGAGGCGGAGGCGGGGGCTTTGCTGTTGTGCGTGGGGCTAGCCGCAGGGGGGCAGGAGGAAGGCTGGAGAGCGCTACTAGGCATTAATAAAGGAGATTTGGAAATGCTTTGGTTTGAGACAGCCGGGTCCCCCCCCTCTCCTCCGCTGCCGCCGCAGGCCGCCGCAGTGCCTCTTTCCTCTTCCTCGTCCTCCGCTTCTTCTAACAGTTCCTCATCCTCCTCCGAGCCCGCCTCCGAGCCAGGCATGAGCTCCTTGCCCGCCCTCCCCTCCCGGTCGGCGTTCTCCCCCCTGTGGGCCCCCTCTTTGCCAGCCGGCCCCTCTGCTCTCCCTCCCTGCTCAGGCTGGGCGCTGGAGTCTTTGGCAGGGCCTGGGGCTGAGGTAAGCGAGGGCGGCTTGGAGCTGCCCAGCCCGCCCAGCGAAAGGAGGGAGCCTAGCGGGACGGGCTCAGCGCCCGAGTCCGAGTCTTTATTGAGGAGGGCCCCACTCCCCCCGCCGCCGCCGCCGCCGCTGCTCCCCGGCTCTAAGTGGACCCCGCTGAAGGTGCCGTAGAAGCTCTGCCCGGAGCTCAGGGGCACCAGCGTGGGCGGCGCGCCGGAGCTCTTGTTTTTTGGTTCCAGGAAGCTGATGAGGGGCTCTTTGTCCTTCCCGATGCCCTGGATGATGGCGGAGGCGTGCTTGTGCCCCAGGAGCTGCCGCTCCTCCTCGCTCAGGGTCATGCGGTGGTCGTGCACGGCGTGGGTGGCGAAGGAGCGGGCGTAGCCGAAGGACAGCTTGCACAGGAAACACATGAGGATGGGCTTGCCCTTGCCGTAGAGGGCCAGCCCGTCGAATTTGGAGAAATCCACGTTGTTGGGAACATCTTTGGATACGCAGGACTTCTTGGCAGACCCGTCGCTGTTCAGGTAATCCTTGTTGCTTTTGTGCCGCACATCGAAAACGCGGAAACTGTGCAGGACAGGACTCAGGCCTGCCACGGTTGAGGTATTGGGGAAACCTTGGTCTGAAGAGCCGAACCACTTCCCGAACGACGAGGCTATGTGGAACGTGTTAATGATCTGAGGGTAGACCGAGGGAGAGGCCCCGGCGGGGTCGCCCGGCTTCCCCGCGCTGGGGAGGGAGTTTGTGGGGAGCAGGCCGGGCCCCGCACCCCCACCACTTTGGATCAGCTGGCTGAGGCTCTCCACAATGTAGGCCGAGCCGTCAGGCTGGTAGACAATCTCTCCAGCTAGGTTCTCCACGTCGCTGGTCTCTTCCTCCTCCTCCTCTTCTCCTTCTTCGCTGCCGCTCTCCGTCATCCCCCTCCTTCGTGCCTGCTGCTGGCGCTGGAGAGCGGGCATGCCCCCTCCCCCCGGAGCCATGGGCACTCCGGGGAAGGGCTGCAGACTCGGGAAACAGCTGTCGATCTCCATTTCATCCAAGTCATCCAAATCTTCATCCTCCTCCTCTTCCTCCCCGCAGCTACCTCCTTCCTCCTCGGCCTCCTCCTCGAGCGCCTTCGCTCTGGGCCGGCGGCGGGGGGTGGAGCTGTCGCCGGAGGCTGAGGGCGGGGTCCGCGTCTGGGGCGGCTGCTCTCTCACGCCCTCTCTGGGCACGCCGAGGGCCTGGAGCTGGGAGGGGTAGGGCGCGGACAGAGACAGGGGTTCCAGGGAAGGGGGCTGGCTGCTGAGAGGGACCTGCACGTTAGGGCGATCGTTCCAGGGCTGCGGAGGGTGCTGCTGTTGCTGGGAGGCGGCGGCGGCGGCGAGCCCATCGTCTGTCCCAGAAACCACGGGAGACTCACAGCTTTCCATGCTGATGCCTACATGAGGCGTTCATCGCATCCAGGCCTGGAAGAGGACGAGGGAGAGGGAGAGAAAGAGGGAGAGAGAGGAGGAAGGAGAGAGAGAAAGAGAAAGGTTAGAATCACTCTCAGGGTAACCAAATCACCAAACATTCTTCAAGTTATCAAAACATGTGAAAGGGTATGCACTCACAACAACACCATTTAGTTAATTACACTTTCAAACAATAATCAGCATTTCGACTTCAACCAGTCACCAAAAAAAAAAATGTAATCACAAGAGGAGACTGCAGACGTCTTGAAGAGAGCGGCCACGCACCGCCGTAAGAGGACGGACGCACTTAATGCGCACTGCCCCGAGTGTGAAAGGAAAGCAGGAGATCTAATTGAGAACACAATGGGACGAAGGAGAGGCCCATATCACATGCTGAATATTACATGAGCGAAGTTTACCGGCACCGAGCTCCGCCGTGTCCGGGTTGATTAACACATTCGCTGCCTCCTCCTGATTTATTTCCTCGTTTACCTAGCGATGCAAATGTCAGGTGCAATCGTGCACCACATCTACCACCCCTTCCCCCACCCCCACTCCCCCAACTGTACATCAGCAGAGAGCGCAAGGCAGGAAAGACTGACAGTATCTACCTCTGTTTATTGCGCCAAGTGTGAGATCTAATCAAGAAAATGACAAAGGGTGCTCATTATTTTAAATTATGTACTTAAAGACAATACCTCAGACAAGTACTAATAATCCATATTAGATTCCCCCTTCCTGCCATATCAGGAATTATCCATCTTTCATCTTCGCCTTGCAAACAAAACCCTAATTGTACATTTTCTCAACACCACATACATATTTTTAAATAAACGTACGGCTGGGAAGAAAAAAAAAAAGTGTAATAGCAGAGAGAAAACGGACTCGTTGCGAGTTAGGAACTGCCTGTCCGTATATGAAACATTTACGTAATTCTTAAAACCGAAGTGAGCATTAGCACTGATAAGTGCCAGTGTTTTCCACTGCACTTTAGACTGCTCGCCTCCATATCTGTGCATGTTAAATATGCAGGGGAATAAATTATTGCCATTAAAATTCTCCTTCAACCCCCACTGCAACCCCCTCAACTCCCGTTCGGTTGCCTGACTGTATGCATTCCTCGTGTAACTATTTGTAAGTGCGCATAAACACGCAAAGCGGAGTGAGAGAGCGCAAGAGAGAAGGAAACGAAATCCGCGGTCCAAAAAATACAGCAGCTGGGCCGGGGACGCGCAAGGCAGCTGTGTTTGGATCCGGCATCCAACGGTCTCCGCAGTTCGCCGCGTTTCAAACGCTCCTATTATCCCCCCCCGCCCCTCCCGCCCCTGAAATAATAAATGGGAAGCTCTGCTTTCTGGCTAGCAGTGCCCCGAGCTCCAAAAAGCCCCGGCGCAGGCCGGCCGCAACGCACAACAACAAGGAGATAAAACGATGGCGAGAGATACTGCTGAGCTAATAATTTCATTAAAGGGATGCAGGCAACATTGATTAAGGGGGGTGACGGGACTGAAACCAATAACTCTGGGCTGGCCTTTAACCTTGAATGTTGAATATTACATGAGCGAAGTTTCCCGGCACTGAGCTCGGCTGTGTCCCGGGTTGATTAACACATTCGCTGCCTCGGCTTGATTTATTTACTTATTTACCTAGCGATGCAAATTTCAGGCGCAATCGGGCGCCGCGTCCACCGCGGCTTTCTTCCCGCGACCTAAATCAGCGCCGAGAGGAGGGCGGGGCCAGCGAGACTGACAGCGTCTGGCCCTTCCAGAATGCCTGATGAGCTTCCCAAACGCTACACGCGCGCACACAAAAAAGACGACGTTTCCAATCGTCTTACTTAATATTTTTTTCACCTGCATAATTATTAGAGTCAATTATAGCCAGGGAATCCGTTTCTAATCAAGTATATTGAAGGCACAAAGTTAATTTTTGATAAGGCGAGCAAAGTGGTAAATAACCTACATTATAAAAGAAAAAAAAACATTCAGACAGGAGTAGCAGACTAACAGTAAGCGTAATGAAGGTGACAGCCATTTTATGTCTATATATTCTAACTACAGTGAACACACAGACAATAATTTAGCAGACAATAATGGCAACAGTAATTAGGTTCTGCTATTAACGGGTTAATCTATTTTACATTTTTACATTAATCTATTTTTTCTATGGTTTTAAAACAATGGTAAAATGGTTTAATACAAACCAGGTGGGATACTAAGAAAATGAACCTTCATTCAGGTTCATATTTATTTGAGGCTGGATCCATTGGTAAAAACCGCAAAGTTGAAATCATGCATATTTTACTGTATCCAAAACTGGCAGAGATAGAAGAGGAAGTCAATGGAGATTAACAAAAACATAAAGCATTTGCAGCCACCTGCTTCGCAGATGAAGATGGGGGGGAAAATGTCCCATTCTTTTAAAAAAAAACAAAAGTTCTCCGATAACTGCTCCACATTTCAAGGTAGGTTTTCCCCCTCTGTGGTTCTGAACGCGTGACATCACAGAAGCCGACGAATCAGAAGCGGCTACACCTCAGGGGTGGCCATCTTTTGTGCGGTCGGTTTGACCAGACCTGTCTGCACATTCCAGCGTGCGGCCGGGCGCTGCCCGGGAACAATGTGCCCACATGGCAGGCTGTTAAAGGAGAGGATTCGACTGAGGGACAAGGGAAGCAGCCACAGAGGAAGGCGATAAGCTGGCCTTGGTAGCAGCCACTCTCAGCTTTTAGGTTCTCCTGTTGAAACTAGCCCGTGAAGGAGGGATAGCGAAACGTGACCTGTCCAGCCTCCCACCTGAATCTGAAGCTGTAGCATAACGTGCTCAAACATCTGACACTTAGTCGTTACACTGTAAACACCCCCAAAAACACTGAGAGCATCTCGAGTTCTGTCCACAGTTTTACAAAAAAGCCACTTTTCCTTTCCATACAGGACTGACTGCATAACCTCTGAACAGGAGACTGAACAACTGTAGAGAGGGTTGAAAATATAGTATGTTTGTATTTTCAAGGAGGGACAACTTCAATTCTCCGGTATGCAAACTGGAATGTGAATATACCAGGACATACAGGTCAGTACATTGCGTACAGTGTGTCATGGCCCGTGTCCTTTCGCTTATACAAACCACACTTTCCCTTGATCTACTCCACACCAAAATATTCGATTCCGTATGAAAAAGACACGACGCACAGCGCCTAGCGCCCAACGCCAGAAACGGTCCCACGGCCTACCGTTTTCTTTTTAGTTCACTGTGCTCAGAGACTTACAGGGGAGGGAGGAGGGGGGGGGAGAAGAAAAAAAAAACCAGGAGGAAGTTGAATGCTAAACACAGTCAAAACAAGCCCACACTCACAATAGGAGATAATCTCTCAGAAGAAAAGGCAGGATTCCAGAACCCTGGGAGTAAACACGAGGCGAAGGCCGAGCCCAAGATGAGCGCCTTCCGAAGATGAAAGGGCGAGCAGCGATTAGCCCGGTCTTTTCTAGAAGGGTCTTCGGCCGGCTGCAGCAGGCCTCGGCGCTGTCCTCACGGCCTGTCCTCACGGCCCTCTCACGGGAGGGCACCCTGCTTTTGATGAGTGCGCTTCCGTCCCAAAACACTGGACCTCAGTCCTAACAGGAGAGCCAGCTGCGGGCTCTCTGCACTGCTCTGCCTCTGCAGAGTAGCGCTCGTTCCCCATCGGCCTCAGTGCAGAGTCACGTCAGTGTGACCAGGGAGACAGCAGTGTGAGGCGGGCGAGAACGCTGAACTCCGACTGCATGTGCACACACACACACACACACACATGCACACTGCATACCTAGGCCCAGAGGGACAGGAAAAGCTGGTTCCTCTTTTGTGTTACATTTACTAAGACAAAGGGGAGAAAACACTTCCCCCATAAAAATGCCATCCTTGAAAACCAGATTAGATTGTCCTCAAAAAAAAAAAAGAACAATAACAATAATAAAAATCAGTTTTGAATGAACACAGTCACTGGCTGGTGTCTGGTTGTCATTCGGAGTGGGCCGAAAATGAGATAAGTTTTTATTTATGGTCCCTTTCATTAAGTGAGATTTGCCTGTGGACAGAGGGGAATTGAAGCCGAGGAACCCATCTCATTATCAGCAGGCAGCATCACCAGCCTCCAGGCCCAGCTCCCCGAGGACCGCAGCTCCCAGGAGTCTCCTGGGGAATTAACTCTCACTCCGGCCCAGCTGGGAACCCTTCCTCCTCCTCACCCCCAAACACCCACGCTCAAGGTAGACAGGGGGTGGGGCTGTCGGGGAGGGAGGCTACCGCAGCCCCGCCCCCTGCTACACCCCCCCCCCCCCCCCCCCCCCCCCCCCCCCCCCCCCTTTGCTCCGCTTCTCTCTCCCTCGCACTGACCTCTTGTTGTGAAGGCTTCCCTGACTCTGTGAAATCCAGCCGTCGCAGAGCCTGGACACTGAAGGGTTAGTGTGCTTATTGAAAAATCAATGGCGCAAATGCTAAGCAAGTTACAGGAAAACGTGGGAAGGAAGGGTTCCTATTGATAAAGCAGAGGGCCTTTGATGTTGCACAGGGGACGTGTTTATTGATAGAAAAACCATTGTACTCCTCGGGCGAAGCGAAAGGGTTTGCCTGCAAAGCTATCCCAATTAGCTGCGAATGCTCGTATACGTTCTCTCCTTTACCGTTAAACCGTTTTAATTCCGAGCAGGATCTTTTATTTGCGCTAATCTGCGGTTCTTAGGTGGTAGCATGTCGCACGCGGAGCCCATGGAGCAGGGCGGTAATGAACACAGCTTCGCTAGCTCTGAACGGAGCTGCACCCCCTCTGCCCTCCCTCAGACGTCCCTCTCTATCATTCCTCTGCAGGCCCCTCCGCTAGAGGCCCAAAGCTCCGGCTCTCCAGCCTCAAGCAAGCCATCGCAAACGGGCACATCGTTTAGAAAGTCGCGCAATTCTCTGGGTGCAGAGGGGTAACGGAAACACGACTTCCAGCACCCTGATTTGACACCAGGAGCTTACGTTAATTCATTCGTAATTCGGCGCTGAGCCGACCCTCCCGCACCCCTTACGGACCTCCCGCTGTTCGCCTTTAAACCTGTCCTAAGAGCTGACGCGGGGCGAAGACAAGAGAACAAACAAACAGCCCCTAGCCCGCCGCCGCCGCTCGCTGCGATCTCCTCCCTTTCCTGACTGCTTAATACAAACGGCGGGATGCTCCCGCTCCCACTTCAGGAGGCAAAAAGTCAACTCAGGTCGATGGCACTCAGCCTGTAAACACGGCTTCCCGTAAAATCAATGATCTTCAGTTCTAGCTATCAGTCTGTGGAACAGAAATAGCTGTGGCTCTGACGGGACTGGGAGTGTGGGGAGGGGGGGGCAGGGGGGGGAATCAGAGCAGCAGGGCTGGGAGCGCCAGATTGAGATAGCAAGGCAATCAAGGAGGGTGCAATGGTGCTGTGTGCCACACCACTACTGTTACAGCCACTGGCCCTTGCGCTGAAATACAATTCCCAGAATCCCTTTCTGGAACAGGGGTGGGTCAGTTGGGTCACACTACAGTTTGTTCCATTTAGTAATGAAATTTTGCTTAGTAGTATTTATGTTTCCTGCTGTAAATGTTCTAGGGGCCAATCTTACAAATATGCCCCATAGGACTAACTGAAATTCAGATTCCTACAGTAAACTGGCCAGCCTATAGGCCGGCTTGTGTTAGAGGACGTTTCTGTGTCAAAGTGAACTATCGCTCTGTGAATTCATGTATCCATTGCTTTCTTTGTCAGGACTTTGCAAAAGGATCAGGTCCTGCTTTTTCGGGGTCACGAAAGCATTAAAATGACAGCCTTTAAAACCAGTTCTATTTAGTCAATCACAGGCTTTTTTCCCCCTCTACATGTGACAAAAAGTCAAAGAACAAGCGTAACCTGATTCAGCCAATCGGTGCTTAAGCAGACAAAGCCAGCCGGGGGAATGATGAAAGGCTGAGGAATGTATCAACACTTTTGGAATGTGTGATGGAAACATATGAAACAGAGCCGTAGTGTAATTAGAAATAGCTAATTAGCTCTGGGCTAATTACACAGTTCTTGGGAAAGCTGGTAAAAGAGCTGGTGGGGCGGTAAAGCAAACCAAAGCAGAGAACACACAGCAGGAAGCTCCCAGTCTCCCGCCAATTAGCCGCCAACATGGGGGGCACTGTGGCAGACGAGGATTTCAAATGAGGGCAGCTACACACCGCCACGCTAAAACCACACAGCAAAAACAGAGGAGATAAAACACATCCAGATTAAAAATGCATACCGCTATAAGTAGGATGGCTTCTGCAAACCGATTCCCCTTGCCCAAAAGCCACTCTCCAACAGCATCGTGGCGCAAAGAGTAAATTTATGCAACCTTGATTTTCCGTTTTGTTGAATAACAAAGTTACTGAAAACCATTAGATTAAAAAAATTTAATAAAATAAAAAATGCAAAGCTTTAATAACTAAAAGTAACTTATTATAGTAGCCTTAAGCCATATTTTCCTTTTTTAAACAAACCACAGAAACATGTGCTCTATTATTTCCCAGCACTGTCCCCAGTGGTTTGCCTAGATAAAGCTCTGTCTATAAATGCATAAATTATCCCTGGGATGGGGGGTATTGATGTATAATCAGAGATGGGCAAGTGCGCTTCATACCACAAACCCTACATTCGCCCCAAGGCAACCTGGCACACACAGCAAGCACTGCATGCGCCAGAGCTCTCCAGGGGGGTGGAGCATTGTGGGAAAGAGAGTGTCAGGCGTTGCGCTTGTGTGTTGGGGGCGGTGCGTGGGGGGGGTTGCGCGCTTTTGAATGTCAGCCAAGTTCCTCCGCTCCTTCAGCAGGTAGTACACATGCTGCGCCAGCTCTCCTGGGTCCCCGGTGCCGGAGGGGGGGCCCGATCGGGCCGTCCCCAACCTCATCCAGGCCCCGCCACCCCAGCCATACCTGGGCTCTCTCACTGCAGCAGCCTGCTGGAAGGCAACCAGGCGAGAAATGATCCCGGTGCTTTTATATTGACCAGAGCGGGGCAGATTTAGCCCGGTCCTGATGCACAGACACAGCCCAGCTCCATTAATTGATTAGTCTCTTCAAAAAGCTCCTCCAGTCTCTGCTGGTGCAGACCGCGCCGGGTCCACAGAGGAGGGAGCAGCGCGGTATCAGAACTCCAGAACCTAGCCCCGCTCTTTCCCCGCTCTCACGCCTCAAAAAGATGACGGGGGTGCATCGTCATGGTACCCTGGAAAAAACAGTCCGGCATGTTTTTTTGTGCACAAGAGATCGGGTTACAAAGGTTCCATGCTGAAGCATTGCTCTCTCTCTCTCTTTCCCTCTCCATGCTGAAGCATTGCTCTCTCTCTCCCTCTCTCTCTCTCTCTCTCTCTCTCTCTCTCTCCCTCTCTGTCTCTCTTTCTCTCCCTCTCTCTCTCTCGGCTCAGCCCTGAACCCAGGCATGCTGCCAGCTCTGACGTGGCAGTAATCCCCAACGAGCCCCTGTGGGTGAGAGAGAGAAGGGGCGGGAGGTCAAAGGACACAATCCACACATCTACTGCTACCGCTAATCTGCCTTTTCAATAACAGCTGACATTTTAAATAACTTATTCAATTCCGACCATCTAAATGTGAGGGAAGCTGGGATTTTTTTTTTATGTTGTTGTTCCAGCAAAACTGGAAGTGAAATCTGCTAACGGTAGGCACTTTTAGGGTGCTAGGATTTTTTTTTGTTGCTAGCTTGCTGGCAGTCCTTTTCCACACAGGAACAGGACACGGGGAGGGAGAAGCAATGATTTGCTTTCGTGTTGTGAGCGCTCGGTCGCTTGTGAATGATCGACAATCATATATAAACCGAAAACTGCAATGGAAAACAGAGACCGGAGAAGCCCGCCTTTCCCACGAGTCTCCCTCTACCCAGATCCCCCCTTCATTTGCAAAAAGGCTTCCTTATCCCTCACATCTGTGAGGCTTAAAGCTCAAAAACCCGTCAGAAAGCAGAGGCTGCGTGCTGTTTGTGGAAGGGCTTGCGTTCGTGAGGGAGCGCCCCCCCCCACCCCCCTCTCAGGCTGTCGATAGCACAGCGCTCCGGCACCGAGCATCGAGGCGCGGGCCCTCACAGGCAGAGCGCCGGTGCCCGTCCGCGCCCGCCCGTCCGCGCGCTCGCCCACGTCTCTCCCCAGCAGGGCAGCAGTTAGACAAGCCCACCGCAAACACAGTTGTTAGGGTGATCAATATCATTGAAATATTAAACCTTAAGAAGCCGCATTATTGATCGGGAGGGCCGACGATAAAACTGTTTATTATGATAATCTCCGGGCTCTGTGTAAACGCCTCCACGAGGACCCGTCCTGCAGCCGGCGATAGCGGCGGCTAACACCCCATCACGACTCCTCAACACGACTCCTCAACACCAAGGAGAGCAAGGAGGAGGAAAGGGGCCAAGACTGAAAAGACCGTCTTTAAAAACGCGATGTGACAGACAGTCCTGTGGCCTCTGTGGGGGAGAAGAAGGGAGTGAGGTCCATACTCGCAAAGTGGCGGGTAACACCGTATGTATCAATGAGACGACTCTCAGCAGAGTCAGGCGTACAGTGACCGATGCCCTGCCCCCCCCTGCAGGGAGTAACCCCCCCCCCCCCCCCCCCCCCCCGTCCTACCCAGCCCGGGCTGACAGACTGAAAGGCGTGTGGATAATGTCCTTTTAATCCCGGCTCTTTTTAAGTAATCCTAAAAACAAATACCTCAGTAATGACCGAGTCCTGCACCTGGTAAAACATCACCAGGAGTTCTCAGGCACCTGGAATCGGCCGAGTTTCCTTGAAATAGCATTCTTAAAGGGACAGACCCCCCCCCTGCCCAAGCCCCCCGAGGCGCACACAAAAGTAGGAAACCGTGTAGGGACTTGCAGCACACTTTTCAGGGGGAAGGAAAACCTGCTCGTAGACAGAGAAGAGCAAAGACAGAGAACAGCACTCTGCTTACGGTGGCAATTAGGGCAACAATAAGTGGCTTAACCCATGACAAACAGCTTGGAGGAAAAGACGACCCCCTTCAAAACACATCGGGGGATATAATGACCAAGATGGGAAGACTCAGAGTGACAGTGAGTTTGTAGCACATGGCTATGTGTTCAGAGCGGACAGGATAGCCACATAAAGAGTGTTACAGGAGAGTTTTGAAGCAGTTGTTTAGTTCTTGAACAGAGGGAGATCAGACCTCCATTGGGTATTGCACTAAAGGTGAAATGACTAAGGAACCAAAGTAAAGTTTGTGGCTGCTTTTGATGGAAGATACCTGGTACGGGTGCAGAACAGACACCAGGAAAGCTCAGCATTGTCTAGATTCATCCACCAATCTTCTGAAAACAGGGAGCCCCCTCCCAACCACCCCCCAACCACTGACCCATGACCCACTCGCATACCTACATGCAGACACACACGAGTTCCAGGCCTTTCTGTGGAAATGATTTCTGCGCAGAAAAAGAAGGCATTCAAGACAAAGACAACCGTGACCCAGACGCTAATTCCACAGCAGTGCATCCTGGATAAATAATTAGCAGCTGCTTTGAAGGCCCTGCGTCGACTCCCCGTTCGCTATCCGTAACACATTTGCTAAAGTCATTAATGACAAATATTTCGAAAGAAAAAGCTAAAATCTTTCTGGTACACAAATACTTCTTTTATGGGCCCTGGCTTGCATTCCTCCCTGCTTAGCTGGAGCCCTCATCTTGGCAAAGAGCTGAGTTCACTTTAAACAATAAAACCTCAGGGGAGAGTTGCTTTTTTTTTTTTTTTTTTTTTTTTTTTACAGCTCTTCAAAAAATATTTTCCCTTTTTATTTCATTATGCAGCATTACTAAAATAAAGCAATAATATGCACTAACCAATAAAAAAAATAAAAAATGCTGACCTGTGAATGTCTGTACAATTATAGAAAATAAGGAAACATAACCTAAACAAAACCATTTTTCCTGGACAACTTCTTCTGGAAGGATAACCCAGAAGTCAGAGTTAGCAGAACTGCCAGTGGGAATTAAAATGGCTCCCGCTGATGGCCTCAGCTCTTAATGCTGGACTATTCTCGTATAGCACTGCAGTGCATGTCCAATTAGCTAGCCCTGCTCACACTTACTGCCGGGCTATTTAAAGAATGCAATGTAGCTAACCAGGCTCATTTTCAACAGCAAGATAAACAAAGAGAAGCTGACAGCTGTAATCATGTAGGCTGGGTTCTCTCATTTTAAAGTGACTCATTTTAAACAGTGATCTCTGGTCACTTTGTATCTCCAGTCTCTTGTGAAATAATTTTGTTAACTAACATATTTGCAGAAAAAAATGAAACAAAAGTTTTCTTAGATGCTACAAGTTAAATAACATTTTTTATATACAAAATGTATTTTTCAATGTGTATGAACTACATATACAGATGGAAAAACATAGATATCTAAGGTATAACTATCACTTAACTTAATCACAGTTTCAATAGATACGTCACAATAACAGACAAGTGAGAAGAAATATTTATGGCAGATGCTGGTGGCACATGTTCAGGTGACAATCACATGATCTCTATCTCAGTAACACAAAAAGTTGTCATCTATCTGTTGTTGTTGTTGCTACTATAACACCTTTCTAAGACTATGGCAGACTGGGACATACAACTGAGAATGTAGCCCAAATATAAAAATCTGAATGAGGACATTCAGTATCACATTAAACTGAGCTCTCAGAGTATTAGCCAATAGCAGACACTCTTACTGAGAGCCACTTACTACTTATTACTTTTTTTTTACATACAATACATTTATACAGCAGGATATTTTACTGAAGCAATACAGGCTAAACGCATAGCTCAAGGGTATAAAGGCAATGCTCCAGCTGGGAATCAGGCCCACAGCCTTTGAGTTATAATTCCAGTTCCCTAACCTTTACACTACGCTGTTACCCCCGGTTACTGCCATGTACGTGGATTCACACTGCAGCGGAGTAATGTCGTTTTCGATGCTCGTGATTCGTCCTTCACTTTTCACAAGAAACACACAAACTGACAACAGAAGAAGCAGACAAAACATCCAACTAGAATTCCTTAAGAAATGCAAGGATTTGTACAAAAGGCGTCGTTCGCGTTCGCCGATTCCAGGTAAATGAGCCAAGTCGTTGTCTGCTTGATTACTTCTCCATCATTAATCAGGAACCAGCACGACAGTTTACATAAAGTGCGGCAATAAATCTGATCTCAATGCCACCCGTTGTCTTAAAAGGGTGCGGAACCCGCCCGGCAGAGTGCGAGGATGGGTGCCAATGAGCCGAGGACGCTGTCTGGTGGCATACGTTTCCTCTGAGCCGCCGCTACGAGGAACCGCGAGCACGGGAAGAAGAGGCGCAAAGAGAAAAACAAATCGCCGCGCGCGTGGCAAGGTGGCCCCCGGGGGCCCGAATCTGAGAGACGCCCTCTCCGCACCGCTCCGGAGAACGAAACATCAAAAGACGTTTCTCCATCTCGCGCGGCGCACATCTACGGGAAGAGCCCTACAAACACTGGGGCACGCTCAACTCTGCGCTGGAAGAAAACTGCAATTATGCAAAAAAAAAAAAAAAATGGGAACAGAAAACAAAGCAGGATTTTTTTGTTCTTGTTTGTTTAAAAAAAAGAGTGGAAAAACCGCTGAAGTTTCCCAGGCGTGACGTTTTATCCCCGCCGCAGCCGAGTCCCAGATGCCCCGGCAGACCGGACTTTTCACTTTTGCAAAGTCGAATTCAGATTTCACCGCCCGCAGCGCGTTCGCCGCTGTAGTGACAGGCCGACATGATAAAGCAGATCGCCATAATTCAGCTGCGGATCAAACGAAAACACGACGTGTTCTAGCCAGGCCCCTTTTTTGTCTCGTCTGGCCGAAACGTGCTCAGGACAACGGCCCTGTGGGTGCGTAGCTGTTGGTTGAAGCCTTATTGTCAACAGATTCCATCGGAGAGCAGATGAGATTCCTGGGCGGATTGTGAGAGGGCTTTTTGCCGGCTGTGCCCAGGACTGAGCGAAGACGCCATGTGTTATCCTTCCAGTGGACTGATACAGTACGAGGACTGCTAACGGGACGTGATCAAAGCTGCTGGCACATCGGCTCGCAGACAATCACGGCATTGTCAAGTTTGCCAAGGCTTTACTACGCTGAAAAGCAGTCGGGGATGGAAACGAGTTTACAGACCGGGAGCTTCAGGAGACGGGCTGTGAGGAGAGAGCAAAAATGCAGACGTACATTATTCAAAAAACTCCCCAAAGCTCTCGTGTGACAGACTGCCGCACAGCTTCTTCAGTTAAGTACAGTAGGAGAAGCAGGCAGGCTGAAGGTCAGCTCTGCGGCCTGTCGAGAGCACAGAGTTTGCGCCCTTGCCCCTCTCAGCCCAGGCGTTTAGCAAACGGTCACATGCCCCGCCCGCCCGCCCTCATTCCTGCGACGTCATCCCACGGGCCGCTTTCGAATGTGAGCCGCTGAGCGGGGCACCTGTTTGATATAAATCAGACCGCAGCGCTGTATTTGGGAAGCCAGGCATTAAGCTGTGAAAGTTCAGATCGCGCCGACCGCAACACGGCGCTGAACCGCTGCCGACCAGACCGCGACCAAACGAGCCCCGGCTCTCTTATCTCCCCGCCTCGCAGCGCCCAATGACATGCCTCGCACATCTGGCTCGCAGCTGGCGGCCGGCCGCGGAGCGAGAGGAGCCTCCCGCGCACCGCCGAGCCCCGACAGCGCCCGCGGTCGGGAGCGGGACTGCAAAACGCCAGCGCCGTCCGCCATCTTGGAAGAGCCGCGGGCCTTCCGACCGTCTTCCCTCCGCAGGTGATCGGGGAGGGGGGGGGGGGACTAAATCCTGAATGTTTACGATCACACGACCTCTGCAGCAAACCGTGAACAGTGACTGAACAGCGGACTGGAGAGTGAGAGGCGCGCCGTTTTGAGAGCGAGAGAGACGTTGCAGAAGCCGGGGAAAAAAAAAACAAAAATAAAAAAATCTCAGTCACGTGGCAGCCTGGGCCCAAAGGTCAGAACCGTGAGGAGAGCTGACACATTCCTCAGCGTTCACACACGCATCTCCCGCCCGGCAGCCAGCAGCGCCTTCCCCGCTCCCTTCCTCCCGCTTCGGATCCAGAGCGCTCCAGAGCGCCCCTTCCCCAGGACCTCACGGCTAAACATCGGGAAAAGATGTTTCCAATCTGAAGCTCACATGCAGCAGTAGGGGGTAAAGGCGCCCAGATGAAGAGGTGGGGCGGGGAGGGGAGGGGAGGGGGGAGCAAAGAAAATATCATCTGCAAAGGATTTACTCAAAGGCTACCTCAGACAGAGGAAGAAGGCGCAAAGACGGGCCTTGTTCCGAAACGCCGGGCTGCTCCTGGGGAGGGTGGACGGGCTGGGCTCGGCATGGCAGGGGCAGGGCCAGGGCAGAGGGGGAGCGGACGCTGGCATAGCGGGGTTTCCACACGGCCCCAGCTGTAATTTACATTTCTGGGTAATTACTGGCAGGACCAGGGGGCCCCAAACGGGTGAAAGATGCATCTCGCTGGGAGCTAGCGCATGGAGCGAGGCCAGGCAGATTAGATTAGGGGAGATGCCATCTAAAGCGCTCTCCCCTCAAAGGCTGAGCTCACATGGCCCACATGCCTGTAAAAGGTCTCCCCCGATCTCTCCAGGGCCTCCTGGAACCACAGGCACGGAGCAGGCCGACACCCGCGCGGGCAAAAATAAGCACCGAACGAAACAAATCGCTCGCACAAACGTAATTACGCTTGGCAGACCAAAGAGGGGATGTCATGTCATTGGTCCCAGGACAGAGTGCACGCTCCTAGGATAATAAGCAAGGCGGTGGCAGGAAAAAAACATCTGTTGATCGTCCCCCAGAACAGCTGATGTAATGATAAAAAAAAGGGCTGAACCACAGTGACAACCACAGAGTGGACTGCTGAGTCTGCATGAGATCAGCAGTGGTCGTGACATCAGCATAGACTGCCCTCACGGGCAACCTTCCTGTTAACTGGAAACAAACTTTCTGCGCAGTGCTTCTGCACTGCTTATCTCTCCTGCGCAGAACACCAATTGCAACACATCTGCTCAGAGGCACCAGGCCACCGGTGAGAGGGGGTAGGCTGAGAAAGGCATGATGGGAAGTCTGATGACACACCGCTCGCTGCTCAAAGCTTTTTGCAGAATCCAGGGGAATTCTACACTGCGCTGAGGAGCAGTCGAATCAGCAGTGCCAAGCGGACCTTGAAACTGCACGTTTAATGCACATTTAATTAATGATGTCATTGTTTTGACATTGAGAGCGCATGCCAGCGAGCAAGATAAACAAGCGCTCACTCTGGAGAGCGCTATCCGAACACACAAGGAAACGGTAGCCCGAGAAATAACATCCAAAGCACTCGCAGTCCTCACCTCAGGCCCTCGAAGCGCTAGAGAGAATCCCTGAAACGCCGAGCGGAATGTGTTGCGCGGCGAGCGCGGCCGTGCTGATTGTTCTCGGCGCGCGAGGCGAGGGAACGCGGCCAGATGCAGCGCGGCGCTGTGAATGGAATTCCTCGCCGTTTCTGGGAGTTCTCCGGCGGGTTCGAGCGGGCCGGCCTGCCAGTGTGCGCGGGGCATGTAGCGCGGGGGCGGCGCCCATGCCCAGAGGACATGGGAATGCAGCCACGTGTACGCTCACACACACACACACACACGCACGCACGCGCACGCACGCACACACACCCGCGCCAACGCAACCCTCCAGGCGAGGAGCCGAAAAACTGGTTTCTCCCGCGAGTTCACAGGTTTCCAGCCGCAGCGACGAGAGAAATCACAGCTCCGAGTTTCGGCGGGACACCCGAAATTACACACTGCACAATGACTTGAAATATGTGCCTGATGACTGCGTTCGTTAGGGGGGCACCAGCAGGATTGATGTCGCAGAGGTGTTTTTTCGGGGAGGCTATTATTTCAGTAGCCTAGCCAACCCTGCAGCCACGTGCAATTTCTCTCCCACTTCAGAACTACTGTTGTGCCAAGTCATCAGAAATGCCCTCATGCTTAACATAGGACACATAAAGCACGGAGTAAGACCACCTGCAGTACCGAGACTTGGGGGCAGCAGTGTAGTACAATGGTTAGGGAGCTCCACTTGTAACTCAGTCGTCTCGGTTTCGATACTTGGGACACTTGTACTTGATCAAGGTACATGGCACTTACAACGTACTTAAATTGCTTCAGCATATGTCCAGCTCTATAAATGGATACTATAATGAAAAACAATCTGCGTAAGTCACTCCGAATAAGAGTGTGTGCTAAGAGCCTAAAATGTAAAATGACTCCTTAGAAAAGTTTCGAACGCAGAAGGGAAGGGACACCTATTCAGATATTTGAGCAGAGAGTTTGGGAGAGAATTTCAATCCTGGGCCACTGGACTGAAGCCAGAAAACAGCTCTCGCAAAACAATCGCAGAAATCCCGTCTGCAGTAACCGCTAACATGGACGAGCTGGAGAAGCCTTTCAAGCCATTTTTAGGGGCCAATGAGAGGAAGGTTGATAACCCCCACCGAAGCCCAGCTCCTCCATGTAAGAGCAGCGCACAGTGAGTTCGCTGTTCAGTGCAGCCCGGTTCACAGATTACATCTGACAGATGCGTCGGCCATGTAAGATGAGAGGATAACTAATTAGCAGAGAGCCCACAATTGGGAATCCTAATTGCACTGGACTCCAATATGTCAGGTGTCCCCTTGTGTGAATGTGGGGGGGTGGTTGGGGTGGGGGCTGTGACTGAAGAGTGGTAATGCCCCAGAGAACAAAGACAAGTTTTCCCAAAAACCTACAGCAGTCAGAGCTAGACCTCGGGATGGCACCTCTAAGCACAGCAGGGCAAAGCCCGCCCTTATCCTCTCCACCTGTCCCTCTGCGAGCCATTTCTGAATGTCGGAGAGTGCCTCAGCACATGTTTGAGTAGTTTGCATAATTCAAATAGATACTCAAATCAATATGTTCACAGCTTACCTATGGCAAAATTACCTAATGAAGGTTAGACATTAATTGGGACAGAGACCAGCTTTCTGCAGAGACATCAAAACAGCTGAGCCCTTCCCAGGGAAGTTGAACAGCAATTGCAAGATTCCTAATTACACTGTGAGGCACTGGCTCTTCTTGATCATGCTTTTTTTTTTCCCTGTTTGATGGTTTCAAGTCAATTTAAGCTACCTAAGCTCTCTCTCTCCACCTGGGGGAAAATGGAGACAGATGTTTTCTGCTCTTCAATTGTTCTGTTGTTCCTGAGATGCCAAGTGCTATGAACAACACTTCCTCTTATTTTTGCTGTGCCCCACCCGTATATTCGCCTCGTGTTCCTAAACAGATACACGGGCATGTATATGCAAAACTGCGTTTTACACTGATAAGGGCATGGGGGCTGGCATGGGAGTTGACTCACCACAACCACCGCTAACATTCAGCACATGCCAGGGTAATACATCAGACATTTCGCAACAGAATACTCGTGAAACGTCAGCCATGTCGGAGAGTTGTGTAGCCAATTAAACCGGTATATAGTTATATCATTACTATGAGGCGCCTGCTATGTACTAGCAAAAAAATGTACTAGAAAAATACAAAAAAAAACAGCAGGACATAGTGATACAGGTCCTAAACAAAGGGAAGAGGGAGGGAGGGAGGGAGGAAGGGGGAGAGGGAGGGAGGGAGGGAGAGAGATGAGAGACACATATGACACACTGAGGGCACAAGAAACACCTGTTTGAGTGTCACATTGTTATTAGCATGAGTAGCAACGCCTGCAGTGGTGTGCGGTTGACGCGACAGCGCATTCTTTTATGGCTGGTATGTACAGAGTGTCTGCAGCCTGTACACCCGTCTTCACTTCCAGGAATGGGCCAACACAAGAGTGGCCAATCAGCTGCTGTACAGGGCAGCTGTTACATCACTGGTGCTTCAACACATATACAAAAAATATATGCAGAAATGTAAGTAAATTCAGTAGGTGCATCGACTAAAGGGTTGAAGTAAATACTGTAATAAAATGCGACTCAATTTCTAAAACACGTTCGCATCCAAATATACCTGAAATCTTTCAGCATGTAAACCAGGCAATCCCAGGAGAATATGGAGAAAGTGGTATAAAGTCCATCAATAAACACAGACTATATGAAGATTTACAGTAGCTCAGAGAGGATCCTAATTCAAAAGAGAAGTTCTGGCCTTCAAATCCCCCTTTGAAGAAGACGAGAGCATCCACTTCAAACAGTGGACATATAAATTCCCCGAGAGGTTCTCTCCCTTTCCTCCGCTTATTTTATTTATTTTGAAAAACCTAAACATATTACTGATTAAAAAAGCAGTGCCAAGACGGAGTGCATGATGGGTACAACTGCAGGTGGAGGAGCTTAGATCTCCTTCTCCCAGGCCATTAAAACTGCCTCAGTAACTCAAACAATTGAGCATCCCCCTTCCCTTTTCCATTTTAATGGAAATCTTGGAAGGCACCAGAAATGAAATGAAACAACACAATAGCAGAAAGAAAAAAGAAAAGAAAAAAATGAGACGGGGAGCAGACAATTATTAACAGAAGTTGTTTTGCATGTTGTTGCTGCTTCCCGTGCCGGCCTGGGCGTGGCAGTGAGCTGCATGTAGAACACAGGAGCTCGACAGCACACCTGGCAGTCACCTCTCACCCAGAGAGGAAGAGAGGATCCTCTCAATGCCAACACTGGCGGCAGGTTTACATGCCTGTTAGCTATAGGCTAAATGCTGTGCTTGGGTTCACATTACAAGATGGCTTGTACAAATACACATACAGATTTCAGAGAAAGCTGAAGTGTGGAATGCGTTCTGTATTGATTTCCCGTGTTTTTGGGAGTAATTTGGTAAAGATCAATTAGCAACCCCCCCCCCCCCTCTAACCCTAACCCTCAGTCCATTCCCCTGACCCAAGCCTGCAGATTCACCTCGAGGACATGAGCCGGGGCACACGACCCATTAATAACGAGGAGGGCTCGATCTGAACCGCAGTCCACGGAGGAGACGCCGGGAGCCACCGCAGGAAGGACATCAGCTATCTGCGCTGGCAGCCACGCCCGAGGGTCAGGCCTTCTTCATCAGGGATCGGGTCAAAGTCACATAACTCTTCCCCCAAGGCGAGGGTCACCGCCGCGCTCGGGCCGGCTGGGTCACCCCGCGCTCCGCGGCCACCGAAGTTCATGGCAATACGATAAAGTAATCAATTCCGCCGAAGGGCCGTGGTCAATAATATACTCCGGGGCTACCGGGGGGGTCAGCACCTATTCCACCGCTCCACAGATTGTCCGGTCTCAAGGTGTTCTAGAGTTTCATTTTCACACCGGATGTAATCAGATCCTGGCCTGCCTTGGACAGTGGCAAAAAAAAAAAACATATCTTTAAAAAAAAAAAAAGTGCATTAGGTTATGCCTTATCACTGGACAATGGGGTGTGCATGTCTTTTTTCATTATTAAAATAATGCACATAATTACAAATCCATGACAGCACAGCTGTCATTCAAATTCAGTGCAACAATAGCACTGATCCTTCTCAGACGTCTGCAAAGCATCATGTCTTTGAGTGGCATTTTGTCCATTTTTTTTTTCCTCCACAGTGCAGTAGAGACACTAAGAGGAGCACTCTTTTATAATTTGAAAGGCTGGGTAATTCAATACGTGCCTCCAACACCAATCATCTTTATGCAAGGACAAACGCTGTGCTAATTTATGGTTATGAACACGGTGACTTTACTCCGGGAGGAACCCGAAGGCCGAGCTGCGTTCACAGCCTAGACTCCGCTCCTCGTGGGAAACGGACCCAGTGTCTCAGACGGACTCAGCGCCACATCGCGAGCGGCTCTCTGTTCTTCCTCCCTCTCTGCGTTCCGTCTCTCGCTCGGCCGTGAATGGAGGCAGGCAGAACCCGCAGACGCTGCCAGACCGAAGGAGCAGTTAATTCTTGGCCGCGCTCCCTCCCTGCTTTGGAGGAAAGGTATAGGGTTTCTCACAGTTCTGGCTAGCTGGACACAATGGAGATCTCAGAGAGCAGGCATCACTCCAAGCAGGTGAAATCTCTGGTCCGTGCTGACATTTCCCCCTCCGCACTGACCCCCCTCGCCCCCCCTCCCCACCCGCCTCCCCCCAATCCCTGTCATGCACTCGCACAAAACTCTCCAACAGCGCTGTTATGCATTATAAGACAATTATATATATGGCCTTGGCCATTTTACTTGTATTTAACCAGTGTAGCTGGCGCATTGCTTAGCCCTCTGCCCCTCCTCTCTCCTCCCTCCCGCCCTCCATTGTGTACAGTGACAGCAACACGGGACATCATTAGCCGCTATAATCAACATGCTGTTAGCATACATCCACCTTATTCTATTGATCCCTTGTCATTCATTAAGATTCTGGGTATATAATTAACATCCCAACTAGCAACCCTGCCTGCTCCCCCCGGGGATGGCCAATTCCAGTGCTTGCCAAGGGGATTTCAGCAGAGGGCACAAGTGGGCTTGTGAGAGCGGGCACCGGGCCAGGGTGAACCCGGGACCCAACGCCGCCTCCGGCTGTTGACAACCCAGCCAGCTCCCTTAACAAGAGGAGCCCTTCTCTAGCCGCGTTAACTAAAAGGACAATTATCTGGAGAACAATGAGGCTTTTCACAGGGGCTGTGTTGTCATTAATGCAGTGGATCTGGTTACAGCAGCCAGCTTAAGCTAATTAAGGAATGCTATCTGCAGACTCTCATTGCTTCTTAATTAAGTAGGGCTCATTTCAAAATGGGGACAAACAGAGAAAATTATGTTTTTCTCCCCCCTTTCCCTTTTCACCCACATTTCGCCAAGCTTTTTGGCTTTCGGTTCAAGTCATAAGGATTAACACATATCAAAGCCTAGACCCACTCAGCATGCCTCCAGCCAATGGCAATTTGTGATTCTGCTCAATACTCCTCACCATTTTCATATTGATCTCCCTCAGAATGATATACTGGAGGTGAGGTTTTTTTTTCCTCTCTTTTTTTCCGCCCTGTCTCTCCTGTTGCTCTGCGATTGCAAGATGGAGACTTGAGGTCCACCTCCACCTCGGCCCAGAGCAGGTAACAGGAAACCTGGCCTGTCTGCTGGCTCCACAGCGGTCTGTGTTGAGAGGTTGGGGCCATTCACAGATTCACTCGTCTGCCGGAGGAACGCCACAATCAATAATGCATTTTTTATCAGGTCTGATTAGGACTTATTATTTCCGTAAAAAAGGCCACTGACATATCCAGAGAAGGCTCTTAGTCACCAATCAATCGACACAGACTGACGGTGCGCAGAAAGCATAGAAACCCAAACGATGATAGAATAACAACAGAAAGGCTTTATAGGCCCCGCTAAGATTCGCACTTGCCCCCAGGCACTGTTTCAAGCAGGGCTGACCCTTTCTCCCAGGGGTTAAGATGATACGCAGAACCGTTCAAAGCCACTTCAGATATTTTTAAAAAGATGAGCTCTTTGACTCGGCCACCGCACGGAGTACTCTAAAGATGAGATGCTGTGGACAGCGGGGTCGGCACAGTGATACACTGATGAGCAGTATCCAAAAGACCTCAGGAGCCACGAGCTGACAGCGTGCACTATGGGATATATGTGCGGGTTCTCACACAAGCACACTCATACGCTCTGTGTTCAAGCAGATCTGGTTTGGCAAGTATATGCCCATACTTGCTGCAACATTGTGCGATGGGCTACAGCAGTTAATTGAGATTGTTAAAAGTAAACAAAGCAGGGTGCAGGGTCTGCATATTTTCATGGGAATACGGGGATCAGCCAACAGTCAGTCTGCACACAGAAAACTCCTAGATCATGTTACAGCAAGGTCAGCCCCACCTTGCGAAATGTTAGAAGGATGATGAGCTTATAGCAAAAATATGACAGATATTTCTGTACTTGAAACTCAAAAACAGTATATCATGTCTAACTTGTCGTGTTAGAACAGTACATGTAGCTAGGCTTTCTGGTTACATCATAATACCATGGCAGCCATTTCTTATTACCACCAAGTGAACGTGAGACTGAAGTGTAACCAATGTGCTGGATCAGAGGATTACAAAAATGAGAAAATGTTACTGGAGATTAGAAAAAGAAGGTAAACTGTATTAAGAGTGTTTTGAAGACATTGTGAAATAGCTAAACTCTAGGTGTGCAATTATGAAAAAGGAAATGCTTTATCAATAGATAGCTACAATCTCAAACAGTCTCTCCTCATTCTCGGCATTCCAGGTGCTTAAATCTTGAAATCTGTAAACTGGAACTGACATTAAGAAAACCAGAGAGCCCACTGAACCAAGACAGCCGTTTTCATTTAAATGTATCATTTAAGAACATTAAACACCAACAGTAGTCTGAAAAAAATTTAAAAAATAAACAAAAAAAATAAAAATACAGCAGTGTCTTTAGAATCTGAAGAGCGTGCGCATATCTCATTGAAAGCAGTTATGGAGAATCGCGAGTTCTTATTTTAAGCACATCTGGCCAATGAACAGCCTGTTGCGGTTCCAGCCGTGATGCCACGATGTACCCCCGATGTCACCCACCGAGAGCCAGCGGTTCAGAGAGAGGGGAAAAGCCAGGCTTCACTGCCTTCCTTATCAACAGCAATGCCGCTCCTTTAATTTGCCCTGCTTTTAGCCTCTCGACAAGAAAAATGTAGTGTTTTAAGTAATCCTTGTTTGTACTGACCATAATTGATAGGGTAATCCTGGTTTAACACGCACTAAAGCCAGTGCTTAAGAATCTATTAGAAAGGCTAACAGCTTAAAGAGACAGGAATCTGTCTCATGTTGGGATGCAAAGGTATCCGTGCCACCCAAAAAGACCCCAGGCAAGCAGAAAGAGGGTAGCTATTTGTCTGGGTGGCGGGGCGGGGGGGGGTGGGGGGGGGGGGGGGGGGGGGGGAACTATTTTGTTTGGTCCAATTGCTCTTTTCTAATTCAGGGGTTCCCTTGCATACTGATTAAATGTGACTGAAGTCAATAGCAGGCTTCCCTCTGGATCTAGGAATTAATACCCCTCTTTAGGGAGACACTGCTTGGCACCACTCCATCAATCTAGAGAGGCTTGCACCTGGTGGCACTAGACCCCGGGCCACACCACTGACACGCTTTCAGACACCACAGGAAAACTCCATGGCAACTCAGCAGGCTTTTCCAGACCACAGGAAAACCCTTAAGACAACTCAACACAACACACAACACACAGCTGACTCAAAGAAAAGTGACTGCTATGGCTGCTTCAGTGGCTCACGCGATTATGGCATCAAACTGCGGAGTATGGAGGAGCCCTGCGGTCCTGGATCGAATCCAGACCGTTCCAGTGCCGACTGTAGCTACTAGCTTGATAGGCGCACGGCAATAGCGCCACCCAGGGTATGGGAGGGCTCGGTCGGATTGGGGTCTGCAGATAATTGGGTATTTTAAAATTAAGGAGGGAATTAAGGGTGTTCACCCCCGTCTTCAGGTGCCAAACTTATTTTAAAAATTTTAAATCACATTTTGTCTTAATCGCTATAAAATATAAACAACCCACAGGTAGAGCTGAGAGCTTAGAGAAGGCAACATTTTGTCACATTAGAAGAGGAAGCAGAAAGTCAGAAACAGCGAGGCAAATTCGTCTCCTTCATACGGCCTGAGGATTAGGCTGCAGGGGAGCCGTGAGGATTCAAGTGGCTCAGTCTAGGGGGAGTCAGCCTCTGGGCCTGAGAGAGGATAAGAACTTCCTGTTCCACCAGACACACACTCTAAGCCAGGCGGCACAACGCAAAAACCAGGAAGTGAGAACTACATGCCCAATGTGAGGGAGATTCAAGGCCCTGACTGAGCCTGCTAGGCAAAAACCCAAAGATGCACTCACAGAGACAAGCCTGATATGAATAGCGTGGCTGCAGGTCACCCACCCACACACACACACACCCACACCCACACACACGCACACACGCAAACAGAGCATAATCTCTCGAGCTGTCGGCACTAATGAGGCCCAGTACTGTAATTACAAGGCACGGATTTCAGATCAGGCACTTAAGTAGCCAGCTAAAAGTGCCCCGAAAACAAAAAGCTCTGTAATTATCGTCTGCCTCCTCTCCCCAGTCTGAGTTCAGTTACCTGCCATGCTGTTGTTTTGTGAGGACCCCGTTGTTTCCCGGATTCGCCCTAATCCGCGGCTGGACGCAGCACTGGCTGCCTGCCTGCATTCGTGAGATGCACATTTCAGCTTGCGGGGGTGAGTGACGACACAGCACACAAAGACAGGAGAAACCTGAGTCCTCGCCGCCCCGCCACTGCATGAATGCATTTTTTTAAAGGGGGAGGGAGGGAGGGGGTGTTCATTTTGCACCACACAAAAGATCTATTGTGCCGTGAAACTTTATATACATATTAGAAACTTGAAACCCTTAGCTTCTACAAGCTGGATTCTTGTACCTGTGAGCAAGATAACATTACCTACCATTCTTTTCTTTAGTTCCAGAAAAAAGGAAAGCCTTCAATCCTATTTTTCTACGGGGTCTAATTCCCCATGATGGATTCCTCTTTTTGAGTTTTATGGGGTCATCTAATAGCAGTGATAAGAAGCATAGGATCAGGTCTCCAGGTGGTTTTGTGGCCT
This sequence comes from Anguilla anguilla, assembly GCF_013347855.1. Taxonomy (NCBI): domain Eukaryota; kingdom Metazoa; phylum Chordata; class Actinopteri; order Anguilliformes; family Anguillidae; genus Anguilla; species Anguilla anguilla. The sequence continues at coordinate 27,482,279 of NC_049216.1, read as the reverse complement.
ATTAGGCAATATATTCTCCAGGTCAAAGTCTCCAGGAGACACTGCATCAACTGAGATTGGAACTGAACATCCTACTCAACTATAACCACTATCTGTTTCACATCTCAGGTGCTCAAAGGGGAATTTAAGCATTCATCCAGGAATTCATAGCCCACTTCTGTTCCTTTCAATCCAGTTCAACCGCACACAACTCAAACACTCCGCCCTGTGGAGTTAACCCTGTTTTAACCTGTAAACATTGAAACCAGTGAGAAGGCGGTGGGAAATTATGTGCTTAACAAGTTTGGGGGAAAAAAATGCATATTTTCTTTCTTTGGCACACGTCCAGTCTTGTCCAAACAGCTGTGAGAACTTCTTATCGGTTCCTTCACTAGGAAGGTTAAATAACCACATCTACAAATCAAATAATTCCCCTGAACTCAAACAAGTCAGGAAGTATGGAGAGGGACAGTGCTTTTGCTGGGGAAGCCAGATGACAGGCAGTTAAAGCAGGCTGGTGGAGAGGGGTTGGCAAAAAAACACATGGCAAAAGATATCTCAATGGTGACATCACTCTCAGACCTGTAATTAACCCCAATGATCCAGCCATAGCAGGCCAAAGGGTAAACAGGGCAGCCATTTTTATAATGACAGCTCAGAGGAAAAACAGGTAAACAAAAAAATGTTTCCTGAATCACAATAAAAAAATCTCTCTCTCTCTCTCTCTCTCTCTCTCTCTCTCACACACACAGACACACACACACACAGAAAAACTAAGACACAAGTATGATGCTGGGAGATAAAGAATGTTTTAAATCATTCAGGCATTTGATGTCCCTGATATCATATTCACTGGTTTGTCCCAGTTCCCTGATTACTTGTCTACACCAATATGCTATCAGATGGCCTCTGCTGACCCCTTTCCAAATGCACAAGGACTGCACTATTCATGCAGGTACCAAGGTTAGGAGACGTGACTGTAGCTCACAAATCAACTTCAATCCAAAGTATATGTTTCGCACTTCAGGGACAGAGTGTGTGGGATTCTAATGCTACAAAATTCTAATTTTGCTACAACTTTGTGTGTGTGTGTGTATTGTCCATAACACATAGGCTGCCTTCTCAAAGTGCACATTAAACTGACGCAGACAAGGTCATGAGGTCATGTCCAGGGGCTAAGGTGAAGGGTCATTCATGAAGCATGATTCTGTGAAGAATCAGTGGAAATTCACTGATCCATACTGTATCCGGATGGGCTCAACTCAACTCGTTCCTGGTTTCCATTATCAGGGAGGCTCAGCTAATTCTGTGTTCAGCACCCAGCCCATCCAGATAACGTAACGAGTCAAAGCAGAATTGATCCTTGAGAACATGGGCTGTGCTACTAGTCAAGGGCCTCATGCAAGGCTGACATTTTAGGTAGATGTTTTTCCTGCTGCATGTTTGCAAACGCAGCCAAGTTCACTAAATTCCCACAGCATTAGAATCCCGTCTCCGAGATCTTCCCATTACTGAATCAGCTCATGCACAGTAAATCTACCATGTGTCAGTTACGGGCCACTTTCTTGAGGCCAGCTGTTATTTTACTATGTTCTTAATGTGCAACGCAGCACCATCAAAGGGTGAAGAACAGTCTGATATTGCTTTTACCGTCATCTGGGGAAATTTATTAACAAAGAAATATAGCCATTTAGCCCACTGATGCTCTTTTGTTCTGAGAGGGACCGTCAGGTTTCCACAGTGATGAATAACAAGAACGCTGTAAAGTTTGTTACCAATCTTCTTCTCCGCCTCTACATATTTAATGAAGAAGTTATAGAGCAGTCTGAGGAAAAGGGCTCTATTTTAAAAGGATCCTAAAATATCAGCATGTAAGTGGGTGATTCAGATCTGAGGCTGAAGCGTTCCACTTCCTGCCCTTGTGCCCCGCATTAGGCTTTTTCCATGGCTGCAGAGACAGTGCTTCCCTTTGCAGCAGCACCTCCCCGCACAAACACAACGCTGCGTTTTTTACACAGCTGCTCGTTTTCAGAAATGCCTTCCGTGGAGATACTTGTACTGAAATCTAATCGCGTCGCGGCAGCGAACGGCCCGGGGAGCCACGCCAGAGACCGTGTCAGTTCACGCACTTAAGACTGAGCGCTTTTCGACCAGGAAGACGAGAGGGACGCTTCACAATATCCACGGTTAAGGAACTTGGGTTTGCGACAATCGCCACGTTCCTGAAAAAAGACACATTAAAGCCAAACGTGAACTGTGCCTTTGTTTGGGTTCCCCTGTCTGACGTTAGGCAGGCTTCAGAAGGGACCGTGGGCGACGCCGTCTTTGTCAGCGCCCCGAACAGAAAGCAACAGAAGCAGAGACGGGTTTAAAGTGTATCTTAAATAGACGCATTATTAGCCCGCTCCGGTTCGAACGGCTGCACGTTTGAAGTCGGTAACAGCTGCGGTGTTCCGGGCCTTGTTTAAAGGTCAGGCTACTGAGCCTGACTTCACTTGAAAAGAAAGAGGGAGAGGAGGAGGGAGAGGGGGAGGGAGAGAAAGAGAGAATGAAAAAGAGAGAGAGAATGAAAGAGAGTGAGAGAGAGAGAGAGAGAGTGTTACTGACATAACATGGGATTAGTTGAGCGCGAGGTTAAAAGTTTGTTGAATTGCGTCTGGCTGGCTGCCTGCTCCCCTGTTTATTGCTCCAGGCCTCGGGATCCTCTGCCAACGGTAACCGCACCTGAACTTCTCAGCAGCGCCTTAAACGCAGCTACAAAAGAAAGAGCGCTCAGAGCGATCGATAGGCTGGGCGGCCGTGCGTGCGACGCCGGTCCACGCGACCGCTCGCCGTGGCAGCGCGCGGGCGGACCGGCGGGAAGTACGTGTGCCGTGTGCCGTGTGCCGACCCCCTTCCACCCCCCCCCATCCAACTCGCCGGTTACTCCCTTCGCCCCGGCACCCTCCAGCCCTCGGCCAGTCTGGAAGGCCGCACAGCCATAGAAGCCCCTCCCTCCCCCTCTCACAGCAGCGCGGGGAACGCTCCACGACGGGGACCAGAGCCGACGGTACGGATAAAGCTAAAGAAGCTAAAGAAGCTAAAGAAGCTAAAGCAACCCCGCCATAGTAAAGAATAACCCACGCTGAAAGAGATTCTTTTGCCAATCATCAGTGACTGTTTCTCTTCAATAGACAGTCATCTCCTCCTGCATTACGACACTGAATCAATCTGTTTGTCGTTTGCTGGACATGCATGTGAGACATGAGACAACTGCATGTGAGACAACTGAAAAAGAAATAGTGTAAAATAAACAAATAAATAAATAAATGAACTTTGGATAAAGTTTCAGCCAAGAATTTGAGGAACTCAAAGGACCGAGAACGGATTATTACTACCTATTGAAGAATGTCAGAAACCTGATATTCCGTGCTGAAGGTTAGCACACTAGCACCGAGACAAGTGAAATGTAGCCCTAAGGAGTCAAAGCCAGAGTTACACCACTGACGTGCAGCCCGGGACACTGGCACCTTTATTTACCACAGCACTTCCGTGGAATTCCCCTCGTAAACCTGTCTCCTGGTTTCCAACATTCCTGCTCAGTGTTTCTCACACACACACGCACACACACACAGGCAAACAAACAAACACACACAGAAACACAAAAACACACACACAGAAACACAAAAACACACACATACAAACACAAAAACACACACACACACACACACACACACACACACACAAACACACAAAACACACTCTCACACACAATCTGGCCAGTGAGCGGAGGAACAAGGGGAGGGGTGGGACAGAGACCGGGGGGGGGGGGCAGAGCCCAGGTTATGGGACAGGGGTGGACGGTAAGGCCCCAGAGCCTGTGAGTGGGTGCAGGAATGCCTGGGACAGCTCTCCTTTTACCAGACACTTTAAATGGAGCCTGGCAGGCAGCAAGAGTCAGCTGGACCCGCCTTCTCCCCACCCCCACCCCCCACCCCCCACCCCCTTCCCCAGGCCAACCCTACCCACCCCAAACCTCTGAACTTGGAAAGGCGAGGAATGGAATTCTGGACCTGCTCATTTTCACATGCACATCAAACGCGATTAAGGGCAAGCCTCCTGGATTAAGAGGAGCCCGTGACCTCTCCCATCCCGGGCTAACCTCTGGAAAGCATTCGCCTCACCCCTGCAACAACAGTATCCAAGTTCATTCTGGCCCAGCTCGGGCCTCCCACTCGCCTGTGGAGGTGACACCAGAGCACGCCGCGACTGCCGTTAAACGTTTAGACAATGTTTGGACAGCTGTCCTTTAACGGCAGGGCGTCTGAAGACCCATTTTGCATGACTTTTTTTCTTTCTTTTTTTTTTTTTTTTTTTGCATTGAATTAATGCCTCATTTCAATTTAATAAACATTAAAACATGTTTCGATATCGGGGACTGAGCAGAGATCGGGGGCAGCCTGTGGAGGCGGACTGTTCCGCTGCATTTCTTTTTTTATTTGCATAACGTCACCCCCCCCTCTCCCTCCTGATCCGGCGCTCAGACACCCCCTCGCCCTGCTGAGCGGTGGACCGGCCCTCCCGCCCGCCTGGGGAGGTGTTGAGAGGACCCTGGCTCCCCCGACGGCCAGCCCTGCCGCCTAGGCGGGGCGTAAGGAGTTAAGGTTGCCAGGGTGACTCAGGTATCAGGACATGTACCGGCAGGCCGCCCTATCCCTGGCGCGGAGCGCGCCAATCCACACGACCCCCCAAAGGGGGAATTCCACTGCAGTGAGGCGCTGAAGAATAGCCGGGCGGGAAAACAAAAACTCTGCCCTTAACGCTCACTTTTGTCCGACGAATCAAAGTGGGCGGATTTATGTGAAATATCCTTCAAAACACCCCATTCATAAACTGAACCAGAGCTTTATGAAAAGGGAGGGAGACAATTGTTTGTTTGTGCGTTTGTGTGTGCGCGTGTGTGTGCGTGTGTGCGCGCGCGCGTGCGTGTGTGTGACCGGGGGGGAGACAGTTGAGGACAAACAGAGGGGAGAACGGCTTTGTTCCGGGAGCAGCAGCCTCCAAACTGGAACCAGTTCAGCCTGCCTGAAGACCACAGCCTGGAAGCACTCCCAGACCCTGATACTCCTCTGTCAACAGAGAGATTCCGCAGAGGAAACAGGGCTTTACAGCTGTGAGCTGCAGACAAACACATCCTGCAGAAGACAGGGAGCTTCCACCAGACAATGTGTCTTACACACAAGATCCATCCTCCACTCCGACTGCGACTAAGGGTCCCCCATCCACAGCCAAAGCTGTCAAATCCAAAAAGCCTGCTGTATATACTCTCCACACAAAGCAGCTCTCAGAAGATTAAGGACGGCGTGCATTCGCTGCAGTATTTTCAGAGGACGTTCTATTTGCAAAATCAGGAACAGATGTGGGGGAGGGAAAAAGGAGGGGCTCGCAATGGGGAAGTGAAGATGACTCGGGATGAAAGCAATAGGCATCGCAAAAATATTTAGGCTGCGTTTTCAGAAAGTTTGACCCAATACTATTAGGCTCTCCCACATCTCACCCATGAGAATTTCGAATGCTTACACAGAGCTGACCGAGCGAAAAGCAATGTTAAGTTTTTTTACGACAGCCTGTAAGCAACGACCAGCGTAAGAAAAAAAAACTCTGGATAAAATAATCAGTCCAGACTGGGGAAGGAAGTTCCCCGTTTGGCCTGTGTGTAGTCGCTGTCCCCGCTCGAGCCGGAGCTCAGCATTACTGCGTGTGAAGAGGCCCCAAACCGGGGATTCTGAGGGCTTCCTGAGGGACCCCATCTCAGCTGGGCCCCCTGTGGCCCCCCCCTCCCCACATGGGCTCAGAGGAAGGAGGGCAGAAAAAGGCAGCGAGATCTAGCCCCCCCCCAGCCGGACCGGGGCCTTTTCCTCTTCCCCGTGTCAGGAGTTAAATTGCTATTGGCTGCTCAATAAGTGGCGGGCGGCGTGAAGTGCGGCTCTTTCTTCCTCCTTCAGCTCCACCAGCCTTGACGAGCCCGTATTGACAGAGCGGTTACACGCTAACCCATTGGGGGAATCCTCAGCATCGCGCCTCAGGCAGCTGATAAATGGAACACATACTTTACCTGTAGCTTCACATGCACACAGGCATGCGCGCGAGTGCGCACACACACACACACACACACACACACACACACACGCACACGCACACGCACATATACACAAGAGTCACAGGGGCGGTGACACAGAGACACACATACACACAGACAGACACACACACACACACACACACACAAACAAGTCACGGGAGCAGAGACACGGATACACACAGGCAGACAGACAGACACACACACACACACAAACACACACACACACCAAGGTCAGCTCTGCCCCAGATACAGATACTATAAAAAGGGGTGTGAGGATATGAGGTAGGGGGACGGTATGCTAATGTAATCTCCAAACAGCCCTGAGAGAGGGTGTGAGACAGCCATGAGGGAAAAGGTCACAGATGAGGGCTGCGGGGGCCGTGGGGCGGGGGGGTGGGGGGGTCAAGGGCTGCTGCTGTTTGCCTGATCAATGTCACATGCAATTTCCCCCCTTCATAGGCAAGGCACATTTCCACTAAAATCCAGCCAAAACCGTTTTGCACGGGATTGGGAGGCTTAGGTTCGCGGTATGAATAGCATTCCATTCCACATCCTGAAGCGTCATCAAGCGAGCTCATAAAGAAAAAAAAAAACGAAAAAAAAAAAAGAAACTCAATGGCCAATTAGGGGGCTAGCCATCAGCTCACAAAACACAGGCACAGCGACGGTATCGACGAGGTGGAAATAAAGAGAGAAAATCTCTTTGGCTGCATGGATTGCGCACGCTGAGGTATCAGAGGAAATAGCCAATATCAATCTGCCAGCTTCCGTCCGTGTCATTCAGCCATCCCCGAGGCACCGCCGACGGGGGGCCGCCGAGGGCCCGCCGGGGCGCAGTGGGAGGAGCCGGCGGGACGGCGGCAAACAGGGGAGAGCGTGGCGCTCTGGCGGGGTGGGGGTGGGGGGTGGGGGGGGAAGAGTGGCTTTCTCCGCTCCCCCTCTGATGTTCGGCTGATAAATAGCTGGGGGTAAAGCACTTGCTTTCACTTTGCGATATGATGTCACTAACCTTCATTGATCCACAGTCGGGCAGGCAGGCCTTATCGCGCTCTCCTCTATGATATACTGTGATCTGGGTCCAAACTGCTTTTTAATACACTGCACTTTGGGCGACTGTGTCACAGGCTAACGGCTCTGACTGCTAACACCTGGGGCAATATTTTACTCTCGTGGTCTGACAGCTGACTCGATTAACGGGACTTACAAAATCGCCCGGTGGCCGGTGGAGGAGCGTGGAGCAGCCCGCCAGCCAAAGCAGGCCTGAGCCCGTTCCGGGAAAAGCCCAATGCCCAGCATTTCATGGTAAAGTCCCCCTGCAGTGGCGCAGAGTGTATTGTGGGGTCACTGGCCTTGCACTGTGGATTTCAGGTCTCTCCGTTTTGAGAGTCAGAGTCAGTTATATGTTCTGATGCAGGCCAAAGGAGATAAACCAAGCTCATTTTACCCAGTCACAGCCAGAGACAATACTCACGACCAATGGGCAAAGCAGAAAATGAGTATAAAGTATATAATCAGGCAAATTTGTAGACAGAGTGTAAAGGAGAGGCAGAAAAATGGAGGAGAGAAAGAAAGAAGAGAGGTAGCGAGAGAGAGAGAGAGAGACCCAGGTCAAGGGATAAAACCATGTAGAAAAGAATTCCTTCCTCTCACACAGTGACACACAGATTCAGTATTTCTCTTACTATCTCGGTCTCTCTCTCTCTCGCTCACTTCCTGGCCCCCATGTACATGGGTATGGAAAAGCTGGAGATAAAGGAGACTGGTGGACATGCAGCAGCATTATCCCGTCTATTGATTTTAGCTGGTGGGTATTAGAGGGAAACAGCGGGTTTATCAGGGGCGGGCTCCCGCTGCACTTTCACTAACTAAACGAGTCTTTTCAGGGCTTATCAGACAAAGCGTCTATTACTGACACCTGCTGCTGCTCTGGACCCGCGAAGGTGCTCGCTGTCATCCTTTGTTTATTTATTCCCTTTTCGGTCTCCTTCCTATTCCGTTTTTCGCCTTCGCCCCCTTCTGTCTACCGCTCGCCCCGGCAGACCGATCTCGGCGGTGTCCTCAGACCGAACCCGTCTGCCGGTGCCATCAGCCCGAAACGTCGGCATTTAACCCCGCCAACCCTTTATCGGACCGGCGCTCCCCCCCCCCAATCTCCTCCCTGAGCGACTAAACCTGAAACATCCTGTCTGGGACAGGTGAACTAAGCTGTGACCTCCAGCCCCTCAGCTTTAATGTGATTCTGCTCGCCTCCACGTTTTAGGTACATAATCACAGTGATAATGAAACTACTATAATCCCAGAGAGAGGGCTAATGCTGCTTCTAATCACTGTAAAATTAACGTTTTAATTACTGGGGTGAAAAGCTTGTAAATTTCTTTTTTTTTTTTTTTTGAGACCCACCTTTGCAGTAAATTTTTGTCCTCTGCTTTATGAAAAATACTTAATCCTCCCCCTGTGATTAAGGAATTCTTACCTCTAAAATTAAACTTAAAAAAACTGAGTCGCTCATTTTGAACAGACACCTGTTTTGCAAGAATAATTAAAATGAGTGGAGACATAGAAAATTCCCCTTTGCAATTACAGTGAAACTCTATAATCTAACAAATGCACATACCTAATTGACGTACACACACAAATTAGGATATTTATGATATGGGGTATGGAGCATACTGTACACAGAAATACACAAACATGTAAGCCATGTGTACGGGCTTGTGAATCAGCCTGCTGAGGCACAAAGCCTATGTTGATCTGGGATATTACTGTTGAAATATCTCAGTCCAGTTTAACACATATTTCATCGCTAAAGGAAGAAAAGTGCTTGAAAAAATTACGCAAGTCTTAAAAATAAATAGATAAATAAATGAATGAATGAAACAGACCCCCATTACGATGTAAGTAAATAAATGCTGGTGTTTCATGCGACCAAATGGTGCCGGTACTGTGACTCAGGCTTCTCGCACGCCCCACAGTGCACGCTGGAGTCCAGAACAGGCAGCAGCACGCAGCTCTGGGGCAAGGTGTGGGAGCAGGAGGCTGGGGGCCAGAGCAGGAGGCTGCGGGCCGGTGCAGGAGGCTGGGGGCCGGTGCAGGAGGCTGGGGGCCGGTGCAGGAGGCTGGGGGCCAGAGCAGGAGGCTGGGGGCCGGTACAGGAGACTGGGGGCCGGTACAGGAGACTGGGGGCCGGTACAGGAGACTGGGGGCCGGTACAGGAGACTGGGGGCCGGTACAGGAGACTGGGGGCCGGTGCAGGAGACTAGGGGCCGGTGCAGGAGGCTGGGGGCCGGTGCAGGAGGCTGGGGGCCGGTGCTCCCGGGCCCGCCCTGTGCCTGGAGCCTGCAGGAGCCCGGCGCTCCTCTCCCAGCTGACCTGCCTATCCCTGCCTCTCAGCCGGCCCTGTAATTTGCCGGGGGCGGAGATAAATCTTATCTCAGAGACCTGATTAAGTTTTTAATTTACACTCCAATCAATAGCCGAGGTCTATTGGCAATGTGTCTAAAACTCTATTTACCAAAGGATTCCCTGCTATCAATTGATCAAGGGTCCAGGAGCTGTAAATTATGAGCCCACGTGTGCATGTGCGTGCTAGGGAGCGTGCCACTCCGGGCTTTTTAACTAAAGGGTGAGAAAGGGAACGGAGAAAGTTTGACTAAAGGGGACAGGATCGATACCAGCAGCTGGCCTGAACGTTGTTGATACTGCTGCACTCCCACACACTCGGACACAGAGCACAACGAGGGCAGTGTGGACCGAAGAGCGCACAGGGTACAGCACACTGTCCAGGGCAGGATATGAGGATATGACACGTTACATTTTCCAGTGTTGCCAGCGATACGAGCAACACTGGAAAGAGACGTTCTGTGTCACCCTTCCGTTTACAGATTGCCCACGGGGCTTTAGCATTAACAGCAGCACCCCTCTTTATTTTAGCTTGCCACCCTCATGGCAACCCGAGATTTGACACCAGAAATCTGTGACAGTCAGCGCCAGACTCAGGACAGGTAGCTGTTGCTTTAAATACCAGGGCACAGCGTCACTCGCAGTGCACTTCCTGAGTCACACTCAGCGTGGCTGCACTGAAAGTCTGGAAAAAGCTTCTTTTTTTTTTTTTTCTTTTCTCTCCCCTGTTTCCGGTCACATTCTGCATGACTGCCATTATCTGTTTACAGTCCACACTTTCCCAGCAGAATTCTTAAAGGGAAACCCACCACTGAGCTCTCGCTTCCCTGTGCTCTGAATTCCTGAACGTTCAGCTTCTTTTCAGCCAAGCACTGTGATCTACCACGGGAAAGAAAGGAGAGGGTTGTGCAGACACACGCCAGCAACGGTGTGGCTTTCACATCTTCTAGTTCCAGTGGCTATTTAAGCATCTGAAATATTTTTAAACATTTTTTTGAAAGGTTACTAGAAGGCAAGGCTCCAGGTCTATGAAAAGGGTTGCAAGGTCTATGCACTCTTTAAAACGGTCTGTCGGATGACTCAGTCACCCTCACCGGCTTCATTCTTCACTTTGATTGGTTTGTGTGTTCCTGATTAGAGAGGGAAAACGCTCCCTCTGCGCTTACATCCTCCTGACAGACCCTAACTCTACTGAAGCAGGCTGCTTTTTTGGAGCGCATTACTGTCACGGCAGCGCGGGCAGAGTGCTTGTAGCAGTACTGCCTTAGGATCAACCGTGCCAGAGAACACAGATAACTGTGACACATTAGCTTCAGTCTCGCAACACTTCGGCTAGTAAGTGCCCTTTGACCCACCGTTTTCTCACACTTCCAAAAGGAAGAGTCCTTTAAACATTCACCCACCTTTCCCCAAACCACGGCAAACGGGGGTGGGGGGGGGGGGTTAGGTGTTGGACATCATTATGGCTGTGGGAAAAAAAAAAGAAAAAGAAAGAAAGAAAAAAAAAGCCGTCATCGCATCTCTCCTGTGAAACCTGCTGACTACGTGACGCTCCAACACGAGATCACTCTGGACGGCTAACCTCAACATCACTGTGTTCTGAAGAGACATAACGGATTGATACAATGGCAAAGCGCAAAAAAGATTTTTAATCTAAAGCCCCTGGTATTCGAAGCAAACCGCTTAACAGAATTAAAGCAATTAACTGCAGCGATATAAACAATCCGTACCCGCTTTCCCTGAAGTAGCCCTCCTGCCCATTTGCAGAGAGACAGAAATAAAACAAGGGAGAACCACAAACCGTCATGGTGTTACCACAGGCTCCCTGTCCAGGACCCGCTTCCTCTAATGCCCACACCTCTCCATCTTTTCATCCGAGTCCTGTTGCTTCTACCAGGACATTTCCAGTCAGAGGGGGGAAAAAAGGCGCATTAAAAGTCCATCGGATGATACCGCGCCTTTACCATGTTTCTCCCTCGGCAAATTAGTTGGACAGCAAGAACAAAAATAAGAAGGGATGATAAATGCCAAGGGGAAATGCAAACTGCTTCTGTCATTAAGACAAAAAAAAACCTTTGCCAAAGTCCAGCCAACGTGCTCAGGGAGTACACACAATTAGAGTTGCAAAACTTCCCCTCATTTGCATGAATCCGGCCAATGCCCGACACACCAATAGAAATTCCAGAAGCGCTTTCCCCCTTCCCAGAAAAATTGGGAGAGGTTAATTGGTTGGTTAGATTCTGCACAAAAAGTAAGGAAACCAAGAGATTAGCCTGGGTGGCGAGGACAAAGTTTCAATGACAGGCCTCCTTTATTCTACCTTTAGAATTTGCAGGTGGATATGAAAC